>NC_138999.1:130746929-131179929 GCF_964374135.1 Grampus griseus
CCAATATTTGCATTATAGGGGTCCCAGAATGAGAAAAGAGAAAGGGTCAGAAAGCTTATTAAAAAAAAATAACAATGGCTGAAATCTTCCCTAATCTAGAGAAAGAAACAGACATCCAAATCTAGGAATCCCAGGGATTCCCAAGAAGGTAAATCCAGAGACCCGGACTGAGACACAATATAATTAAAATGCCAAAAGTTAAAGACAGAGAGAATCTTAAAAGAAGTAAGAGAAAAACAACTTGTTACATACAAGAGAACCCTCATAAAACTATCAGTAGATTTTTCAGCAGAAACTTTTCAGGCCAGAAGGGAGTGACATGACATATTCAAAGTGCTGAAAAAAAATCCTCCAATCAAGAATACTCTACCCAGCAAAACTGTCGTCCAGAATTGAAGAAGAGATACAGAGTTTTCCAGACATGCAAAAGTTAAAGGAGTTCATCACTACTAGACTGGCCTTACAAAAAATGTTAAGGGACTTCTACAATATAAGCTGAAAAGAAAAGGTGCTAATTAGGAACAACAAAACGTATGAAAGTACAAATCTCACTGGTAAAGGTAAATACATAATTAAATTCAGAATACTCTAATGTTGTAATGGTGGTGGGTAATCACTTATAAATTCAGTATGAAGGTTAAAAGACAAAAGTAGTAAAAATGACTATAACTACAATAATTTGTTAATGGTTACAGAAGGTAAAAAGATGTAAACTGTGATGTCAAAAACATAAAACACAGGGGAGAAAGTAAAAATACAGAGCTTTAGTGTGTTTGAACTTAAGTGTTAGTTTAAAATAGACTGTTATAAATATAAGATGTTTTAGATAAACCTCATGGTAACCACAAAGGAAAACCTATAATGGATACATGAGACAAGGGAAAAGAAATCTAAGCATAACACCTACAGAAAATCATCAAACCACAAAGGAAGAGACAAAGAGAAGAAGAAAGGAACAAAGGAATTACAAAATAGCCAGAAAACAAATAACAAAATGGCAATAATAAGACCGTATCTATGACTAATTATTTTATTTTTTAATATTTATATTTATTTATTTATTTAATTTTTGGCTGTGTTGGATCTTAGTTGCAGCATGTGGGATCTTTGTTGTGGCACACGGGATCTTTTGCTGCAGTGTACAGGCTTCTCTCTAGTTGTGGCGTGCAGGTTTTCTCTCTCTAGTTGTGGTGCATGGGCTCCAGAGCACGTGGACTCTGTAGTTGTGGCATGTGGGCGTTTACTTGCCCCGTGGCATGTGGGATCTTAGTTCCCTGACCAGGGATTGAACCGGTGTCCCCTGCATTGGAAGGTGGATTCTTTACCAGTGGACCACCACAGAAGTCCCTATCACTAATTATTTTACATGAAATGGACTAAACTTTTCAATCAAAAGACATAGAGTGGCTGGAATGGATTGAAAAATAAGACCCATCTATATGCTGCCTACAAGAGACTCACTTCAGCTTCAAGGACATACACAGACTGAAAGTAAAGGGATGGAAAAAGATGTTGCATGCAAATGGAAACCAAAAGAAAGCAAAAGTAGCTAAACTTATATCAGACAAAATAGACTTTAAGCCAAAGACTAATTAGAGACAAAGAAGATTATAATTTAATGATAATGAGGTCAATTCAAAAAGAGGATATAAGATTTGTAAATATTTATGCACTGAATTTAATAGCACCTAACACATAAAGCAAACATTAACAGACATAAAGGGAGAAATTGACAGTAACACAATAACAGTAGGGAAGTTTATCATCACCATACTTACTTCAATGGACAGATCATCCAGACAGAAAATCAATAAGGAAACAGTGGCCTTAAATGATACATTAGACCAAATGGACATATATATATATATATATATATATAAAACATTCCATCCAAAAGCAGCATAATACACATTTTTTCCAAGTGCATATGGAACATTCTCCAAGACAAATCACATGCTAGGCCACAAAACAGGTCTCAACAAATTTAAGAGGATAGAAATTATATCAAACTACTTTTCCCAATTACAATGGTATGAATCTAGAAATCAATTACAAGGAGAAAACTAGAAAGTCCACAAATATGTGAAGATTAAACAACATGTTACTGAACAACCAATGGGTCAAAGAAGAAATCAAAAGAGAAATAAAAAATATCTTAAGACAAATGAAAATGGAAATATAACACACCAAAACTTATGGGATGCAGCAAAAGCAGCTCTAAGAGGGAAGTTCATGGCAATAAACACCTACACTAAGAAATAAGAAAGATCTCAAATAAACAATGTAATGTTACATCTCATGGAATAAAGTCCAAAGTTAGTAGAAGGAAGAAAATAACAAAGATCAGAGCAGAAATAAATGAAACAGAGACGAATAAGACAAAAGAAAAGATCAATGAAACTAAAAGCTGTTTTTTTAAAGAAGATAAACAAAATAGACAAGACCTATAACTAGATTTACCAAGAAAAGAGAGGACTCAAATAAAATTATAAATGAAAGGGGAGATATTATAACTGATAGCACAGAAATACAAATGACAATAAGAGACTACTATGAATAATTATACATCAACAACTTGGGCAACCTAGAAGGAATGGATAAAAATTCCTAGTAGCATACAACCAAGACTGAATCATGAAGAAATAGAAAATCTGAACAGACCAATTACTAGTAAGGAGAGTAAATCAGTAATCAAAAACCTCCCAACAAAGAAAAGTCTATGACCTGATGGCTTCACTGGTGAATTCCACCAAATATTTAAAGACAAATTAATACCATCCTTCTCAAAATCTTCCAAAAATTTGAAGAGGAGGAACACTTCCAAACTCATTTAATGAGGCCATCATTACGCTGATACCAAAACCGATAAGGACATTACAAGAAAAGAAAACTATAGGCCAAGATCATGGATGAATATAGAAGCAAATATCTCCAAAATATATTAGCAAAGCAAATTCAACAGTCCATTAAAAGGATCATACACCATGATCAAGGGGGATTCATTCCAGGGACGCAAGAATGGTTCAACATCTATAAATTAATATGATATACCACATTAACAAAATGAAGGCTAAAAATCATGATCATCTCAATAAATGCAGAAAAAGCATTTGACAAAATCCAACATCCATTCATGATAATAACTCTTAACAAAGTGAGTATAGAGGGAATATACCTAGACATAACAAAGGCCATATATGACAAACCTACAGCCAACATCATACTCAACTCTGAAAAGCTGAAAGCATTTCCTCTAAGATCGGGAACAAGACAAGGATGCCCACTCTCACCACTTTCATTTAACATAGTACTAGAAGTCCTAGGCACAGAAATCAGACAATAAAAAGAAATAAAAGGAATGCAAATTGAAAAGGAAGAAGTAAAGCTGTCTATATTTGCAGACTATGTGATATTATATATAGAAACCCTAAAGACTACACCAAAAAACTGTTAGAATTAATAAACAAATTAAACTGCAAAATATAAAATCAACATGCAGAAATCAGTTTCATTTCTATGCTTTAACAACAAACTATCAGAAAGGGAAATTAAGATAACAATCCCATTTACAATTGTATCAAAAAGAATAAAATACCTAGGAATAAATCTAACCAAGGAGGTGAAAGATCTGTACACTGAAACCTATAAGACATTGATGAAAGAAATTGAAGATGACACAAATAAATGGAAAGATATCCCATGCTTATGGAATAATATTGTTAACATGTTCATTATACCCAAAGCAATCTACAGATCTAATGTAATCCCTATCAGGATTCCAATGGCATTTTCCAGAAAAATAGAAAAAGCAATTTTAAAATTTGTGTGGAACTACAAAAGATCCAGAATAGCAAAAACATCTTGAGAAAGAGGAACAAAGCTGGAGGCAGCAAACTTTCTGATTTCAAACTATATTACAAAGCAATCATATCAAAACAGTATGGTTTTGATACTCACATAAAACCACACACATAGACCAATGGAACAGAATTCAGAGTCCAGAAATAAGCCCATGCATATATATGGTCAACTAATATTTGACAAGGGAAGCAAGAATCCTCAATGGGGAAAGAAGTTTCTTCAATAAATGGTGTTGAGAAAACTGGACAGCCACATGCAAAACAACTGAACTGGTCTCCTATCTTACACCATACATAAATATCAATTCAGAATGGATTAAAGACTTGAATGTAAGACCTGACACCATAAAACTCCAATAAGAAAATATAGGGTGTATGCTCCTTCACATTGGTTTTGGTGATGATTTTTTGTTTTGACAAATAAAGCAAAGGTGACAAAATAAAAAATAAAGAAATGAAAGATGTTAAAAAAATAAAATAAATAAATAAAGAAATGAGACTACCTCAAACTAAAAAGCTTCCCCACAGCAAAGGAAATCATCAACAAAATGAAAATGCCACTTACAGAATAGGAGAAAATATTTGCAAATCATATATCTGATAAGGGGTTAATATGCAAAATATATATAGAACTCATACAACTCAATGGCAAAAAACCCCCAAAAAACAAACCCTTAAAAAGTGGGAAGAGGACTTGAATAGACATTTTTTCCAAAGACATATAAACGGACAACAGGTACATGAAAATGTGCTCAACATCAGTAATCATCAGAGAAATGCAAATCATAACCACAATGAGATATATCCTCACACCTATCAGAATGGCTATTATCAAAAAGACAAGAGATAACAATTGTTGGTGAGGATGTGGAAAAAAGGAAACCCTTGTACACTGTTGGTGGGAATGTAAATTGGTGTAGCTACTATCGAAAACAGTATGGAGGTCCCTCAAAAACTGAAGAATAGAACTACCATGTGATCCAGAAATTCCACTTTTGGTCATATATCTGAAGGAAGTGAAATCACTATCTCAAAGAGATACCTGCACCCCCATGTTAAATGTAGCATTATTTCTGATAGCCAAGACATGGAAATAACCTATGTAACCATGACGAATGGATAAAGAAGATGTGGTAATACACACACACACACACACACACACACACACACACACTGGAATATTACTCAGCCATAAAAAGAATGAAATCTTGCCATTTGTGACAACATGGACGGACCTTGAGGGTATTACGCTAAGTGAAATAAGTCAGACAGAGAAAGACAAATACTGTATGATTCCACTTACATGTGGAATAAAAAAACTGAACTCATAGAAACTGAGAACAGATTGGTGGTTGCCAGAGATGGGGTTGTGGGGTGGGTGAAATGGGTGAAGGTGCTCAAAAGGTACAAACTCCCTGTTAAAAGATAAGGCCTAATGTACACTATGGTGACTAATTAGTTAATAAGACTGCATTGTATATTTGAAAGTTGCTAATAGAGTAGATCTTAAAAGTTCTTATCACAAGAAATAAAAAATCTGTAACTAAGTGGTAATAGATGTTAACTATTGTGGTAATCATTTCACAACATGTATATATATCAATCAACACATTATGTGTATACCTTAATCTAATACCAATGCTATATGTCAATTATAGTTCAATAAAACTGGAAAAAGAAAACAAATAGTGCTGATATGAACATTCTATTACTTGTCTTTTGGTGAATATATATATATATATTCATCTATGTTTGATATAAATTTAAGAATGGAATTGCTGGGTTATAGGGTATGTATATGCTCAGCTTTAATAGATACTGCCAAAGCTATTCTTTTTTTTTTTTTTTTTTGCGGTACGCGGGCCTCTCACTGTTGTGGCCTCTCCCGTTGCGGAGCACAGGCTCCGGACGTGCAGGCTCAGCGGCCATGGCTCACGGGCCCAGCCGCTCTGCGGCATGTGGGATCTTCCCGGATCGGGGCACAAACCCGTGTGTCCCCTGCATCGGCAGGCGGACTCTCAACCACTGTGCCACCAGGGAAGCCCCAAAGCTATTCTTTTAAAAGAGAAAAAACATTTAATGGTACCTTTTTTGGACATCATACAGTATTCATTAGTGTTAAATAGTACATGGCACAATCAGAGCCAATACCCTTAGTTTTCTCACATATAAAAATGAGCATAACAACATCTGCTTAGCTGACCTCATAGAGCTATTGTGAAAATCAAATGAAAGAATGCATATAATAGTCCTTCATCCCAGGCTTCAAGGAGCCATGCGCACAGGGAAAAATGGGTGAGGAAGCATAGTTTTCACCAGGGTCTTGACACTCACTGTCACTTCCAGAAGCCCTCAGTGCTGTGTTAGGCACTTGGCCAAATATTATTTCATTTAATCCTTTCATCACCCCAGAAGGGAAGGTGGTATTAGCCTCCTTTCACATGTGCAGCAACTGAAACTTAGGTTAACCTGCCACAGAGTTTATAAATAGCAGAGTGGTTTTGAAATCAGGTCTCCATAATACTTTAACTCATTGTTAGTACCAGAGAGCAGAACAATGATCTAATTCTTGTGTATGCTGGTTCATAAGGTCAACTTTTTACACATCATGACTGTGATCTCTTGACTTCAAATAGAGATTTGAAGTTTGTAAGTGTTTTCGTTGACCCTCTATCTGATAACCTGTGAGGTAAGTAGCACAGCTATTAATTATTATCTTACTTTATAGATAAGGAACACAAAGATAAGATTTGTCCAAGGTCACATGAGATCTAGTATTCACTATTTATATTATATTAGATGATGTTGTTTTCTAAGGCTGATAGCAAGAAGCAGCAGGAAAAGTTTATTACAGATTAGTAAAATGGATTTGCAATTTTTTTAATATTTAGAATAAGATGACTTCTGGACTTTTGCTCAAAGTGATGTCATTATATTATTGCATAATTTTTCTGTTTGTTTTTTTTCTGCTTTGATATGATGCAAGAAGGCCCTGGAAGTAGAGGAAAGAAAATAAAGCAGATAGTTATCTGACAAGAATATCTAGGGAGTCCTAATGAAACTATTCCTCTTATTAGTTGACAGAAAATTAAAGATTTTCCAAGTACAGAGAGTTCAGTGATTGAATGGAAGATGCATTTGATGGGCACTGTACTCTGACAGATCACTGTTACAATCCCAGTTCAGATGTGTGACCTTAGAGAAACTATTTGATAACTTTGAGCCTCAATTTCCCCATCAGAAAACTGAGAATAATAACTTCCTTATATGGTTATTAGGATTATATGAAGTATTATACATTATGAACTAACACCGTGCTTGACACATAGGTGGTCAATAATGTTAGCTAAAATAAACACTAGTTAGCTATCTCAAGCCACAAAAATGAGCCCTAGAAACCATGAAAGTCTTCACAGTAAGTTATACTCAGACTTGGAGGACAGGGTTAGACTAAGCTTTGAATAATAACGGCTGAAGAATAGGTAAGTAGTTGTACCAAAATATTTGCATTTAATACCTCTTGCTCTAAAATGTTTTAATAAGGTTTAAAATGTGAATAGGTATTGCACCTATTATAATGTCTCATTTATAGAAAAAGCTTACTTATATACAGAGCATGCCATATATATATAGCTGTGCCATGCAGCTTGCAGAATCTTAGTTCCCCAACAAGGGACTGAACCCAGGCTGTGGCAGTGAAAGCGTGGAGTCCTAACCACTGAACTGCCAGGGAATGCCTAAGCATGCTATGTTTTTATTTATTAAAAAATATTGAGCACTGTGTTCTGCTTCTGATAATGGCTAAGTAAACTCCTATTACATCAACCTGTTCCTCTCATAGGTGGCAATTTAAAACTCTGGACAAAATACAAAAACCAACTATCCAAAGGTACTGTAGAGGCAGATATTGGAGGTGAGGAAAGAAACTGTACTGGGTGAGTTTCCCATTTTCATGGCATCTAGCCTGAGGGTATGCTACAGCCTTTACCATACAGGGCAGTTAAAACCCCAAAAGAAATCTCTCAGTCTTTCTGTCCTGAAGAACCAAACGACAGAGTTTGGGGAATCAACTGCCATCAGAAGGTGAAGAGGAAATCCTGGAAAGGAGAGAATCAGAGAAGAGGAGCACAAAACTTTATAAGCTCTACCCAAATATGTGGATTACCCCTGAATTTCACATGTGCAAGAGAAACTCCCAGCATTACATCTAGAGCTAAAATAATTGAAGTTTGAACTATCAAAGAACGGAGTTTGAAATCTGAGCACAATTAAATTGATTGCCTACTAAAAAAAAACCCAAATCAACATTCTTTAGAGAAATATAATCTAGAGTCCTAATAACATAATATTCACATTCTTCAGAATTCAATTCAATATTATTCAATGTAACAAGGACCAGGAATGTGACCTATTATCAAAGGAAAAAGACAATCAAATAAGGTCAGCCCTTATATATCTCAGATGTTGGAATTATCAGACATTTTTTTTTTTGTGGTACGCGGGCCTCTCACTGTTGTGGCCTCTCCTGTTGCGGAGCACAGACTCCAGACGTGCAGGCTAGTGGCCATGGCTCACGGGCGCAGCCGCTCTGCGGCATGCGGGACCTTCCCGGACTGGGGCACGAACCCGTGTCCCTTGCATCGGCAGGCAGACTCCCAACCACTGCGCCACCAGGGAAGCCCCAGACAACATTTTTAAAGCACCTATTTTCACTACATGCATTGAGGTAAAGAAAAATATGCTTGTAATGAAGGGATAGAAACTCTCAGCCAAAAATAAAAGAAACTATAAAAAAGAACCACATGTAAATTTTAGAACTGAATAATACAACATCTGAATTAAAACATTTACTACACGGACTTAACAACAGAATGATGCTGACAGATAAGAGTCTGTGAATTTGAAAACTGGCTAATTTCATTTGATCTATCTGAAGAAAAGATTTTAAAACTTTTTGAAAAGAAAATGAATAAAACATCAGGGACCTGTGGGACAATATCAGAAGGTCTGACATGTGTGTAACTGGAGTTCCAGAAAAAAAGAGAAAAGGGGGCAGAAAAATTTTTTGAAGAAATAATGACCAAAATTTGGTGAAATACATAAATTTACAGATTCAAGATGCTCAGAGAATTCCCATTTGGAAGAAAATAAAGAGAACCACACCTAGGAATATCACAGACAAATTGCTGCAAACCAAACATAAAATCTTGAAAGCTCCCAGAAAAAATGTTTACATGGTGCATAAATTAAGGTATAATTCAAAACATGTATTAAAATAATCCATAAGAAGGTAGGTAAGGAGGAACAGAAAAAAAATGATCAGGCAAAAAGAAAACAAAAGACTAAAAATAATATATATATAATATATTTGGTTGATTATCAATAAGGGTGCAAAGACCATTCAATAGGGGAAAGGATATAATCTCTTCAACAACAGTGTTGGGACAACTGAACACCCGCAAGGAAAAGAACAATGTTGGACCCTTAATTCACACCATAAACAAAAATTAACTAAAAAATGGATCAGAGAGCTAAATGTAAGAGCTAAAAACTATAAAACTCTTTGAATAGATCACAGGAGTAAATCTTCATGACGTTAGTTTAGGCAAATCCTTCTTAGATACAAGACAGAAAAACACAAGCAATGAAAAAACAGGTAATTTGGATATCATCAAAATTTAAAACTCTAGACCAACCAAAGAACACAGGGGAGTAAAAAGACAAGCCACATGCTGGGAGAAAAATAATTGTAAATGACATATCCAATAAGGAATTTGTAGCCAGAATATTTAAAGAACTCATAAAACTTACCAACAAGAATTCAAATGATTTACATTTCCCTGATGATTAGTGATGTTGAACATTTCCTGTGCCTGCTGGCCATCTGTATGTCTTCTTTGGAAAAATGTCTACTCAGGTACTCTGCTCATTTTTAAATTGAGTTGTTTTTTGATGTTAAGTCGTATGAGCTATTTATATATTTTGGATATTAACTCTTAACAGATGTATCATTTGCAAATGCCTTCTCCCATTCAGTAGGCTGCCTTTTCATTTTATTGACAGCTTCCTTTGCTATGCAAAAGCTTTTTAGTTTGATGTAGTCCAATTTGTTTATTTTTGCTTTTGTGTCCCTTCCCTGAGGAGATATATCCAAAAAAATTGCTAAGACCAATGTCAAAGAGCATATTCCCTATGTTTTCTCCTAGAAGTTTTGTGGTTTCAGGTCTTATATTTAAGTCTTTACTACATTTTGAAATTATTTTTATATATGGTGTGAAACTGTAGTCCAGTTTGATTGATTCTTTTGCATGTAGCTGTCCAGTTTTCCCAACACCATTTATTGACAAGGCTGTCTTTTCCCCATTGTATATTCTGCATCCTTTGTCATAGATTAATTGATCATAAGTGCATGGGTTTATTTCTGGGCTCTCTATTATGTTCCATGGGTCTATTTGTCTGTTCTCATGACAGTACCATACTGTTTTGATTATTGTAGCTTTGTAGTACAGTTTGAAATCAAGGAGCGTGACACCTCCAGCTTTGTTGTTCTTTCTCAAAATTGTTTTGGCTGTTCAGGGTCTTTTGTGTTTCTATACAAATTGTATAATTATAGTTCTAGTTCTGTGAAAAATGTCATTGGTATTTTGATAGGGATTGCATTGAATCTTTAGATTGCCTTGGGTAGTATGGACATTTTAACAATATTAATTCTTCTAAGCCAGGAGCATGGTATATCTTTCCATCAGTTTGTATTATCTTCAATTTCTTTCATCAGTGTCTTGTAGTTTTCTGGGTACATGTCTTTTACCTCCTTGATTAGATTTATTGTTAGGTATTTTATTCTTTTTGATGCAATTATAAATGGGATTGCTTTCTTAATTTCTCTTTTTGATTGTTCATTGTTAGTGTATAGAAACACAGAGATCACTTCACACTTATCAGAATGGCTATTATCAAAAAGATAACAAATAACAAGTGTTGGAGAGAATGTGGAAAAAAGGGAACCCTCGTGCACTGTTGGTGGGAATGTAAATTGGTACAGTCACTATGGAAAACAGTAGAAAATTTCCTCAAAAACTTAAAAATAGAACTACCATATGATCCAGCAATTCTACTCCTGGGTATGTATATGAAGAAAACAAAAACACTAAAGTGAAAAGATATGTGCACCCCTATGTTCACTGCAGCATTGTTTATAGTAGCCATGATATGAAAGCAACTTAGGCCCCATCAATAGGTGAGTGGATAAAGATGATGTCACACACACACACACACACTGGAATATTCCTCAGCCATAAAAAAGAATGAAGATCTTGCCATTTGTGACAACATGGATGGACCTAGAGGGCATTGTCCTAAGTGAAATAAATCAGACAGAGAAAGACAAGTACCATATGATAGCACTTATATGTGGAATTTTAAAATAAAACAAATGAACAAGCAAAACAAAAGAGAAACAGAGTCAAAGATACAGAGAACAAACAGGTGGTTGCCAGATGGGAGAGGGGAAGGGGGATGAGAGAAATAGCTGAGGGGCATTAAGAAGTACAAACTTCCAGTTACAAAACAAATGAGTCATGGGTACGAAATGTAAAGTGTGGGGAGTATAATGAATAATTATGTAATAACTTTGTATGGTGAGAGATGGTAAGTAGACATCATGGTGATGGGTATGAAATGTATAGAAATATTGAATCACTATGTTGTGCACCAGGAACTAACATAGTGTTGTAGGTCAATTATACTTCAAAAACAAACAAACAAACAAACTCTCAGAAAAAGAGATCAGATTTGTGGTTACCAGAGGCAGAAGGTAGAGGGGGGAGGGGGAATTGGATGAAGATGATCAAAAGGTACAAACTTCCAACTGTAAGATAAAAAATTACTAGGGATGTAATGTACAACATGATAAATATAATTAACACTGTTGTATGTTATACATTAAAATTGTTAAGAGAGTAAATCCTGAGTTCTCATCACAAGGAAAAAAATATTTATTTATTTATTTAATGTTGTATCTATATGAGATGATGGATGTTCACTAAACTTATTGTTGATAATCATTTCATGATGTATGTAAGTCAAATCATTATGCTGTACACCTTAAACTTATACAGCACTGTATGTCAATTACATTTCAATGAAACTGGAAGAAAAAAAAAGACAAATGATACAATTTAAGAATCGACAGCAGATTTGACTAAAGAAGATGTACAAATGGCCAAGAAGCAAAATGAAAGAACAAATGAAAAGATGTTCAACATCATTAATCATCAGGGAAATGCAAATCAAAACCAGAGTGAGATACTACTTCACACCCACTAGGATGGCTATAATCAAAGACAGATAATAACAAATGCTGGTGAGGATGTAGAGAAACTGAAGGCCTCATACATTACTGGCAGGGATGTTAACTGGTGCATCCAGTGTGGAAAACAGTTTAGCAGTTCCTCAAAGGGATAAATGCAGAGTTACCATATGAACCAGCAATTACATTCTTAGAAATCTACCCAAGAGAAATGAAAAAAACATGTCTACATAAAGACTTGTATGCAAATGTTCATAGCAACATTATCTGGAATAGCCCCAAACTAGAAATAATCCAAATATTCATTACTGTTGAACGTATAAACAAAATATGATATATATAAAGGAATACTATTCAGTAATTAAACAGATACATATTACAGCATGGATGAACTTTGAAATCATTATGCTAAGTGAGTGAAAGAGAGCTGACACAAAGGACTATGTATTAGCATATCTACTAAGATCAGGAAAAAGACAAAGTTGCCCACTCTCACCACTTTTTTTTTTTTTTTTTGTGGTACACGGGCCTCTCACTGTTGTGGCCTCTCTCGTTGTGGAGCACAGGCTCTGGACGCGCAGGCTCAGCGGCCATGGCTCATGGGCCCAGCTGCTCCGCGGCATGTGGGATCTTCCCAGACCGGGGCACGAACCCGTGTCCCCTGCGTCGGCAGGCGGACTCTCAACCACTGCGCCACCAGGGAAGCCCTCACCGCTCTTATTCAACATAGTTTTGGAAGTTTTAGCCACAGCAATCAGAGAACAAAAGGAAATAAAAGGAATCCAAACTGGAAAAGAAGAAGTAAAGCTGTCACTGTTTGCAGATGACATGATACTATACATAGAGAATCCTAAAGATGCTACCAGAAAACTACTAGAGCTAATCAATGAATCTGGTAAAGTAGCAGGATACAAAATTAATGCGCAGAGATCTCTGGCATTCCTATACGCTAATGATGGAAAATCTGAAAGTGAAATCAGGAAAACACTCCAATTTACCATTGCAACAAAAAGAATAAAATATCTAGGAATAAATCTACTTAAGGAGACAAAAGACCTGTATGCAGAAAATTATAAGACACTGATGAAAGAAATTAAAGATGATACAAATAGGTGGAGAGATATACCATGTTCTTGGATTGGAAGAATCAACATTGTGAAAATGACTCTACTACCCAAAGCAATCTACAGATTCAATGCAATCCCTATCAAACTACCAATGGCATTTTTCACAGAACTAGAACTAGAACAAAAAATTTCACAATTTGTATGGAAACACAAAAGACCCCGAATAGCCAAAGCAATCTTGAGAATGAAAAACGAAGCTGGAGGAATCAGCCTCCCTGACTTCAGACTATACTACAAAGCTACAGTAATCAAGACTGTATGGTACTGGCACAAAAACAGAAAGATAGATCAATGCAACAGGATAGAAAGCCCAGAGATAAACCCACGCACATATGGTCACCTTATCTTTGATAAAGGAGTTGGGAATGTACAGTGGAGAAAGGACAGCCTCTTCAATATGTGTTGCTGGGAAAACTGGACAGGTACATGTTAAAGTACGAGATTAGATCACTCCCTAACACCATACACAAAAATAAACTCAAAATGGATTAAAGACCTAAATGTAAGGCCAGAAACTATCAAACTCTCAGAGGAAAACATATGCAGAACACTCTATGATATAAATCACAGCAAGATCCTTTTTGACCCACCTCCTCGAGAAATGGAAATAAACAAAAATAAACAAAAATAAACAAATGAGACCTAATGAAACTACAAAGCTTTTGCACAGCAAAGGAAACCATAAACAAGACCAAAAGACAACCCTCAGAATGGGAGAAAATATTTGCAAATGAAGCAACTGACAAAGGATTAACCTCTAAAATTTATAAGCAGCTCATGCAGCTCAATAACAAAAAACAAAACAACCCAATCCAAAAATGAGCAGAAGACCTAAATAGACATTTCTCCAAAGACGATATACAGACTGCCAACAAACACATGAAAGAATGCTCAACATCATTAATCATTAGAGAAATGCAAATCAAAACTACAATGAGATATCATCTCACACCAGTCAGAATGGCCATCATCAAAAAATCTAGAAACAATAAATGCTGGAGAGGGTGTGGAGAAAAGGGAACACTCTTGCACTGCTGGTGGGAATGTGAATTGGTTCAGCCACTATGGAGAACAGTATGGAGGTTCCTTAAAAAGCTACAAATAGAACTACCATATGACCCAGCAATCCCACTACTGGGCATATACCCTGAGAAAACCGAAATTCAAGAAGAGTCATGTACCAAAATGTTCATTGCAGCTCTATTTACAATAGCCCGGAGATGGAAACAACCTAAATGCCCATCATCGGATGAATGGATAAAGAAGATGTGGCACATATATACAATGGAATATTACTCAGCCATAAAAAGAAACGAAATTGAGCTATTTGTAATGAGGTGGATAGACCTAGAGTCTGTCATACAGAGTGAAGTAAGTCAGAAAGAAAAAGACAAATACCGTATGCTAACACATATATATGGAATTTAAGAAAAAAAAAATGTCATGAAGAACCTAGGGGTAAGGCAGGAATAAAGACGCAGACCTCCTAGAGAACGGACTTGAGGTTATGGGGAGGGGGAAGGGTAAGCTGTGACAGGGTGAGAGAGAGTCATGGACATATACACACTAACAAACGTAGTAAGGTAGATAGCTAGTTGGAAGCAGCCGCATGGCACAGGGAGATTGGGTTGGTGCTTTGTGACAGCCTGGAGGGGTGGGATAGGGAGGGTGGGAGGGAGGGAGACGCAAGAGGGAAGAGATATGGGAACATATGTATATGTATAACTGATTCACTTTGTTATAAAGCAGAAACTAACACACCCTTGTAAAGCAATTATACCCCAATAAAGATGTTTAAAAAAAAAAAAACAACATCATTAATCATTAGAGAAATGCAAATCAAAACTACAATGAGATATCATCTCACACCAGTCAGAATGGCCATCATCAAAAAATCTAGAAACAATAAATGCTGGAGAGGGTGTGGAGAAAAGGGAACACTCTTGCACTGCTGGTGGGAATGTGAATTGGTACAGCCACTATGGAGAACAGTATGGAGGTTCCTTAAAAAACTACAAATAGAACTACCATATGACCCAGCAATACCACTACTGGGCATATACTGTGAGAAAACCATAATTCATAAAGAGTCATGTACCAAAACGTTCACTGCAGCTCTATTTACAATAGCCAGGAGATGGAAACAACCTAAGTTCCCATCGTCGGATGAATGGATAAAGAAGATGTGGCACATATATACAATGGAATATTACTCAGCCATAAAAAGAAACGAAATTGAGCTATTTGTAATGAGGTGGATGGACCTAGAGTCTGTCATACAGAGTGAAGTAAGTCAGAAAGAGAAAGACAAATACCGTATGCTAACACATATATATGGAATCTAAGAAAAAAATGCCATGAAGAACCTAGGGGTAAGACGGGAATAAAGACACAGACCTACTAGAGAATGGACTTGAGGATATGGGGAGGGGGAAGGGGAAGCTGTGACAAAGTGAGAGAGTGGCATGGACATATATACACTACCAAACGGAAAATAGATAGCTAGTGGGAAGCAGCCACATAGCACAGGGAGATCAGCTCGGTGCTTTGTGACCACCTAGAGGGGTGGGATAGGGAGGGTGGGAGGGAGGGAGACGCAAGGGGGAAGGGATATGAGAACATATGTATATGTATAACTGATTCACTTTGTTACAGAGCAGAAACTAACACACCATTGTAAAGCAATTATACTCCAATAAAGATGTAATAAACAAAAAAAAGACTATGTATTATATGATTCCATTTACAGAAAATGTCTAGAATAGGCAAATCCATACAGACAGAAAGTTGATAAGTGATTGCTAGGGGCTGTGATGGACTGGGGTTGGGGTGAGGGAATGGGGGAGTCACTGCTTAATGGGCAGGAGGGAACTTTTGGGGTTGACAGAAATGTCAAAAACTGGATTGTGATGATGGTTACATGACTTCGTAAATACAATAACAATCACTGAATTAGATACTTAAAACATATTAATTTTATGGTATACAAATAACTTTTAAAATGTTTTAAAGGTTTAAAAAATGTTAATGCACTTAACATCCCAATTAAAAGAGACTGTCAGACTGGATAAAAAAGTAAGACTGAAGTACGTATATGCCATTTATTTAAACACAAAAACACAGATAAGTCAGAAAAAGAAGATAGAAAATTAAATAGCATGCAAAGTGTAAGTATAAGATTGTTGGAGTGGTTATATTAATTTCAGATAAAATAGACTTCAAAACAAAGTGAAAGAGGGACATTTTATGACAAAAGGTTGTTTCATCAGAAAGACATAAAAATCACAAATTAGTATGTGCTTAGTAACAGATACTCAAAAAACATGAAGCAAGAACTGATGGAATTAAAGGGAGAAATAGACAAAATCACCATATTATTTGGATATTTTAGTGGTGTTTTCTCAGTGGCTGACGGAATAATTAGTCAAAAAAATCAGAGAGGACACAGAATACAAAATAACATGGTTAAAGAAAGAACACATAAGCGAAATCAGAAAATATTTCGTACTTAATTATCATGAAAATAAACATCAATATTTGTAGGATGCAGGTAAAAAGGCTTAGAGGTACAAACATAGTTTTTAATGATTGTATTAAAAAGACTAAATGTATAATATCAATGATATAAGGTTCTACCTTGGGGGACTAGAAAAATGAGAATAAATTAAACCAAATGTATGTAAAAATAAAGGAATAATGAAGATAAATCAATAAAATAGAAACAAACGATAGGGAGAATTAACAAAGCAATACGGTGGCTCTTGGAAAGGACGAACAACATTGGTAAACGTTTAGCTAGACTAAACAAGAAAAAAAGAGAGCTAAAATTACTAATACCAAGAATCATCATTACAGAGATGACAGACATTATATGAAAAGAATAAGAGAATATTATGAATGACTTTATGACTGAACAATTGACAACTTAGATAAAATGTACAGATTTATTGAAAGAACCAGTAAACAAAAATGTTACTCGCTCTATATATACATAAAAAATTGAACTTAATATCCAAAACTTTCTCATAAAATAAACTCCAGTCCCAGACAGTTTGCCTAGTAAATTCTAGCAAACATTTAAGGTGGAAATAGCACTAATACCACACAAACTCTTTGGTAAACCAGAGTTTTACAAAGTCATTACAAAACAAGAAAACTGTCGACCAATATCCCTCTTGAACCTAGATGCAAAACTTCTCAACATGATATTATTAAGCTGAAACCAGATATGTATGTATCAGTTACTAATTTATTGCTTCTCAGTTCTGAATGCATCCTTACATACAATACATGTTCTTGATTTAAGAATTTCTTTTAGCATTTTTCCTTTATAGCGAGTACAACATTAAACTTTCTCAGTAGCTGGTGTTGGAGGGACACTGCAGGAGAAAGAGGTTCTCTTGCTATTTCTGGCCCTAGCCAGGTCTCTGCTGTGTGGGTGTGAGGGCATCAGGTGGCACCAACCCTCAGGGCCCAGGACACGGTCCCTATGCCACCTTGCAGCCTCATCTTGGTGACAACCTTTCCATAGCCCTCTCAGCATAGTAAACCAGAGCCCCTGAATGACCTGCAGGAGGCCTCCTGTGTTCTGTGGGATCACATACTGAAAGTAAGTCTGAGTGCCAGTGAAAGCAGGAAGACTTAAGAGCACCTAGATTGCATGCTTTCACTGGCACCTAGGCTTCCGTTGCACACTCACACCACCAGTTGCTGATTGCCGGCTCCCTTGCCTGCCTGTACTCTGGAAGGGTGGCCTATTGTTTGCTCAGCAACTCTAGGCCAGCTCCTGCCTGGCTAAATCAGCAAACTTCTCTGATATCAGGTGGCTGAACCACTCTTTCTTCCAGATCTGAACCTCTTCCATGTTTATTCTTCCTTGGATACTCTGCCTCAGCCCTAGGGTACTATAATGAATTTCCTCATATCTTTTTTTAAAATTTTGTGATGCATGAAAATTATATGAATTTCAACTTTCAGTGTCTAGAAACAGAGTTTTATTGGAACATGGCCACATATATTCACTTATATGTCTATGGTGGCTTCCATACTACAATGGCAGAGTTGAGTAGTAGCAACAGAGATGTATGTGGTGCTCTCATCATTTTGCACCACTGCTCAGCACATTACAAATTGTGGTGATACAGTTATTACTACCAGCATTTTGAATGTTACATACTGTCATTCCATAATATTTAAAACTTTTTTATTACCAGTGCATACCCATAATGTTGGAACAACAAAAGAGAAAAGTGGACTTAAGTGTCATGTGTTTAAGGCACAGAGGAGTATGGATTATTTTGTTATCAAATTAGATGGCAAAGCATTGTGTTTAAAACGCAATGACACTGTAGCTACTCTGAAAGAATATTACATACATTAATTTCCTCATATCTCATAGTCACTCTTTTATCCTAGTTCCTAATTCTTTATATTAACTTTTCCCTGTTTAACCTACCATGTAGTATCTATCTCTTGACTGGGTCCATACACATGCGCACACACACATATACATATATATGTGTGTGGGTGTGTGTATAGTAATAAATTATGATCAAGTACAGTTTATCCTAGGAGTGCAAGGTTGGTTTAACATTTGAAAATAACTTAATGTAATTTGCCACATCCATAGAATAAAGAAGAAAAATAATATGATTATTTCAATTGATAAATGAAGGTAAAACATTTATCAAAATGTAATACCCATTTATGGTTAAAAAAACCTCTCAGCAAACTTGGAAGGGAAATTCCTTAATCTGATAGAAAACATCACTAAACCCTTACAGCTAATGTCATACATGGCAAAATAGTGAACACTCTCATCCTAAAGATGTCTGTTCTTGCCACTCTTATTTAACATAATAGTGGAGTGCTAAACAATGCAACAAGATAAGAAAAACAGATAAATAAGCATATAGATTGGAAAGGAAAGAATAAAACTGTCCCTACAACATGATTGTCTATATAGAAAATTCCAAGAAACCTAAAAAATAAAAACTTCTCAGGACTAACGAATGACTTTAGCAGGGCTATAGAATAAAATGCTAATTTAAAGAGAAATAAATTGTTTTTATACAATGGCAGCAAACAATTGGAAAATAATATTAAAATTTTATTTTATAATACCATCAAAACATAAAAATACTTAGAAATAAAATAAACAAAAGATACACAAGATCTCTATCTTCAATAATATAAAACACTGATGAGAGAAATTAGATAAGACCAAATATATAGAAAGATCAGGTTCATGGATTGGAGGACTCAAAGCTGTTAGTTTGTCAGTTCTCACCAAAATGATCTATAGATTCAAAGCAATCTCAATCATAATCCTAACAGGCTTTTCCCTAAACATTGAAAAGCTGATTTTAAAATTTATATGAAAATATAAGGAACCTAGAACTAAGGCTGGCAAACTATGGTGTGTGGGCCAAACCCAGACTCCTGCCTGTTTTTGTAAATAATGTTTTATTGGAACTCAGCTACACCCATTCATTTACGTATTGTCTATGGCTGCTGTTGTGTTTCCACACAGTACTGAGTAGTTGCAATAGAGACCATACGGCCTACAAGGCCTAAAATACTATTTGGCCCTTTACAGAAAAGTGTGTAAACCCCTGACCTAGAATATCCAAAATAATCTTGAAAAATAACAAAGTTGACAAACATATTACCTGACTTCAAGAATTACTATAAATCTGCAGTAGCCAAGACTGTGTGGAACTGTCATAAAGATGCACAAATAGATAATGGAACCAAACAGAGGGTCCAGAAACAAACTCACCTTTATATGGTCATTTGATTTTTGACAGAGTTTCAAAGGTAATCCAATGGGGGAAAGGAAGGTCTTTTCAACAAGTGGTGCTATAACACCTGAGTATCCATGTGTATAAAACAGGAACTTCTACCTTTACCTCACAACATGTAAAAAATTAGTTTGAGATAGATCACTGACTTAGATGCAAAAGATAAAACCATAACACCTTTAGAAAACGTAGGAGAATATCATTATGTCATGGGGGTAGTCAAAGATTTCTTATGCAGGTCACAGATTCAATGATCATTAGGGAAAAAACTGATCAACTACATTTCATTAAAATTAAAATTTTCTGCTTATCAAACATCACAGTTAAAAAATAAATAGGTAAGCCACAGACTAGAAGAAAATATTCCTAAAACATATCAGGTAAGAACTGGTAACCAGGGTATATAAAGAACCCCTACAACTCAATAATGAAAAGACAATCCAGTGAAAAAAATGGGCAAAAGATCTAACTAGATACTTAGCAAAAGAAAATATATGGATGATCAACATGCACATGGAAAGAGGCTCAACATCATCAATCACCAAAAAATGCAAATTAGAACCCCAAGGAGATACCCACCCTAATGGCTAAAATTAATAAGACTGACACCACCAAGTATTAACAAGGATGTGGAGTGGGTACAACTTTCATACACTGTTGATGTCCATGTAAAATGGAACAAGTACTTTAGTAAAAGTCTGGCAGTTGCTAATGAAACTAAAAAGTCAACTACTCTACGATCCAGCAGTTCCATTCTTCGGTATTTATCTGAGTGAAATGAAAACACATATCTACAAAGATACTTTTACATGAACATTCATGGAAGCTTTATTCATAATAACACCAAACAGGAAACAGCTCAGGTGTTTATTCATAAAAGAATAGATCTGTTCCATGATCTGAATTTCTAGAACAGGCAAAACTAATCTATGGTGGTAAAAAATCAAAACAGGGTTTTCCTCTCAGTGTATGTGCAGGGTTGGACTGAGAAGGGGAATAAAGTTACTTTCTGTAGTGATGGTAATATTCGATATCTTGATAGGGGTTTGGGTTACACAGGTGTATGCATTTTTCAAAACTCAGCAAGTGTATATTCAATATTTATAACATCACTGTATGTATATTTTATATCAAAATTAAAGATCTGTAAACAAATATTGAACTTTAGACTTAAGGTTATAAATGTTGAAGTATATTAGGGGGACATATACTCATATCTGCAATGTACTTTCCAATGTATCAAAAATAAGATTAATTGATAGATAAACAGAGGGATAGAAAGATGGATAGATAGGTAATAAAGTAAGTATAGTAATATCTCAATGGTAGAATCTAGGTGGTAGGTATACGAGTTTTCTTGTAAATGCTTTTCAACTTTTCCGTATTATGAAAAATGTTCGTAATAAAATGTTTGGGAAAATATTGAGCACCTACTCATTGTTTTAGGCAATTGAGATATAAGAATGACTGAGGGAGAGTTTTCCAGTGGAGCTTATCCCAGGGAAGTGATTTAGTATTTATGTAGTTCCGACTACAGTCCAGGGGCAAAGACAGGGGCAACAATTTATTTTTATCTTCACAATTCAGCGTGAAGGAGAAGGCTTGAAATGAGTGGAGATGATGAGTTCAGTTTTGAATAAACTGTGCTTTATGATCCTACAAGATACTAGGTGGCAATACCTAGTAGACTATTGGATATACACAGGTCAGGAGCTTTGCAAAAATCTGGGCAACAGTCAAATGTTGTTGTTATCATGCCTTTGGGTACCCTAGCTATTTGGTGACTGAGCACAATTTAATAACTGTGTTTTGTTTTTAAAATGTTTTCATTTTAAATGCTATGTGAAATATCTGTCCCCTCCAATCTAGCATTCCTTCTCTGTTGGCCTATTTATTATTCCATGGGAATTAAAATAAGAATGGAAATTGTACTAATAGAAAGCTATACAATAGCAATATTAAAATGTGACAGACATAGGATATTAGGAATTTTCATTACATTAGAAGACTAATATCTGACAAATACATTACACTGAGAGATAGTTCTTTGGTACTCACCTGATCATATAGAGCTCTTTATTCCATGGGTAGATATTTAAGACTGGCCCTACCCCAATCATGTGGTTGTGACATTCTCCAACATTTTCAATATATTCATGCTTCAATGGCACTTTGCTGAGGAGTTCAAATTCCTCAGGTGCCTTCTGAAGTACCTGTTCTGCTGCATAGAATCCATCTACTAGCAGTGTCCTGCCACCTGTTCCTTCATGCTTAAGACAGTGAAACACTTGAATGCTAAAGAGGGGGAAAAATTAAATTATTCTGTTCAGTGGAGAAAAGAGAATATATCAAAATTTTAGAAAAAAAATATGAAATGATTATTGACTCCACTGTGTCATTTTCTTTTCACTAAGAAATAAATCTCATTTCCCAATTGTCTTCCCTTCATAGCCAGCTGTACTTTTTTGTGCTTTGAAATATTACTGCCACTACAGGTTCCTCCTAAGCATATTTAACATGTATTGATGGCTATATGTGACAGACCCAGGGAATACCATCATGAATAAGGTATAGTCTCTGTTTTAAAGAAGGCCAGTCTACTAAGAAGAGATGAAGCAAGTAAGTACCAACAGGCACTATAATAAAGTTGTATACAAGATACAGTGGAGCCATAAACAGAGGAAATTATTGTAGTGGTGTGTTGTATAGAGAAATGTTTTTGGAGGTGGATGAGAATGGTTTTGTTTAGTCTTAAAGAATGAGCAAGAGTTGGGCTGAAATGAGATTGAGGTGAGGAGAGGGCATTCCAGGCCCCAAAAAAAAAAAAAAAAGTATGACCAAAGATATCAACGTAAAACAACGAGTTTAAACTGAGATGGGAGATGAACTGGTGGGAAGCAAGATGACAAAAAACATGGAAAACAACTTGGATAACTGAAATAGCAGAGAAAAATACTGAGGGGTTGAGCTTAGAGACGGGTTTTATAGAAAAGAGGACACAGCTAAGCAACATGACAGAGGACGAAGAACAGGCAAATATCTAGAATGCCTGCAGGTTTTTCACCTGGACAACCTGACAAATAATGCCATCTGCCAAGAGAACACAGGCAGATGCATAATTGGATGATAAAAAGGGGGTGAGAGGGGTTGAGGAAGAGGTTCAGTTTAAGGACATGTTGAAATAGTTGAGTTATATATGGCTGAAAATTTAACAGGAAAAGGAAATGCAACTATTAATGGACTGGAAAACTAAAGTAAAAATTTCAAATTAACAAGGGGAAAATAAAATTAATAGTAATTTAGGAAAAAAGAAGAAATAAGGAAAAGTAAACAACAAAGTAAAATAAGTAATAAACATAAATATAGAAGGAATAAAATCAAGGAGAACCTAGGGTAAATACAATTAAAATGAGAAAGGTCAGTTCTGGCTATGTTGACCTTTCTGTGAAATTTCTAGGTTAGGATTACTTAGTAGCCAGTTGAAGATGTTTACCTTAGAAGAGAGGTAGATTTTGTAGTCGTCTGTAGGTGATAGCTAAAGCCAAGAGCATGGAAGAAGTCATTTGGAGAGATCATTTCAAGTAAGAAAAGAGGGAGAAGGAGAAAACCTTGAGAAACAACAATATTTATGACATGGACAAAGGAAAATAAGCTGGCACAGGAGACTGAGGAAAAATGGCTATAGATATAGAAGGAAAACTAGAAAAGAAAGGATATTTAAGAAGAGGTAGTGGTAAATGGCCCCAGGGGTCAAATAAGATGAAGACTGAAAGGTACACACTGGGTATGGCAATAAGTTAGTTGCTGGTGACTTTGGAGAGATTAATTTTAATTGGGAGGGGGGTGGATAAACTAGCTGACTACAGGTTTGAAGAATGAATGAGAAGTGAGAATGAAAAGACACTGAATGTAGACAATTATTTCAATAAGTTTAGCTGTGAAGGTGAGGAGTAAGGCGGGGCTGTAACTAGAAGGAGATAGAGTCAAAGGAAGTGTACAAAAGTAGAGATTTAAGAAATGAGAAGCTGATAGGAAGGAGTCAGTATGTATGGAAGGCTGAAGATACAGGAGAGAGAAATCCCCAAGGAGGTTGGAAAGGATGAGATCCTGAGCAAAGGTAGCTTTAGAAAGCATAAGGCATATAACGATGATGATGATGATGACGACAATGGCTAAAATGATAATAATAATAGCTAGTATTTATTGAACATTTATTATGTTCTAGGAAGTATGCCAAGTGCTTTAAATACATCATGTAACTTAATCCCTAAGCAATACAAATGGACAGGTTTTATTACTAGTCCCATTCTACAGATGAAGAAACTGAGGCACAGAGAGGTTAAGTTATTTTCCAAGATCACAAAGCTAACCTATGTTCCAGTTGGGATACAAATCCAGGTCTGGTTGATTCCATAGCCTGAACTCTTAACCACTCTCATTATACTGCTCATGTACTTGGTCCTTGCCATTGATTAGAAAGGGTTAAATTAAAGGCAGAGACAACTGTGTATCTCTGGTAGTGGTCAGAGAGAAAAGAGCTAGTCAATATTTGAACCTCAACCCCTGTCCAACTGTTTCTCATCCCATTTCCTCATATTCTTCCTTCTGCATCCTGTAGAATGAGGATGCAGGACTTTCTGTATATCCATAACATTGAGCAGGATGTCAAAAAGATGCTTTATTCTTCCTCCTCTGAACCAAATATTCTTAGGTTCCAAACCCTTAAAGGAAATCAATGTATCATGTCAAATAATTACTATTTCTTTTCTGTGGTGAGAAGATTTAAGATCTACTCTCTGTTAGCTACTGGTGGTAATAATATTACAGTACACGACCATATCAAATCAACACATTGTACACCTTATATTTACACAATGTCATATGTCAATTATATCTCAATAAAGCTGCAAAAAAGTATGGTATACGTTATCTTTGACTCAATAGCTTCGGAGTCCATGTAATAAGGTTATTTTTCATTCATTCCTCCTCTCCAACTTCTTGTAAATTGGATTTAAATTCCTCTTACTACCATACCCAAAGTAGCTGTGTTTGGAAGATTGACCCCTTTGCAATATAATAACTAAATATGAAAAACTGTACAAATTCCCAAACTAGTGGTTAATCAATACATTTTTGGTAAGTTATTTGTAATTACTTTGAGAAAAATGTAAATTAAACAAAATTTACATCCATTTATGTAGTAAGGTAGATTTTCAATCATTTCAAAAATTTTATTCCTATAAGTCTAAAGAAGACTGAGCTAGGGTGTTTAAAAATGATCATGTTTCTATGGAGAAAAGAAACAGTCATACAAATCAGCAGCAGCAGATATGATCTTCGTTCAAATAAAACAGAGAATGATTAAGAAACTATTCAAGACCATCACCCGTAATGATCCCACTTTGGAAAATTCTAATCCACCTACCCACAGGGCTCTTGAAAATAGGTAGTGTCAGTGTGCCGATCCAGAGCTAGCTTGGTGTATGCAGTGTCACCCCTGGAGAAGTCTGAAGTGAAATACCACATCCTCCCATAGATGGTTTCTCTGTCAAATGAAGTATAGGAAACCTTTCATTCTTATCATTCAAA
This sequence comes from Grampus griseus, assembly GCF_964374135.1. Taxonomy (NCBI): domain Eukaryota; kingdom Metazoa; phylum Chordata; class Mammalia; order Artiodactyla; family Delphinidae; genus Grampus; species Grampus griseus. Next base: position 130,772,617 of record NC_138999.1, read on the forward strand.
ACTCTTTCCAATACTTTCTTTAATTATTCACAAATAACAATAGATTGTTTGGCTCCAGATTTCCATCTATAAGGTAAATATGACAGTTGAACACATCACCAGTCTAAACAATTCCTCCACTGAGTAATATTCTAGGAAGCTGGGGGGAAAAGGGTGAAAGGATAATATAGTTTGAAAGCTTAGGGAATCATCCCACTCTGTTTATGTTTCTACTTTTAATAGCTTTCACACTCAAACTTCTGTCCTGCACTCACCTTCCTCACATAGAAAAAGATGTTTTTGGGTAGCTGCTTTTAGAAGTGATTAATGTAGATCTTCACCCATCTTTTAGACATGTAGGAATAAGAAAAAGAGAAAGGATAGTTTATATTAGCAAGTATTTAGTGAGAGTTGCTGTATCACTGTTATTGTACCTCTCCTTGAGGAGAGATACAATAACATCATGGGTTTTGATTTCATAGTTATTTTCCTAGTAGGCTCAGATCTGACTAAAGGTCACTTTAATGCTTTAGCTTTCAGAGTTCATCTTATTCTCTGAACCCTCAAAATCCAAACAGGAAATGGTCTTCCTTTTGAACTACAACCTCTAAAGTCCTGTCAATTTATTGCTTACTAGCACAGCTTTTTTACTTGAAAGTTCTCAAACTGTGTTTGAAACTGAATGGTTCACAAATGTTAATTATGCTCTACTAGGATAGGGCAAATGACCCAGCATACTGTCTGCTACACAATGAGCTATATCTGGCTCTTATGAAATAAAAGGAAAGTACTAATTATAACAAAGTTGGTTTACATCACATTTAATACTACAGAAGATAAATCTATATACTACCTAGAAATGCAATGGAAAGAACATCGTATTTAGGATCAGGAAACCTGAGCTATCTGAATCCCAGTTCTACTGCTTACTAGCAGAGCAGTCCTGGGCAAGCCACTTAATACATTTGAGCCTTAAGAGCCTCATCAGTAGAACAGGAGATAAAGTACACACTTATCAGGATTACTATAATGACCAATGAAAATAACGGATTTGAATATGCTGGTTAAATGCTATACAGTATAAGGCAGTAGTATTAACAACCAGGCTCTGAATTAAGCCTTAGGAATAACAGAAGGTCAAAAGTAGATGATCTTTAGACACCATCTTATTCAATCCTGTTACTGATCAGATAGGAAAATAGAGGCTACTGGGGCGGCGGGGGTGAGGATTGAGGGTAGGGGTGTGTGTGTTATGCAGTTGTCTATGTTTACCCAACTGCTTGATGGTAGAACTCAGACTACTATCTGGTTCTCTTTACTCAGTGCTCTTTCTAGTGTACAATGACTAACTCCTACTTTGAGCATCACTGGGCTTGAAAAAAATACCAATGACTTTGAAGTCTTCACCATATTAAACATGTAAGTGTCTTTAGAGATTAGAAATCTGGGCTTCAGATAAAGCACTATAAATGGGAATCCCGTTATTCAGGCCACAAAATATTCTGGAAAAACGAGGGTGACCATACTTGTCACTGGAAATTAATTTCTGCAGATTTCAGGAAACTAATGACTTACCTGATCAAGCTGATCCTTTCTGCCAACTTCTCTGTGTGTTCCTGAGTAGGAGGGACATTTTCTACAAAAGCAATTCCATACAGCAGAAAGTTTTGTAGAAAGTTCTTCAGTCCCTCCTTGGTTTCTAAGAAGCTCTGGAAATCTACAGATGGAACTTGGGCTTGCTGGTAGATTTCAGCATTCCATAAGATTCTAGGCTGGATGACCTTTTGTTTCTGCCCTTCATAGCTGTTTTTCACCAGCCAATCCAAATCATATCTAGTCACATGACCATCTGGCCCTTTTAAGGGAAAAATAAAAGGCATTAAAAATAATATTTATAAAGGGCTTCCCTGGTGACGCAGTGGTTGACAGTCTGCCTGCCGATGCAGGGGACGTGGGTTCGTGCCCCGGTCTGGGAAGATCCCACATGCTGCGGAGCGGCTGGGCCCGTGAGCCATGGCCGCTGAGCCTGCGCGTCCGGAGCCTGTGCTGCACAGCGGGAGAGGCCACAACGGTGAGAGGCCTGCGTACCGCAAAAAAAATAATAATAATAAATAATAATTATTATAAATACTGCCAACAATTTACTGGTTAAGAATGATGTCATCTATAGATTAGAGCAATTTTATTTAAGAAGAAAAATAAAAGGTTCAAAAATAAATGCTTCCAAAGAAAGGAAAAACAAAGAGTAACTAAAAGAATACCCTGTTTTGGAAAGGGGCAAACCATTTTTTGTAAAACAATTGTCCTTTAAAAGAGTACCCCAAAGAAGACCAAGTCTCCTGTCCACTCACAAGTGAAAAAGAGTGTGGTCTCATCCAGACGAACGGTCTTTGGCTGGATACATAAATCCACACTGGCAGTGTCTAGGCTGCGCTGGTGAGTCTTAGAGTTGTAGCAAGATGCTGAGAGGCAGTGGTCTCGAAGCCAGACATAATCGAAGCGCATCACGGTGTTAGCATATTGCAATTCTAAGGAAAAGATCACACTCTTTTATATTATTATATTATTTTACATTATTTATTTAGGAAAACTAAAAAATCAGGATCCAGAAAACTTCCTTCAAAAAGTCTTCTACCAAGAAATAAGCTGCGAGCAATGAGGGGGACACTAGCCCCTACTAGATATGAAAACATAGTACAGAACTTCTATGATTAAAACAGTGTGATGTTGGTATAGGAAAAGGCAGATAAAACAACAGAAGAGTATAAAAAGTCCAAAAATATACATGAATGCATATAGAAATTTGGTATGTAAAAAGTGGCAGGTGTAATCGCTGTGGAAAATATGAATTTTTAAATAAACGGTGTTGGGACAACTGATAATCATTTGCAAAGAGATAAAATTGAGTCCATACCTCATATTGTCACTGGGTGTCCATGATAAACTCAAAACAGATCAGAGTTCTAAATTTGGAGAATGAAGCCATTCAAGTATATAAAAAGAAGACATGGATAGAGGATATAAAGGAGGTCCTTGTACCATTCTTGCAACTTTTCTGTTAGTTTGAAGATGCATCAAAATAAAAAGTTAGCAAAAAATCAAACTTTCTTATACATCAGGTTATTCATTTAGACAAGGTAAATAAAAAGGAGTTCAAATTTATAAGAGGAACAAAAACTATAAAGTGTCTGGGAAAAAATGAAAATGTGGAAGACTACTATGGAGAAATCTATAAAACTATCCTGAAAGACTTGAAGGAAACTTGAATGGAGAAATATGCTCACAGATGGGCAGATTCAATAATGAAAAGATAGGAATTCTCCCACAAATTAATACACAAACCTCCATGTACTTCCAATCCAAATCCCAGTGAAAATTTTCATGTACTGGACAGGCTAATTCCAAGAATCATACTCAGAATTAATAAAGTAACAATTTTGAGAAAGAAAAAGAAAGGCATGGAGGGGAAGTCTTACTATATATAAAAATGTATTATAAAGCTATAGTCATTTAAAAGTATGATATTCATGCAGAATGGACTAAGAGATCAAGGGGACAGAATAGAGTCTCAAAACAGACTCAACTGTACATGAAAATATGGTATATGTTAAAGGTGCCATTTTGTAATAGTGGTGAAAAGATAGATTACTCAATAACTAGTTTTGGAAAAATGAATTTTGAAAAATCGATTCTAGAGTCACGTCAGCCTCAGCAATAAACTACTGATAGAGTAAAATATAAAAAATAAAACTATTATATGTTGACAACTTTGAGGTAGGAAAAGCCTTTCTAATATGACACAAAAAGCATAAAATATAATTTGTGTGTATGAAAATAAAAACCTTCTGTTTTGCAAACAATGCAAAAAACAAAGTTAAAAGACAAGTAACAGGCAAAATCTTTTTAACGTAAAAGGGTTAATACCCAGGATATAGAATAAATCCTTGTGATCATTAAGATAAAAACTCAATAGAAAAATGACCAAAGGATATCAATAGGAAAGTCACCAGAATTGACCAGTAAACACATGAACTCTTCTAACCTTAGTAGTAATCAGAGAAATGGGTATTAAGATATCATTTTTTATCCATCAGAGTGACAAAAATTTTAAAGTTTGAGTAAAACATGTGTTTTCAAAAGATGTGGAGAAATGCATACTCTCAAACATTGGTAATGTGAGTATAAATTGGTGAAGACACACTGAATGGCAATCTGGAAGTTTCTATGAAAATAATAAAAAATATGTATATTTATTGCTTGACCCAGAAATTCACCTCTCAGTACTTACCTTATAGAAACCGTCACATATGAAGAGGTATGCACAAGGATATTCATAATAGTTTTGTTTATAATAGCAAAATAATTCGAAAATAAGACTAAATGTCCGTCAGTGGGGGAAGTTGAGGAATAGCTGAATAAACTGTGGTGTATCTATAATGAGATCCTAATAAACAGTTTAAAAATGCAGTGTATCTGTACTCCTCAAATTGACTTTGTACAATGTTATCATTCTCACTTCAAGGACAGAAAACTAAAGCTCGGAGATGTTAAATAACTTTGTAAGATCATATAATCATTAGGTGGTGAACCTAGGATGTGAACTCAAGTTGTCCAACCCCAAAGTCCTATGCTAGTGTTTCTCAAAGTGTAGTCTTGGGAATGTCTGAAGGTGAGGCTTCAGGAAAGGCAGAGTAAGGAGCTTGGAAAATCCTCTCCCCCAATAACAATGATGAAACTGGACAAAATTACCAATAACAACCATTTTAGGACCTGGAAATTGACCAAAGGCTTACAACAAATTAAGAAGCATTTAGTCAAGAAAAACTATTGAACCTTGGGTAAGAACAGTGGGAATCTGTGTGTTTTAGCTTGGGGTGCTTCCACTCCCTACCCCACCCCCACCAGCCCCATCAGCAATAGTTCTACCAGGGCAGGCAAGCCAAGAAAGCCAGCAGCTTTGCTGCTGAAGGGGACTAAATTTATTTGGAGCAGAGCACATAAAAACTCCACGCCCCTGGGTGTTGAATACAATCAAGGAAGGCACACCGGTTGGGACCAGCAATAGATCCGCAGAACAGCCAGAAATCTATCAAGGGGATCAAGGGAATGAGACAGCTATAGTGGGCCTTGGAAAGCCCCCTCACATCCCCGGTGTTCGGTAAGGCTGTGCACACATGCAGGGCTGTGTGCACAATAAGGAGAGATTGGAAAGGGCCCTAGTTATCTACATGTCCCTGGAGGAATGTGAGGCACAGTGGAGACATGTGAAGAATGGCAGAAACTGAAAGCCTGGGCAGACTTATAGACAGCCTCAACTTTGTGTGCCCCAATCCACACACACATCCATTGGCAAAAGGTGGAAGCCTTACTGGCTTAAGGTTTTTAGCTTAACCTCTAACCGATTGTTAGCTGGCCACTAAACTATACCAGGGTTTCTCAAACCTTGGTACTATGGACATCTAGGGCTAGATAATTTCTTGTGCATTGTAGGATGCTTAACAGCATCCCTAGTCTCCACCCACTAGATGCTAGAAGCATCCTCCTCGCCAGTTGTGACAACTAAAAATGTTCCCAGACATTGCCAAGTGTCTCCTGTGGTGGCAAAATCCCCCCAGTTGAGGACCACTGAGTTATGCTGACCCCTGTGATACACAGAAGCCACAGTTAAAAACGAATCACTCCAGAGAAGTCAATAAACAAATAAACACAACACACGTACAGCAACAATCCCCCTGCGAGCTCAGAAATCAGTTTCTATAAGATATAACCTAAAATGTCCAGATTTTCAGCAAAAAACCCTGAGATACATATAGAAACAGAAACGAGTGACCCATGCAGTCCATACAAACTGTCTGAGAAGAGTATTACAAGAAATCCTATTGTCTAAGACAGGCATGCTGCCAGTAGGTAGCTTATTACCTGGGAGGAAATGCCTTTGCCTTCTAACAGCCTTGGGAGAGAAGCAGAGTGGACCACTGGGACGTCACTTCCATGTACCTATAACATCTTCTAGTTATGAGTCAAAAGTTGGTGTTGAATGCTTGAAAATCCAGACACTGAAGTTAACTGAAAGAGTCTCTGATATAGCAACTGCTGATACTGTGGAATGGGGCTATTATTTGGTGGTGATCTGAAGTTGGAGTTCTTGACCTAGGATCCATGGAATGATATGTAAAACTCTGTGTGTGTGTGTGTGTGTGTGTGTGTGTGTGTGTGTGTGTGTGTGTGTGTGTGTGTGTGTGTGTGTGTGTGTGTGGTTCTGTATTTTTCTATAGAGAGGATCCATAGCTTGCAACAGAACTTCTGTGAGATTCATAAACTAAAACTATTGAGAACCACTCCCTTAGAGTGATAAAAGTGATTAAGTACCACCAACCCTCATTCAGATTGGTCATTACACTGAGGTAATCCAGGGTTTTGACAAACTATAACCTTCAAGCTCTTGCACATGCAGTTCCCTCTGACCAGAACATTCATCCTTACCTTCTCACTCTTTTTCCCTTGCCTAATTCATATGTAAATATTCATGACTCTGCTCAAATCCTGTAGGCAGTCATTTATAACTCTTTAGCTTGGGTTAGGTAACTCTCCTCTTTGTTCTTATAGCACTCCATATACTGTCTAAAAGCATTTAGCACACTGTCTTATAACTGTGTGTTTGTTTTTGCCATAAGACGGTGCCTTGAGGATAGGGAATGTGTCTTCCCCATCACTGCATGCTTTGCATTTACCATAATGCCTGGCTCCTGGTACTTCCTCATTCAGAAATGAGAATGATCCTGTCATCGAAACTATGAATGATCTTCTCCTGCCCTATTAGATGGGTGAGAAGTTGCCAGGCACATACTGTACAGCAGTGGAATAATTTGTACTATGGGGATGGACTCATATCTTAAAAAGCTCCAAAAACTCCCCTTTATTTTAGTCAAGTTGGTATGCTTACTGTCCTTTCCATGGCTGGAATTCATTATTACCTCTGCTCTTGCCATTTTTCTCCTTAAAATTATAGGCTCCTCTAATTAAATGACCATCTTTTCTTTCAAAATCTAGCTAAAAATTAATTTAATTCAAGGAAGCTTCCTTGACTAACCCTACCTTTCCTTTGAAATTAAGTAGTTGGTATGTATCAATTTAATTTGCATTTGCATATGGCATAAGCTATTTATGCTTCTTATATTTATTTACTCATTTTATGTTTTATGTTTACATTAAGGTAGGGACTATGTCTTCCATCTTTGGTTCTGTATAAAGTTGACACTGAACAAATGTTTATTAATTAGGTCTTGCCAAAATGTCAATACAGAAGAGAAACTTAGGACTCAACTCATTTCTCTTGTAACCTACATTTAATCAATCACCAAGGTTTGTTACTTCCGCCTCCTGTATCATTCTGAAATCCACCTGACCTCTCCATTTCCACTTTTTTCTCCTGCCACCTTCAGCCAATCATCATCTCTAACAGCGGGCCTCTATAAAGCAATTTTTAAAATCAGAGTACTAAAATCAGATTGAACTTTGGAAAAACTGCTCTAGTTTCTAGATCATCAAGGTATCAAGGCAAGGCTATAGTAATCCTGGTAGGATAGTTGCCTCATTGCTGCTTTGAAGCTCATGCTATCCTATGTAACTCTGAACTTCTTAATTACTCTAATCATGTATCTCCTGAGTCACTTTATTTTTAAATAAATGAAGATCAGTTTACTGTCTTTTACTGTCACCCCATCATCCCTTCCCCATCATCATTCTTGGCAGCTTAATCATTATTAATTGTAATACCTTCATAATTTTCATTTCAAACACTCTATACTCTGACTACCTGTTGTTCCTTTTCCAGCTCAATTATTCAGGCACTCTTCACTGTAATAATCCTTCAACTACACAAAAAGCTCCAATCCATTGACCATAAGCTCCTTTTTGTTATCCATCATCTTGCCTCCTTTAATGTCTTTGATTCCCTCCTTACAGGGCCCACCTTCCACGATCCATCATTTTAATTAATTCCTTGCAAACACCCTTAACTCCCTTGCCCCCCTATCTCCCTCTGCCATGCTTCCCTGACAAAGCTCTGACCCGGATACGCTCAGGTCCACACCTCCTCTGTGCCTGCAGCCAAGCAGCTAAACATTGTTAGAGAAAAAAATTTAAACTGTATTGGTTACTTTCATTTTAAAATCATCACCGAAATAACAAATGAGTACTCAACGCTGCCAAACAGTCCTTGCATAATGTCTTAGTAAAATCACTTACTCAGTCTCCAAGAACACTATTATACATAGTCTCTTCTCTCCTCAAACTGCCAACACCACCTCTCCCTTCCCACTTTCAACTGATTACCTTGCTTACTCCTTCAAAGGGAATATGGAAGCCATTAGAAGACAATCTCCACAAACCCATGCTCCACATCCACCCACTTACATGCATCTGTGCCCATATATTCTGCCTTCCTTCTTGTTACTATGGTTGAAGTATCTGTGCACTTAATCAAGGCCAACACTCTCATTTATGAATCAGATCCTATCTCTTTCCTACTCAGGTACTACACTTCTGAAATTTTTCTATCCCCCTCTTTTGCATCATCAAATTTTCCCCTCCTACTGGATCATTCTCATCAGCGAACATGTTGCAATGTCTTCCATCTTAAAACGATATTCCCCCTCCACTACCACTCCACCTCATTTTCCCTTTCATAGTGAAACTTATGGCTTGAGGTTTCCACTACCTCTCTGTTAATAAATTTGTTTTAAATTTTAGAATGATTTTAAGTTTACAGAAAAGTTGCAAATACAAGAGTTCCCATATAGCCATTGCCCAGTTTCCCTTATTACTAATACCATATATTAGTATGGTAAATTTGTCCCAACTGATGAATGAATATTGATACATTATTTATTAATTAAATCCCATAATTTATTTGAATCTTATTAGTTTTCCCCTAATGTCTTTTTTCTGTCCCAGGATCCCATCCAAGACCCACATTACATTTAGTCATGTCTCCTTAGGCTCCTCTGGGCTGTGACTTTCCTTGTTTTTGATGACCTTGACAGTTTTGAGAGGTACTGGTCAGGCATTTTGTTAGAATGTCCCACAATTTGGGTTTATCTGATGCTTTTATCATGGTTAAAGTGGGGTTATAAGTTTTGGCGAAGATAACCACAGGAGTGAGGTGCCCTTCTCACCATATCCTATCACTGGTACATGCTATCAAAGGTAGTGTTTGCTACATTTCTCTACTTAAGTTACCCCACCCTCCTTCCATATTCTATTCTTTGGCAGCAAATCACTAAGTGCAGCCTGCATTCTAGGACTGGGGACTTAAGATCCACCTCCGTAGTTGGGGGAGGAGGAATATCTACATAAATTATTTGGAATTCTTTTGTATGGGACATTTATATGTACGCTCCCTATTTATTCATATATCAGCATGGATTCATTTATTTTATACTTTTGGTTATAATCTAATATTATATTATTTATTTTCTTGCTCAAATTGTTTCAGCTTTGGCCATTAGAAGCTCTTTTAGTTAGCTCCTGTGTCCCTTTAACATTGCCTCATCATTTTTTTGAGCACTTCCCTACTTTCTGGGACTTCAAGATTCTCCAGGCTCATCTTGTATTTTCTCTGACCCAGCTCTAGAATAGTCCATTTTTCTAAGGAGCCCTTGGTTCCTTTTCTTGGAGCATGGTATTAGAAACCAAGATCTGGGTGTTCTCATTTCCACTGTGGTGTCATTGTTTCCAGGACCCCTCAGTGGCTAGAGCTAGGAAATATACTAATCTATGTGTAAAAACATATCTATACAGTCGACCCTTTAACAACATGGGTTTGAACTGCACAGGTCCACTTACACACAGACTTTTTTTCAATAGTACATGCTATGGTACTACACAGTCTGTGGTTGGTTGAATCCGAGAATGTGGAAATGTGGATACAGAGCAACTGTAGCAGGGAAGAGCAAAATCAGACTCCATGCTGGATCTGTTTCTTTTATTTTAACCTTTGCTCTCTGTTGTTTTTTGTTACTCTAATCACTAAAAGGATGTTGTCTATAGCTACTGGCATACATAATGGTCTACCTTGGGGAACCCTGCCCCTCTGCCTGAATGTTAAACTAAAGTGCCTTTGTTCAGCTCACAGGGAAACATCCTGACCCTGCCCACCAGTGAATGGCTGGAGGAAAGAAGAAATTAACACATCCCCTCCCCGAGGCTGGTCAAACCAGGAGATGTTTTGCAAGACTTGTGGCCTTTTTAGTTTACTTCCTCATCTCCTCCCCCTCTCTGTTCTATAAAATAAACTGGCATCCAGACCCCAATAAGATGATACTCTAGGACATTAGTCCACCATCTTCTCAGATGCCTGGCTTTCCAAATAAGTCACTGTTCCTTGCCTCAACACCTCATCTCCTGATTTATTGGCCTGTTGTGCAGCGAGCAGAGTGAGCTTGGACTCAGAACTGTGTATACAGAGGGCAATCTACAAGTTATATGCGGATTTTTGACTGCACAGAGGGTTGGCACCCATAACTCCTGCATCGTTCAAGGGTCAACTGTAATTATTTCTGCATCTATACATCTGTATCTATATTAGGCTAAACATGAGTTTATACTGATGTCTTCAACTATAATCCAGTACCACATGACTCATTCTAGCACTTCCCCTATACTTATGGGTAACCACACTCTCCAGACCCCTAGCAACCACTGATTTGTTTACTGTCCCTATAGTTTTGCCTTCAACAGAATGTCATGTCATTCCTTCTGATTGCTGAATAGTATTCCATTGTATGGATGTACTATAGTTTATTAATTAACCTATTGAAGGATATTTTGATAGCTTCCCACTTTTGACAATTATGAATAAAGTGGTTTTTCATGTGTGGGTTTTTGCTGTGGACATAAGTTTACAAATCAGTTGAGTAAATACCTAGGAGTGCAACTGTTGACAAGTCCATGTTTAACTTTGTAAGAAACTACCAAATTTTCTTCCAGAGTGGCTATACTATTCTTGTATTATTACCAGCAATGAATACAAGTTCCTATTGCTCTGCATTCTTGTCAGCATTAAGTACTGCCAGGTTTTTTTGGATTTTAGTCATTCTAATAGGTGTATAGTAGCATCTCATTGTGGCTTTAATTTGCATTTACCTAATGAAATCATGTTGAGCATGTTTTCATATGCTTATTTGCCATACTTTTGTCCTCTGGTGAAGTGTCTGTTCAGATCTTTCTACCCTTTTAAAAATTGGGTTATTTGTTTTCTTACTGTTAAGTTTTAAGAGGTTTTTCTAAAATCTGCATACAAACCTTTTCTCAAGCATGTGGTTTGCAAATATTTTCTCCACGTCTGTGTGGCTTTTCTTTTCATTCTTTTAACAGTGTCTTTCACAGAGAGAATGTTTTGAATTTTGATAGAGTCCAATTTACCATTTTTTTCCTTTATGGATTAAGCTTTTGAAGTTGCATCTAAGAACTCTTTGCTTAATCCAAGGTAACAAACATTTTCGCATACAGTTTTATAGTTTTGCATTTTACATTTAGGCTTATGATCAACTTTGAGCTATTTTTTACACAAAGTATGAGGCAGGTGTGAACATTTTGTTTTGTTTTGCTCTTTTGCATAGGGATGTCCAACTGTTCTAACACCACCTGTTGAAAAAAACAGTCCTTTCTCCATTGAATTGACTTTGCTCTTTTGTCAAAAATCAGTTTACCATATCTGTGTGCGTCTATTTCTGGGCTCTCAATTTTGTTCCACTGTTCTATGTATCTATCCTTTTGACAACACCACACTGCCTTGATTGTAGTTGATCCTTGAACAACACAGGTTTGAACTGTTTGGGTCCGCTTATAAGCAGACCTTTTTCAATAGTAAATACTATAGTACTACCTGATTTGCAGTTAAATTGATCTGTGGATGTAAAACCACATATATGAAGGAACTATGTATATACAGAGGGCTGACTGTAAATTACACTCAGATTTTTGACTGCTCAAAAAGTTGGCACCCTAACCCCTGTGTTGTTTGTGTCAACTGTACTAAGGTTAACTTAAGCCCCTTGACTTAATTTTTTTCCAGAAGTGTATTGGCTATTCTGATACCTTTGTCTTTCCACATACGTTATTTATTTATTTATTTTAAATTTTTATTTATTTTTGGCTGCGTTGGGTCTTCGTTACTGCATGCGGGCTTTCTCTAGTTGCGGCGAGGGGGGCTACTCTTCGTTGCAGTGCATGGGCTTCTCATTGCGGTGGCTTCTTTTGTTGCGGAGCACAGGTTCTAGGTGCACGGGCTCAGTAGTTGTGAGCACGGGCTTAGTTGCTCCACAGTGTGTGGGATCTTCCCGGACAAGGGCTCGAACCTGTGTCCCCTGCACTGGCAGGCAGATTCTTAACCACTGCGCTACCAGGGAAGCCATATACATTTTAGAATCAGTTTGTCAATATCTATAAAAAAGTCTGCTGGGATTCTTTGAGTGGGATCGCACTGAATCTATAGATCATACTGAGAATTCACATCTTAAAAATATTGGGTCTTCTAACCTATGAGCATGGAATGTCTTTCCAATTATTTATGTTCTTTCATATTTTTAATCAGTGTTTTGTAGTTGTCTGCACACAGATTGTGCGTGCGTGTGTGTGTATTTATTGCCATACATCCCCCTCCAACCACTGCTTTCGCTGTTTACCACAAATTTTGGTAAGTTGTATATTCATTTTCATTTAGTTCAATATATTTTTAACTTTCCTTGAGACTTATTTTACTTATACATTTTTTGGAAGTGTATAGCTTAATTTCCAAACATTTGGGACTTTTCTGTTATAGACTTCTAGTTTTTTCTGTTACGGTCAATGTAAATACTCTATATGTTTTTAGAGTCTTTAAAATTTTTGAGCTTTGTTTTATGGCCCAGAATGTGGTCTACCTTGATGAATGTTTCATTTAAACTTCAGAACAATGTGTACTTTACTGTTGTTGGATGGATTGTTCTATAAATATCAATTGGGTCAAGCTGGTTGACGGTGCCTGCTTAATCTATCGATTACTGAGAGAGGTATTAAAACCAACTGAAATTGTGGATTTGTTTACTTCTACTTTTATCTCTGCCAGTTTTTGCTTCATGCGTTTTGATGGTTTATTGTTAGGTGCTACATTTTTAGGATAGTTACAGGTTCTCTTGGAGAACTGAACCCTTTATTACTATGTTATGTGCCTCTTTATCCATGATAATCTTCCATGTTCTGAAGACTGCTTTGTCTGAAATTAACATAGTTACTGTTGTTTTGATTAGCATTTCATGGTGTTTCTATTTCCATCCCTTAACTTTAAATTAAAAAAATTAAATAGACTATTTTTTAGAGCAGTTTTAGGTTCACAGCAAAACTGAGACAAAGGTACAGACAGCTCCGTATATCCCTGTTGTGGCCTCTCCCGTTGCGGAGCACAGGCTCCGGACGCGCAGGCCCAGTGGCCATGGCTCACAGGCCCAGCCGCTCCGTGGCACGTGGGATCTTCCCGGACCGGGGCACAAACCCGTGTCCCCTGCATCGGCAGACAGACTCTCAACCACTGTGCCACCAGGGAAGCCCTTCCTTGGGTATTTTTTATGATTCCATTTTATCTCATTTCTTGACTTATTATTTATACTATTTTTAAAAACTTTTTTAGTAGTTTTCCTAATGTTTACCATGTACATTTTAAATAGTCTAAGTCCACCTTTAGATAACTCTAAAAGTGTCATCCAAAGTGGCAGTACTATTTTGCATGCCAACAGCAATGAAAAAGAGCTCTGATTCCTATTCATCCTTGGTAGAACTTGGTATTGTCAGTTCTTTGGATTTACCTTATAATAGAATATTCCTAATTTCTCCCTCCTATCCTCTGTCACATTGTTGTCATTTGTTTCACTTTTATATGTGCTATGAACACCAAATACACTGCTATTACTATTTAAATAATTAAAATTTAGTGCAATTAAGGAGAAAAGTTTATATTTTATCTTCATTCATTTCAAACACTCTTCATTTTTTAATGTAGTTCCAAGTTTGTGACCTATATCATTTTTCTTCTGCCAGAAGAAATTCCTTTACAATATTTTGAGAAGTTATATGAGAAAGTCTATTTCTCTCTCACTTTTGAAGCATTGCTGGATATAGAATCCCAGGTTGGCAGTTTTTTCTCCTTTTAATACTTTAAAATTATCATGCCATTGTGCTCTTGCTTGTATAGTTTCTCATGAGAACTCTGCTGTAATTCCTCTGTTTCTGTGTAAGTGAAGTGTTTTTCTCCCCTCTGACTGCCTTCAAGATTTGCTCTTTGTTTTTGCTCTTTTGCCTAAGTGTGGGGTTTTGTGGGGGGGCGGTTAAAAATGGATACTAAGCTTCTCTAAGCTTCTTGGATATGTGGTTTGGTGTCTGTCACTTACTGTGGAAAGCTTTCAAAAATTATTTCTTCAAATATTTCTTCTGCTTAGTTCTTTCTTTCTTTTCTTTCTGGTATTCCATTCATGTATATGTTACAACTTTTGATACTGTTCAACACTTCCTGAATACTCTTTTTTTGTTTGTTTGTTTCCACTCTCATTTTCTCTGTGCATTTCAGTCTGGGTAATTTTTATTGACCTATCTTTATATTCACTGATTCTATCCCTTGTTGTATCTTATGAGCCCATCAAAGTCATTCCTCATTTCTGTTACTGTGCTTTTGACTTCCTTTTGATTCTTTCTTACATTTTCCATCACCCTGCTGACATTATCTATCTGGTCTTTCATTTTGTCTACCTTTTCCATTAGAATCCTTAAGATATTAACCATAGTTATTTTAAATTTCCTGACTGGAAATTTCAACACCTGTGTCATATGTGAGTCTAGTTCTGATGGTGTTTTGTCTCTTCAACTTGTGTTATTTCTTGCCTTTTAGCATGTTTTGTAATTTTGTTCCTGTAGCTGACAGCCAGACATGTATAGAGCAGTAGATACTGAGGTAAATAGGAATTTATGGGTGACTATATCAATCTGGCCAAGAGTTGGGCTATGTTTGACATTTACTTCTCTATGGGTACCAGAGGCTTTAAATTTCTCTAGTAATCTTGTTTTTATCCCCCCTCTTGGTCTTGGCCCTTCTTTTTGTGCTTCACCTCAGAGACAGTCTGTCTTTTGCAGCTGTAATCCACTGCTATTTTAACTGGAGGCTTATTAGTTGGTTGTAGTGGAGGGGGAGGGGAATTCTCTAATCTTTGAATTAAGTCTAAGTCTTTGGAGTGCATAGTGGGCCTATGTTTTGGGAGTGTGGCCTTCATGGTTGTTTTTGTCCCTTTCCAGGGTGTTGTGAATTGAACTGCATTCCTCAAAAAGATGTGCTGAAGTCTTAACTTCTAGTACATGTGAATGAGACGTTATTTGGAAATAGGGTCTTGGAAGATAATCAAGATAAGATGAAGTCATACTGGATTAGCATGGGCCCTAAATCCAACAAATGGTCCCCTTATAAGGAGAGAGAAATTTGAAGTCACAGAAGAGACACAGGGAAGATGATGGAGGCAGAGAGTGTAGTGATGTTGCCAAATAACACCAAGGATTGTTGGCAACCACCAGAACCCAGAAGAGGGAAGGAAGAGTTCTCTCCTGGAGTCTTCAGAGAGGACATGGCCCTGCCAACATCTTGATTTCAGACTTCCTGCTTCTAGAACTGTGAAAGAATAAATTTCTGTTGTTTGTGCCAATTAGTTTATGGTAATTTGTCACAGCAGTGCTAGGGTAAAGCTTTTTTCCCCTATGCCACCCAATACTTTCCCTGGCTATAGAATTTCCAGCCTATGTCTCTGAAACTCTCTCCCTTGTATACTGAGGCTTTTTTTCTTCTTTCTTTATTTTTTCTTAGATGAGACAGGGAGATAGAGTGGGGCTGGGGCATAGCAGACCTCCCTTTCCCTAGCTGGGATGAGATTTTCCTATTACCCTATATTAGTTTTGTCTTTCTTGCAACCTGTAAAATAATCCTGGAAATAAATGGTTAGAAGTCTTCGCAACTCCACGGAAAGTACTTTCAGTCCACATGAAAAGTATCTGTCATTGCACAACAATGTAAATATACTTTGCACTACTGAAGTGTACACTTAAAATGGTTACGATATTAAATTTTGGTTTTTCTGTCACAATTAAAAATAAAGTATCTGCCTCTACACATCTTACCAAAATGATCTTCATGTTGCTGCCAAACACAGTTCAGAGACTTGGAGGCTGTATGGTGCCAATGGATGGCTAATGGAAATAAGCTTTTGAAGTTGGGCTGTTGAAGGGCCCAACATGTGACTCGTCCCCTCAGCAGGTCCTGGAGCCTGCTTTGTAGATGGGACAACCTGCGGCACCACATCCTAGAAAATTTGACAATGAGAGTGTTAGTAACAATATAAAACAATGTTTATAAGGCTGTAGGATACTACATATCTAGCTATGTGAAAGAACAGATTTTATTATCTCAACCATAGCATTAAAGGAGAAATTCTGAACAGCTAAGGATAAGTGGTTGATAACCATTACTTCTATCTTCTCACCAGCCACTCATATTATGCATTGCAATCTTGCTTCCACCCCACTATCTAACTGAAGTGGTTCTTTAGAAAATCACTAATATTAGCCTTTCAACCACATATGGAAGGATTGCTTTTTAGGGCTTATCATTCTGGGACTCTCCACTGTGACACTATCAATCACCCTCATCCTGACTCCTTGAAACTTTCTTTTCCACTGATTATGTGTGATTGTGGGCAAGTTTCATAAACTCTCAGTGTCTCTGTTTCCTGTTTTGTAAAACGAGGATGACAATAATACTTATCCCATGGGTTTAGTGTGAGGACTAAAGTACTTAGAACTTTGTTGTCACATAGTAAGTCCTATATATGTCCTATATATGATATGCTATCATTCTAATCATCATTATTATCGTGGTTATTATTAGGGATAAACTATATCTATTGGCAAAAGTACCTTGATAAACTTGCTTGGAGTTGGTGATACCCTAAGTGTCATGTTTTCAGAAATATTAATAAAATAACTTCATTTGCATAAGATCTTAAAAGGAATTAATTCATCCTGTGGGAAAAGATGGAGAAACCCATGCCACTGCAGAAAAGCTGTATGCTGCTTGACATGAACCTTCTCAATAACCCCTTAAGGTCACTAAACCCGCTAAAAATGCTTATTTTGAGTGGATGTATACATGTTAAGTGTGTGGTGTAAGCTAATAAATGGACTGATTGGTTTCATACACAAAGGCCATAGCTAGAGACATAATAGAATTTGCTGATGAATTAGGGAGGGTTCTGAAATAGGTTAGGAAATTGAGAGTTAAAGTCTAAGACAGAGGCTGGCAAACTATGGCCCATGCCTATTTTCATATGGCCACATACAGGTTTTACATTTTAAAGGACTGTAAATAAAAACGATAACATTGGACCAAGACCATATGTGGCCTGCAAAGTCTACAATATTTGCTATCTGGCCCTTCAGAGAAAAAAATTTCCAACCCTTAGTCTAATGCTTAATTGTTAATCAAATACTCTTCTCCATTTACAATGGCTTACTCCCCACAAAAAAAAAAACATTCTTAAGCAAGTGTATTCATTCATTTCTTCATTATTTCACTTGACAAATATTACCAAGCATGTGTAAATAGGGTACTTTCTTAAGTACTAGGAATACAAATATAAATAATCAATCCCAGCCACCATTCAAGAATCTCATAATCATCTAGTACGGAAGAAAGACAACTACTACTATCTATAGTAGTTTTAAACACAGAGTACAGTGAAAAAGTGCAAAGGAGAAAGTGGTTAACCATGCCTAGGAAAACTGGGAGGACTCCATATGATCAGTGTTCTTTGTAGAAGTGCTTCATTGTTTTCTATTTACTTACAAAATAAAATTTGCTCATTGTAGAAGATGCTGGAGTAGAAGGACCCTGAACTCATCTCCTCCCAGAGGCACACCAAAATTACGACTATTTACAGAGCAGCTATCTCTGTAATATGAGAATGACCTAAACACTAGCTGAAAAGACATTCCACAACTAAAGATATAAAGGAGAAACCACAATGAGATGGGTAGGAAAAGTTGAGATGCAGTATAGTCAAGACCCATACCCCTGAGTGGGTGACCCACAAGTGGGAGGATAATTACAATTGTACAGGTTCTACCCAAGGAGTGAGGGGTCTGAGCCCCCACATCAGGCTCCCTATCCTGGTGGTCCTGCACCAGGAAGACAAGTCCCCAGAACGCTTGGCTTTGAAGGCAAGTGGGGCTTACTTTTGGGAGAGTCAGAAGGCTGTAGGAAATAGAGACTCCATCATTAAAGGGCACACACAAAATCTCACACACTCCAGGACCCAGGGCAGAGGCAGTAATTTCAAAGGAGCCTGGGTCAGACCCACCTGCTGATCTTGGAGAGAGCTTCCTGGAGAGGCAGAAGGCCACTGCAGCTCACCCTGGGGACACAGACACTGGTGGCAGCCATTTGGGGAGCTCATTCTACCATGAGGACACTGGTGCTGGCAAGGAACATTGTGGAATCCTCCCTCTAGATTATTAGCACCAGGACCTGGACCCACCCCCAGCCTGTTAGTACTAGTACTAGACTCCAGGTCCTGACTCTGCCCACCAGTGAGGCAACACTAAGCCCAAGATCACCAGGGCCACAACCCCACTAACCAACAGGCTAACACCAGCTCCAGGACCTCCCTGGGCCACAATCCTGCCTATCAGGAGGCTGACACCAGCTTTAAGACACCATGGGCCCCTCAGCTAGCTGCCCCAGGATCCAGACCCACTCAACAGTGGGCTGACACCAGCTTTGTAATATCAGATGCCACAGTCAGCCATGTCAGGAACTGGCCCCATGCACTGGCAGGCTGATGCTTGATCTGGGACAACTGGCCCTGCAACAAGCCACACTGACTGGGCTCTGCCCACCTGTGGGCCAGCACTAGCCCTGGGATTTCCTGGGGCTCTGCAGCCAGGCCTCTTGAGACCCAGCCCCAATCTCCAGTGGCCAGCAGCCTCTGTACAAGGCAGAGCCTGATAATCAGCCAGACAGGGCCTGCCATACCTACCAGACCACTCATAGTAGCCAGCCCCCCACAACAGAAGGGCCCACACAGCCCACACAGGGGGCACCCCCAGGGCATATAACTCTGGTGACCAGAGGGGAGTGCACTGCTCGGACACATAGGATGCCTCATAAAAAAAGCCACTTCTCCAAAGTTGGGAAATGTAACAACCTACCAGATACACAGAAATAAAAATAGCAAATTAGGCAAAATGAGGCAATAGAGGAATATGTTCCAAATGAAGGAACAAGATGAAATCCCAGAAGAAGAACTAAGTGGAAATAAGCAATCTACCCAACAAAGCATTCAGGTCATGATCATAAAGATGCTCAAAGAACTTGGGAGAAGACTGGACAAACACAGTGAGAACTTTAACAAAGAGTTAGACGATATAAAGAGGAACCAAGCAAAGCTGAAGAATGCAATAACTGATATTAAAAAGCATACTAGAAGGAATCGACAATAGATTACATGATACAGAGGATCAGATCAGCTAACTGGAAGACAGAGTAGTGGAAATTACTTAAGCTGAAAAAAGAAAAAAGAATTTAAAAAAATGAAGACAGTTTAAGAGACCTCTGGAATAACATTAAGTGTACTAACATTTGCATTACAGGGGTCCCAAAAGGAGAAGAGAGAAAGGGGCAGAAAACATACTGGAAGACATAATAGCTTAAAAATTCCCTAACCTGGGAAAGGAAACAGACATCCATGTCCAGGAAGCACAGAGAGTCACAAACAGGATCAACCCAAAGAGGAACACACCAAGACACACTGTAATTAAAATGGCAAAAATTAAAGATAAAGTGGGAATATTAAGAGCAGCAAGGGTAAAGCAAAAAGTTACATACAAGGGAATTCCCATAAAGTTATCAACTGACTTTTCAGCAGAAACTCTGCAGGCTAGAAGGAAGTGGCACAATATATTTACAGTGATGAAAGGGAAAAAACTTCAACCAGGAACACTCTACGCATCAAGGCTCTCATTCAGTTTTGATGGAGAGATCAAGTCTTACAGACAAGCAAAAGCTAAGAGGGTTCAGCACCATCAAAACAGCTTTACAAGAAATGTTAAAGGTACTTCTCTAAGTGGAAAAGAAAAGGCCACCACCAGAAATATGAAAATTATGAAAGGAAAAATCTCATTGGTAAAGGCAAATATATACAGTCATGGTAGAAAAATTAACCACTTATTAAGCTAGTAGGAAGGTTAAAAGACTAGAGTAGTAAAATCATCTATAACCACAATGGATAGTTAAGGGATACATAAAACAGAAAGATGCAAAATAAGATGTCAAATAGTAAACATTGGGGGAGGAGGGTAAAGATGCAGGGTTGTTAAAATGCATTCAAACTAAAGAGATCAGTAACTTACAATAATTACATATATATATATAATTTGCTATATATAAATCCCATGGTAAATACACATCAAAAAACTATAATATATACACACACAGAGAGAGAAGAGAAAGGAATCCAAATATAATGCTAAAGATAGTCATCAAATCACAAGGGGAGAGAGCAAAAGAAGAAAGGAACAACAATTAAAAAAAGACAATCCCAAAACAATTAACAAAATAGCAATAAGTACATACCTAACAATAATTAAGTATTTATTTATGTATTTATTTATTTTTATTTTTTGGCCACACAGCATGTGGGATCTTAGTTCCCTGACCAGGGATTGAACCCACACCCCCTGCATTGGAAGCACAGAGTCTTAATCACTGGAGCACCAGGGAAGTCCCAACAATAATTACTTTAAAGGTAAATGAACTAAATGTTCCAATCAAAAGACAGAGTGGCTGGATAGATACAAAAACAAGACCCCTATTTATGCTGCTTACAAGATACTAACTTCAGATCTAAAGACACAGACAGACTGAAAGTAAAGGGATGGAAAAAAGGTATTTCGTGTAAACAGAAATGAAAAGAAAGCTGGGGTAGCAATTTTTATATCAGATAAAATAGACTTTAAAATAAAGACTGTAACAAGAGATAAAGATGGACATTACATAATGATAAAGGGATCAATCCAACAAAAAGATATAACAATTTTAAATATAAATGCACCCAACATAGGAGCACCTAAATACATAAAGTAATATTAACAAACATAAAGGGAGAAACTGACAGTAACACTATAATAGTAGGGGACTTTAACACCCTACTTACAGCAATAGACAGATCATCCAGACAGATAATCAGTAAGAAACACTGGCCTTAAATGACACATTAGACTTGATGGCCTTAATAGTATATATAGAACATTCCATCCAAAAGTCCCAGAATACACATTCTTTTCAAGTAACATGGAATATTCTCCAGGATAGATCACATGCTAAGCCACAGAATAAATCTCAGTAAATTTAAGAAGATTGAAATCACATTGAGCATCTTTTGCAAACACAATGCTATGAGACTAGCAATCAACTACAAGAAACAAAACTGTAAAAAACACAAACACATGGAGAACAAACAACATTGTAGTAAACAACCAAGGGTCACTGAAGAAATCAAAGAGGACATCAAAAAATATGAATATGAAAATGAAAATACAGTGGTCCAAAATCTATGGGATACAGGAAAAAAAATTCTAAGAGGGACGTTTATAGTGATTCAAACCTACCTCAGGAAACAGGAAAAATCTCAAACAACCTAATCTTACATGTAATGGAACAAGAAAAAGGAGAGTAAACAAAACCCAAAGTTGGTAGAAAAGAAATCATAAAGATCAGAAAAGAAACGAATGAAATAGAGACTAAACTACAATAGAAAAGATCAACGAAACTAGGAACTGGTTCTTAAAAAGATAAACAAAATTGATAAACCTTTAGCCAGACTCATCAAGAAGAAAAGAAGGCCCAAATAAGTAAAATCAGTAATAAAACACAAGTTAGAACCAACACCAGAGAAACAGAAAGGATCATAAGAGATTACCACAAAAAGTTATACACCAATAAAATGGACAACAGAGAAGAAATGGAAAAATTCCTAGAAATGTACAATATCTGAAGACTGAATCAGGAAGAAACAGAAAATATGAACAGACCAATGACCAGTAATGACATTAAATCAGGAATGAAAACAGCTCCCAACAAACAAAGGTCTAGGATCAGATACCTTCACAGGTAAATTCAACCAAACATTTAGAGAAGAGTTAACACCTATCCTTCTCAAATTATTCCCCAAAACTGCAGAGGAAGGAATAGCTTCCAAACTCATTCTACCAGGCCAGCATCACCCTGATACCAAACCAAAGTTATCAAAAAAAAGAGAAAATTACAGGCCAATGTCACTGATGAACATATATGCAAATTCCTCAACAAAATATTAGCAAACCAAATTCAAAAATACATTAAAAGGATCATATACCATGACCAAATGGGATTCATTCCAGGGATACAAAGATGGTTCAATAGCCACAAATTAATCAGTGTGATACACCACATTAACAAATTGAAGAGAAAAAAAAATCATATGATCATTTCAGTAGATGAAGAAAAAGCTTTTGACAAAATTCAACATCCGTTCATGATAAAAACTCTCAACAAAGTGGGTACAGAGGGAACATACCTCAACATAATAAAGGCCATATATGACAAGCCCACAGCTAACATCACACTCAATGGTGAAAAGCTGAAACCATTTCCTCTAAAATCAGGAATAAGACAAGGATGCCCACTCTCATCACTTCTACTCAATATAGTATTGGAAGTTCTAGCCAGACCACTCAGACAAGAAAATACAATAATGCAATACAAATTGGAAAGAATGAAGTAAAACTGTCACTGTTTTCAGATGTGGTGATATTACACATGAAGATCCTAAAGATGCCACCAAACAACTACTAGAACTCATCAATTAATTTGGTAAAGTTGCAGGATATGAAATTAATATAGAGAAATCTATTGCACCTCTATACACTAACAATGAACTATCAGAAAGAGAAATTAAGAAAGTAATCCCATTCACAATCACATCAAAAGGAATAAGATACCTAGGAATAAATGTAACCAAAATGTAAAAGACATGTACTCAGAAAACTATGAGAAACCAATGAAAGAAATTGAAGATGACACAAATAGATGGAAAGATATACTGTGTTCTTGGTGTGGAAGCATTAATATTGTTTAAATGACCATACTATCTAAGGCAATCTAGCGACTCAATGCAATCCCTATCGAAACATCAGTAGTATTTTTCATAGAACTAGAAAAAGTAATTATAAAATTTTATGGAAACACAAAAAACCCCAAATAGCCAAAACAATCTTGAGAAAGAAGAATAAAGCTGGAGGTATCATGCCCCCGATTTCAAACTATACTATAATACTATGGTAATCAAAACAGTATGGTACTGACACAAAAACAGACACATAGATCAATGCAACAGAATAGAGAACTCAGAAATAAACCCACACTTATATGGGCAAGTAATCTACAACAAAGTAGGCAAGAATATACAATGGGTAAAAGACAGCCTCTTCAATAAATGATGTTGGAAAACCTGGACAGCTACATGCAAAAGAATCAAAAGTGGACTACTTTCTCACACCATTCACAAAAATAAATTCAAAATGGATTAAAGACTTAAATGTAAGACCTGAAACCAGAAAACTTCTAGAAGAAAACATAGGCAGTATGCGCTTTTACATTTGTCTTAGTAATAGTTTTTTGGATATGTCTCCCTAGGCAAGGGAAACAAAAGCAAAAATAAACAAATGGGATTACATCAAACTAAAAAGCTATTGTACAGCAAAGGAAGCTATCAGCAAAATGAAAAATTTGCCTTTTGAATGGGAAAAGATCTTTGTAAATGATATATCTGGTTAATATCCAAAATATAGAAATAATTCATAAATTCAACATTAAGAAAAGCAAATAACCCAATTAAAAATGGGCAGAGGACTTCCCTGGTGGCGCAGTGGTTGAGACTCCGCCTGCCAATGCAGGGTACACGGGTTTGTGCCCCGGTCCAGGAAGATCACACATGCTGCGGAGCGGCTGGGCCTGTGAGCCATGGCCGCTGAGCCTGCACATCCGGAGCCTGTGCTCCGCAATGGGAGAGGCCACAACAGTGAGAGGCCTGCATATCACAAAACAAAAACAAAAACAAAAACAAAACAAAAAAAATGGGCAGAGGACCTGAATAGACATTTTCCCAAAGAAGACATACAGATGACCAACAGGCACATGAAAAGATGCTCAATATCACTAATCATCAAGAAAATGCAAATCAAAACCACAATGAAATACTACTTCACACCTGTCAGTATGGCTATTATCAAAAAGCTAACAAATAACAAGTGTTGGTGAGGATGTGGAGAAAAAGGAACCCTCGTGCACTGTTGGTGGGAACGTAAATTGGTGCAGCCACTATAGAAAACAGTATAAAGTTTCCTCAAAAAATAAAAAACTGAACTACCATATGATCCAGCAATTCCACTCCTGGGTATTTATATGAAGAAAATGAAAACACTAAACTGAAAAGATATATGCACCCCTATGTTCATTGCAGCATTATTTACAGTAGCTATGATATGGAAGCACCCTAGATCCCATCAATATATGAGTGGAAAAAGAAGATGTTACACCCCCTCCACACACAGACAGACTGGAATATTAGTCAGCCATAAAAAAGAATGAAATCTTGCCATTTGTGAAAACATGGATAGACCTAGAGGGTATTATGCTAAGTAAAATACATAAGACAGAGAAAGACAAATTCTATATGATCTCACTTATATGTGGAATCTAAAAACCAAAACAAATTAGCAAACATAATAAACCAGAAACAGAGTCATAGATACAGAAAACAAACAGGTGTTTGCCAGAAGGGAGAGCAGTGGGGGGAGGAAAGAAATAGATTAGGGAGATTAAGAGGTACAAATATCCAGTTGCAAAATAAATGAGTCACCGGTATGAAATGTAGTGTGGGGAATATAGTTATAGCTATGTAATATCTTTGTATGGTGACAGATGGTAAGTAGAGTTATCCAGGTGATCATTTTAAAACATACAGAAATATCAAATCACTATGCTGTGTAACAGGAACTAACACAGTGTTGTAGGTCAATTATACTTCAAAAGCAAACACAAACAAACAAATAAATTCATAGAAAAAGAGATCAGACCAGAGGCGGGGAGTGGAGGGAGAGGGAATTGGATGAACATGATCAAAAGGTACAAAATTCCAGTTATACGATAAATAAATACTAGGGATGTAATGTACAACATGATAAATATAATTAACACTATTGAATGTTATACACTAAAGGTGTTAAGAGAGTAAATCCTAAGAGTTCTCATCATAAGGAAAAAATTCTTTTTCCTTTTCTTTAATTTTGTATCTATTGAGATGGTGGATGTTCACTAAACTTATTGTGGTAATCATTTCATGATGTAAGACAAATCATCATGTTGTACACCTTAAACTTATATAGTGCTGTATGTCAATTATATCTCAATAAAACTAGAAGAAGAAACCACTTCCTCACTGTAAAAAGAAAAAAATAATATAAACAACTGAGAAATATATAAAATAAAAAGTCAAAGCCTCCTTCCCTCATTATTTGCCATTCCCATTCCTTCAAGGAAACTCATCAACAATCAACAGTTCGGAGAACCAACCTCAAGATCACATACAGCTGAAATCTCCACAACTGCCACACATACATACAGAAATACATTTTTTTTTTTTTGGTGAACATAGTTTTCGGATCACTTGGTAAATGCCAAAGAGTGCTATTGATGTTTTACTTAACATTACTAGAATCTGAAACTGTCATCCAAAGTAGCTGTACTATTTTGCATTCCACCAGCAATGAATGAGAGCTCCCATTCTTCTGCATCCTTGCTAGAACTTGGTATTGTCAGTTTTTTGGATTTAGCCATTAATAGATTTAGCAACTAATAGGTGTGCAGTAATATCTCATTGTTGTTTTAATTTGCATTTTCCTAATTATGAATGATGTTGTGCATATTTTCATATTCTTAATTGCCACCTATATATCTTCCTTGGTCAAGTGTCTGTTCAAAGATCTTTTACCCACTGTACATTTTTTTAAGCAAGTTTTTTTTAGAGCAGTTTAGGTTCACAGCAAAATTGAGGGAAAGATATAGAGATTTCTCATACACCTCCTGCTCCTACACATGCATAATCCCCACCATTATCAATATCCTCCACCACAGAGTGATACATTTGTTACAAGTGATGAACCTACATGAACACATCATTATCACCCAAAGTCCATAATTTATATTAGCTTTCACGCTGGGTGTTCTACATTCTATGGGTTTGGGCAAATGTATAATGACATGTGTCCTTTATAATAACACACAGAGTATTTTCATTGTCTTAAAAATCCTCTGTGCTCTGACTATTCACCCCTCCCCCACCATGAGTTTTGATATGCAATATTTTCATTTTTCAGCCAATTAACATATTTTCTAATTTCCATTGTGATTTTTAAAATTTGACCTACAGGTTATTTAAAAGTAAACATATTTTAGAGGGATTTTCTATTTTTATTTTTATTATTGTTTTCTAACTTTATTTCATTGTGGCAAAATAACCCCTCAGTGCAACTGTAATTTGTTGCTGTATGGCCTAGCATATCATCTATTTTTCTGTGTGCAGAAAATAATATATATTCTGTAGTTGTTACATAAGGTCATCTGTATATGTCTGTCAATTAGGTTGTTAATATTATTGTTCAACTGTTCTATATACTTATTGGTTTTATTTGTCTTATGATCTGTTATTGAGGGATATGTATTAATATCTCTGATTATGACTGAATTTATTTACTGGACATCTGTCAATTTTTGCTTTGTATATTTGGGCTGCATACAAATTAGAACAATAATTTTATCTTCTTGGTGGGTGGCCTCTCTTATCATCACAAAATATGTCTTATGTCTAGTAAAGAAACCTGCCATAAAGTCTTGTTTTATATTATTATATCTAAATCAGGTTTCTTTGGGGGGGTAGTGTTTGTGGTGTATATTTATTCCACCCTTTTGTCTCTTATAAACAGCATATATGTAGTTAGATTTTGTTTTTTAACCTCATGATTTGTCATTTAATTAATGTGTGAAGTCAAATATTTGCTTTCTATTCATCTTGCCTGTTTTGTTACCTTTCTCTCTTGCTTTGTTTTACACTGATTAGGTAATTTGTATCATTCCATTTCCTCCTTTGTTTACTTGTTAGTTATACATTCTTTTACTGTTTTTTTAAAAACAGTTATTCTAGGGATTATAACACATATCTTTGATTTTTTTAAATTATAATGCAAATTAAAGAATTTATATTAACTCTGTCTTCCTTCTTCAACTGCTGTTGTGTATTTTAATTATACACACACACAAACACACACACATACATCCCACAGGGACATTCAGATCTACCCACATATTTAACCTCTCCATTGCATCCATTTTATATCTCCAAGCTTTCATTTGGGATCATTTTACTTCAGCTTAAAGATCCTAAATATTTCCTTTGGTGTTTGGTGGAAGGTTTCGTAAGTTGGGACCATCTAAAAGCATCTGTCTTACTTTCATTTTGAAGGCTATTTTCATTGGATATAGAATTTTTGATTGGCAGTTAGTTTCTCCAGCATTTTGAAGATATTGTTCCATTATGTTCACATTGTTTCTGTTGAGAAGTTAAAGCCAATCTAATTGCTACTCCTTGTAAGGTAATACATCTTTTTTCTCTAACTGCTTTTAAGATTGTTTCTTTTTCTTTATTTTTTATCAGTCTTTATTAAAATACATCTAGATGAGGTTTTCTTTATTCTGCTCTGAGTTATAGCACTTTTTAAATCTGTGACTTCATGCATGATTAGGTTATGTATATGGCACAACTGACATTAAGAAAGGGACAGGATCTTTGGTTGGTCTGACCTAATCCAGCAATCCCTTAAAAGGGACAGGGATCTTTCTGGTGAAAGAGACTTGAAGCAGCAGAGGAATCTGCTGTCAAAGAGATTCTCTACTGGCTTTGAAGATGGAGAGGACTATGTGGCTGATATGCAGCAAGGAAACAGCAACCTCAGTCCTACAGCCACATGGAACTGAATTCAGCCAACAATCTGAATGAGGGTGGATGTGAATTCTTAGCCAAAGCCTCCAGAAAAGAATACAGCCTACCCAACACACCAATTTCAGCCTTTAATACACTGACCAGAGAACCCAGTAATGCCATGCCTGGTCTTCTGACATACAGAACTATGAGATAATAAATGGATGTTTGTTTAAGTACTAAGTTTGTGGTAACTTGGTATGCAGCAATAGCAAAATAACACAATACTTTGTTACTTTTGGAAAACTCTTAGTTATCATCTCTTCAAATATTGTTTCTGTACCATTCTCTCTCTCCTCTCCTAGGACTCCTATTACAAATATATCAGATATTTACATGTACTAGGTGCCAGGCATTCTTGTAAGTGCCAACCCACTGCATTATATCTCTATTTGCTACCATCCCAGTCCAGGCCCACCATTATTTCTCACTCAAAGACTGCAAAAGCCTCCCAACTGATCTATCCATACATACATTTGCCCTCCCTTCAAATCATTTTGCACACTGTAGGAATAGTGAATTTAAAAAATATATTAGTATGTCATTCTTTTTGAATGGATCCCTAGGGCCTTCAGGGTAAAGTCCAATTTACTTATCATGTTATGTAATGCCTCCCATTACCTGATCCTGAGCTACCTCTCAGGCTCACTTCCTGTTATTTACCTCCTTGTACTTCATTGTTTATAGCTTCCCAGACCCACTATACCTTCCTAATTCTGAGAAACTCATGTTCATGCTTTTTGTTCCCTCAAACTGGAAGCCGTTCCTACTCTGTCTTTTATACATCTTTCAAGAATCAGTGGAGATATCATCTAAGAATTCTTCCTTAAAGTCACAGAATGAACTAGTAGCTTTCTTTTGTTCTCTCATTATAGTCTGTTTATGCCTCTGTTTTCCTTCTCAACATATTTTGTTGAAATTATATGTTTTTATGTCTTTCCCACCAGTAATACTTGGACACATCTCAATGTGAAGACCTCTGGGTCATTCATTTTTGTACCCTAACATCTAGCATGGTTCCTAGTACTTAGGAGAATTTCATAAATGTTTGTGGACACTGGATTGAATTACTTTTCTTCTAGCTTCATAACCTCTTTAAATCTGGTAAGATGTCTGCTCTAAATCTTCAGTCAAGTAAGTTAGAAAAATATTGATGATGTCAAGCCAAAGGTAGGGTTTGCAACAGGCCATCTAAAACTCTTCCTTTGCTTATGGTCTGCTATCAGCACTCTTTTAGTATGGTAATTTAACTAATTAATACATAATTGTATTAATTATATAACCCATCAACATGGATTCATAATTCTTGTTCACAAGGGTGTCATAAAAGACTTGTTAAAATCTTGCTGAAGTTTCATTCATTCATTCATTCAATGTACATGTTATATCTATCTTATTTCCATAAACATCTCTAATAATCAGAAATAAAAATTAGATTTGTGTGGAACGTCTTTGTTTGTTGATAACACTGTGTAATTTTCTAAGTACTCACTTACTTGAAAATCTGTTCTAGAAGCTAACCCAGGACATATTTAGCTTATTGATTAGTAGACTGAAAACTCTTCCTCCCTTTCCTTTGTTAGAAGTGGTAATATACTTATATAAATCCAGTGTTAAAGTACCTGTCCTTATTCTCCTTAATTCTTTCGATCATTGAGAACAGTTTAACAATATCAAGTTATAACTTATCCATCCCAGGACACATGTACTTTTTCTTTCTGAGAACGTAGTTAAAATTGTTCTTGTTGTCTTTGCAAATATGTATTTATACAAGCCTGAGGTAATTTGGGGGCTTATCCTTCCAAATACTAATCCCTTAGGCAAGTGCCACCTGTTATATTCATCCTTCTTTTCCATCTTTTATATATTATTCTTAAAAAAATAGCAACTATTAGGTCATTGTAAAACTTCCCTTGCAACCCCATAGCTTCCCTCATTTCTCCTTTAATAGAATAATTTGCTGTTTCATAGTCAAAATGATGTTTTTGAGAGCTTCCCAACCTTTAAAGTCTAAAGCCATCTTAATGTAAATTAAAGTCCAACAAGTATCAATCATAATAACAGAAACTTTTGGAGAACAGCCATAGCTAGAAATTCTAGTCAGAATAAGCAATTACATAATAGGTCAATCTGAATCTTTTCATGGTTATTACTAAGGAAGAAGCATTACCCCCTAAAAGGCTTAAAGCCAAGAGTCCATTTAGCTCCTGTCAATTTTTCCTTCCAAATGTCTCTCAGATTTGTCCTTCTCTTTCCATTCCTATAGGTGCCTTCATCACCTCATACCTGGACTACTGCCATAGACTAGATGGTTTCCTTGCCTCCATTCCATCCATATTCCAATCCATTTTCCATACTATTGCCAGATTAATCTTCTTAAAACACTTTCATCATGTCACTCTCCTGCCTGAGACCTAGCTCAAATGTCACCTTTGTAAAATCTTCCTAACTCCCCTAGGAAGAGTTAGTAGCTGCCTACCCAGTGTTTTCACAGCTCTTTGTGCATACCCTTATTAGTGCACTTACAACATATATAATAATTGCCTGTTTAATTATTTTTCTCTTCCCATTTGCTGAAAGCTCCTTGAGGGCAGACAGAAGGATTGAGTCATCTCTTTACAATGGCTTCACATAATTGGCCCCATCTATCTTGCCCACTGCCTCAGGGCCTTCACATATGTTGTTTCCTTTGCCTACCATATTCTCCCTCTCATTCTTCCTGCACAATTCATTTAACAAGTATTTATTCAGTGTCAACTATGTGCCAGGAACTATTTTAGGCACTTGGAATTTATCAGTGAACAAAACAGACAAAAATGTCTGCTTTCATGGAGCTTATCCTCTAGCAGAAGGAGGTAGACAAAGATAAACATAATAAATGAGTAAATTATATAGTATATTAGAAGGCAATAAAAGCTATATGGCAGGATAAAGGGATGTGCTGGAGGTAGTAGGACATTTAAACAGGGTGATCAGGGTGGACTTTATTGAGCAAAATGACATTTGAACAAAAAGGGAATTATTCATGAAGATATCTGATGTAAAGTAGGCCAATACGAAAGCTCTAAGCTGAGATTATCTGTCATATCTGTGTCTGTGTTTAACTAGTGCAATAATATATTGGATTACATGAGTTAAAAGAATGCTCCTTTACATCAGGGCCTCAAAATTAAATGTCCACAGGGGCTAGGCAAGTAACATAAATAGGTAAAGTATAAGAGACAATAGGGGATTGTGGTGAGAGCAGTGAACTGAAGAATGCCTGATCTGTCCAAAACTCCTAGCCACCACTCAGCTCTAGCTAATTATTGCCAGACAGTCCGAATGCTGCCAGATTTGAGAGGAGCCAGAAATGCATATTATATAAGAAATCCCCCAATTTGTAATGTTGACAACTGAATTAGTTCGGGTCCTCTGAGAAGGAGATGCCATGACAGGAAGAGATGTACAAGTGGTTTATCAGGGGAAACATATGTGAAAGAAAATGGAGACAGGGTCTGAAAAGACTGGGACAGCTGTTGGGCCATGATGTAGGTCTAATCCCTGGGGAGGAGGGTAAATGCAAATCAAAACCACAAAGAGATACCACCTCACATCTGTCATAATGGCTATTATTAAAAACACAACAAATAACAAGTGTTGGTTAGGATGTGGAGAAAAGGGAACACTTGTGCACTGCTGGTGGGAATGTAAATTGGTGCAGTCACTCTGGAAAACAGTATGGAGGTTCCTTTAAAAATTAAAAATAGAACTACCATATGATCTAGCAATTTCACTTCTGGGTATATACCCTAAAAAGCGAAAGTACTAATTTGAAAAGATATGTGCGCCCCTGTGTTCAATGCAGCATTGCTTACAATAGCCAAGATATGTAAGCAACCTAAGTGTTCACTGATAGATGAATGCATAAAGAGATGTGGTATACACACATACATACACACACATACACACACACACACAGGAATAATGTTCAGGCATAAAAAAAGAATGAAATCTTGCCTTTTTCAACAACATGGATGGACCTAGAGGTTATTATGCTGAGTTAAATAAGTCAAACAGAGAAAGAGAAATACCATGTGATTTCAGTTCTATGTGGAATCTAAAAAACAAAACAAATGAATAAACCTAACAAAACAGAAACAGGCTCATAGACACAGAGAACAAACTGGTGGTTGCCAGAGGGGAGAGAGGTAAGGGCGGATGAGAGAAACAGGTAAGAGAGATTAAGAGGTACAAACTTCTAGTTACAAAATAAATGAATTGTGTGGATTTAATGTACACATAGGGAATATAGTAAGTAACATTAAAATATCTTTGTATGGTGATAGGTGGTAACTAGATTTATCATGGTGATCATTTTGTAATGTATAGAAATATCAAATCACCATACTGTACACCTGGAAGTAACATAGTGTTGTAGGTCAATTATACTTCAATTAAAAAAAAAGTCAAAATGGATTAGACATAAATGTAAGATAAAACTATAAAACTTGCAGAAGAAAATATAGGAGAAAATCTTCATGACCTTGGATTAAGCAAAGTGTTCTTAACCATAAAGCAGAATTTACAAAAGAAAAATGATAAATTGAACTTAAAAATTCAAAACCTTTGTCTTTCAAAAGACAATTAAAAAACGAAAAGATAAGTCACAGACTGGAAAAAATATTTCCAAATCATATACCTGAGAAAGGATTTGTATCTTAAATATATAAAGAATTCTTACATCTCAATAATAGGAAGGGAAAAACCTTATTGAAAAATGGGCAAAATATCTAATAGACTTTTCTCCAAAGAACATATACAAATGGACAAGAAACAGATGAAAAGATGTTCAATATCATTACGATTAGGGAAATGCAAATCAAATTCCAAATGAGATATTACTTCACACCCACAAGGGCAGCTAGAAATTTTTTAAAAGGAAAAATAACAAACATTGGTGAGGATGTGGAGAAATTAGAACTTTTATACACTGCTGGTGGTGCATGTAAATGTAATCAATATAAAATGGTGCAGCCCCTTTGGAAAATACTTTGGCAAAAGACTAGACATACAGTTACTACATAAGCCAGCACTTCCACTCCTAGGTGCCTACCCAAGAGAATCGAAAACATATGCGCATCCAAAATCTTGTGCGTAAATGTCCACACCAGCCTTATTCACAATAGCCAAATACCAGCCTTATTCACAATAGCCAAAAGGTGGAAATAACCCAAATGTCCATAAACAAAAGGTGGTATATACATATAGTATATACCATTATTCGGCCATCAAAAGTAATGAAGTACTGATTCGCACTACAACATGGATGAAACTTGAAAACGTCACACTAAGTAAAAGAAGCAAGTCACAAAAGACTGCATACTGCGTGATTCCACTTATATGAAATGTCCAGAATAGGCAAATCCATAGAGACGAGCAGCAGATTAGTGGTTCCCAGGGGCTGAGGTGGTAATGGGGACTAAGTGCACATGGGCAAGAGAGAGGTGCCATTGAGGTGATGGAAATATCTAATATTGGATTATAGTGATGGTTGCACCACTCGATAAATTTACTAAAAATCCCTGAATGTACACGTAAAATGAGTCAAATTTATGGTGTGTAAATTATATCTCGATACAAAATTTTAAAAACACTTTGGGAAGTAGAGAAAATAAAGTTTGTGTCAGTTGACACAACTTATTAGGGGTCATACAGAGCTCACTGGGCTGTTGTATGTTGTTGATGTTGTCGTTGTTGCCGTGGTTATGGTGGTTTTCCCATGAGGGCTGAGGGTCAAGCAGGGATTTGGGTCTTCTACAATAAAAATTTTTTAAATTAACAGAAAAAGAATGTTGCTGGGTTGAAATTCTGAGTAGCAGTGGGGGCAAAGAGAAGTGGATGGGTTTAAAAAAATATTCACGATGCAGAAGTGACAAGGTTTTGTACTGATTAGATATTGGGAATGGGGAAGAGTGAGGATGCCTCAGACTTAACATGCTTCAAGTTGAATCCCTGTTGTCCTCTCAAACTTACTGTCCTCCTGTGCTGCTAATCTCAGTGAGTGGATCAGCATCCTGGCACAGAGTAAGCATTCATTGATTGTCTTTGGAGTGAAAGAATGAATGAACAGAGTAAAAATATGGCCAACGCATCCACCAGGTCCTGCTAAACAGCCAGTCCTATACTCACCCACAAGGTCAGCTCAGCAGATGTCTATCAGAATTCCCCTCTCACTCTATTGACCACTTGGGAAATCAACAGGTCCCACACCTTGAAGAACACTCACATTCATACCGGTGGCCACTCCTTGCCTAAACCCTGCAGCTGTGGCAGAGACCAGGTTTTGCCCAAAGCCTCTCACCCTGTAAATTCTTTACACGTGGGCAATGGCAGGTACATGTACAGCCCATATAAGCATGAGGGACGTTTGGTGTTGTCGAAAGAGGGTCACAATGGTGCCCAACTGGTGAGTCTATGTTCACTTTGGCTCCAAGCAGAAAGAGACGTTTCCCATCCGAGGGGGTTTATTAATCCAGGGCCCACCGCTCCACCCACCCCCCATCCTGGCAGGCAGAAAACACAGCTGCCAGAAACACTGCAGACAGTGAGTGATCAATTTGGATATTTTACTGCTGTTCCCAGGGTTGACAAGCAGAGATACAGAACCGCTTGTGATTCCTGATATAGATACCAAAACCAGGAAGTGATCCCTCCCAGTCCACCCTTCCCAGAAACAGAGGATGAGGTGGGACACGCAAAAGACGCCCCCAGACTCAACCGACAAATTGAAAATTCCCTTCATCATACTGGTTATGAGATAAAGTATAACCTCTTTAAGTATCGTTATACATAAGCACATTTACCTCTCATGGTTGTGAAGATTACAGCGTTTTGCATAATATATGGTTGCCGTTATCATTATCACCAGTTCCTTAATGAGGAAGAATCAGAATGACAGCACAATGTCCTTCCATAGTGTTTCTAATTCTTTGCCTTTATAGTTAAGTTAATGTAAAATAAAGTGTAATTTTTACTACAGTGTTTCCTGAAAGTGCAATACCAAGCTAAGAGGCAACCCTAAAAGACTGCTGTATGGGAAGGGAATATGGAAGTATTCCCACACATGGGAGCTCAAGTTTGTCTTTCAGTGCTTGAGTATATAGTTAAGTCACCAAGTCATTTATGATTAGACTTTCGTCAGGCAGTGTACTATGCTCATTCAACCCATAAGGTTTTGGACAATCATCTGTCCTCTGGTTAAAATCTTTAATGGTAAGGCATTCAGAAGAGCATTCTTGAGTTAACATTCAACCAAGGCATTGAATGAATGTTGTTTCCAGTTTTCAGGGCAGTCAGTAAAGTAAGAAAGCCTAAATAGGCTTTTCAGAGTTGTTTTCAGAACAGAGAAAGAGCTGCCTTGCCTAGCTTCCCCAATGCCCTGCCCCGCTACTCCTGACTCTTGCTAGGTTTCCTGCTCAGGAGGGGCAGAGAAAGGGTAAAATCTGGGCAGAAAACATTACCAAGAAAGAAAGTCAGTGCTGCAAGCTCTTGCAGACAGCCGAGTTCCACCTTCCACTGCACTGCCCAGCAAAGTGAAGCAGGGAGAGGGTAGGGACTCGCCGAAAGCTAGATACAGTCAATGACAGGCCCAGGACGGGGAAGTCCGATCGAGTTTGAGACAATGTACTCTGGGCGTCAGTCCCAGCGCAAGGTTGCTCCAGCTCTTCCAGCTCTTCCCAAGCACTAGGCCCAGCTGACCCCGCGCTGATCTCCGGGCGGGCTGTGTTTCGCGCAGCTGGCACAAACCGTGACGAGAGCCCTGCGGCAAGGCACAAGTGGCCTTCTCCTCTGCCAGGGTAAATAAAGGTGAGTACCAACGCCCCGAGGCCGAGCAGCCGCCTCTCACTGCGCCAGGCCCGAAAGCCAGAGGCTGGGCAAACCTACTCATCGCACCCACCCAGAACACCCCTTCGCCGATCCACAGGGCGGAACCCACCTGTGCCGGAGGTCGCGACTCCCAAATCAGCAAAGCGGGAGGAACTGCAAGCAAAGAGAACCTCGGAAGGCAGCCCTGCGCCCGCCTTTTGCTTTTTGCCCTGAAACTGTCGGCTCCGCGCTCCCCTCCCCCAGCGCGCTCGGACCCAGCGCCTAGCCTGGAGGCCCCGCCCCGCTCCTTCCGGCCATGCAGGGTGGGGGCCTCGCGCGCCTGGGACCAAGCGGGCTGCGGAGCGTGCTAGAGCCGCTGATGCAACAGGGCTGAGCTGGGCCGCGCTGGTTGATTGCCTTCATTTAGCAGATTGGAACCACAGGCGCAGACAGGAGGATAGACAGACCTATGAAAGTATGCGTGTAAAACCTAGGTCGCCTTGCTTGCCGTTTCAGGACTCCTCCCAGTACGCTCCTATTTATGGTGGTTTATCGAGGGTCGCTGGAGCTTAAATTCTTCCAATATCCCTCCACCACTTTCTTGAACTTAAATCGCATACCACTCCACTGCTGGACTCCCACCAATTTACTTGAGCACCTTGAATCCAAGGTCCAGGTACAGTGTTAAGTACATTGAGCGCTAGAATGGAACGAGCCGTTAAGAATTCATATCTTATGCACGTAAAAATTGAAGAACAGTACATATTACAAAGAAGGACAAAAAATGCACTGAAATAGTATGTGCAATGGAAATTCAGGGCAAAGGGAAAAAATTGAGAGCAACAACACATAACAAATGTAATGTATAGACATTGAAAATGGGAAAGTGAGCAGTATTGTAGTTATTGGAGATTCAAATTGTTACTCAAACGGGTAATAATAAAGGAAAGATTTGTAGAAGTCAGCATCAACAAAAGAAAAAAAAACCCTTCGTACTTTTACCCTGGAATTCTTGCTGCCAGACGCTTTACCCCTATTTGTCTATTTGGAAAATGGATCCTTTTTCGTGGGTCCAATATGACAAATGTATCCAGCACGGGCCTCAAGTATACCACTTATCGTTTTGGATTATAATTTCTCTCTTTGCATGCCTGTGTCCCCCAATGAGCACGTACCTTCTTGAGAGCAGAAAATTCATGTTTTTCAAATTTATATTCCAAGTCCCTAGCCCAGACCTAACAAATATTGTGTTTAGTGAATATTTGTTTAGAATTGTGTAAACCAGTGAGTAGAAAGAAAAAAGGCTATAGCTAGGATGTGAATTAATATACAGAGGAATAACTGAATAAAGTGAGATGATAGACTCAGACTGGTACTCATTCAGGCAGCAAACATTAATGAGTGTCTACCGAACCCCAGGTGCAGTATTAAGCACTGGGTGTAAAATGGTAAAAAAAAAAAACAAAGCAAAACAAAACGGAACAGATAGCGTTCATGCCCTTATCGAGTTTAAGAACAAATAGGAATTGGCCAAGCAACAGGAAAAGGAACATCCCAGATGGAGGGTATGGTATGACCATACCCTACCGGTATGGTCAAAGGTTCTGTAGTGGGAAAGAACATGACAGTAGCAATTAGAGTGATAAGATCAGTAAAGGTAAGGTGAAATCAACAGACAGAAAGTACTCAGAAAGAGGCAAGAGGTTGATAGATAAAGCCTGTTTAAGAGTCAGAAAAAGAAGCCAGTTGCCTTAATAATAGTAACCAACATTTATTAAATTTGTGCTATATGCCAAATGCTGAGCTAAGTGTTTTATAACAAACACTTAAGATAAATATTACTGTTATCCCTGATTTAAGGATAAGGAAACTGGGGCACAGAGAAGTTAAGCAATTTCACCAGGATCACACAGTAGTTAAGTGTCTGGGCTGAGATTCAAACCTAGGTAATCTGGCTCCAGATTGGAGGGCAAGAACTGTAATAAAAAATACAAGTAAAAACTACAAAGAATTCTTTCACAAAATATGTTCATTGTTCTCAGATATTTGGCATCTATCAGAAACAATACTAAGAGCTTCAAGAAACAATATCCTGGACCCAAATATTAATGCTCTAGACTTAAGACTTTGGCACAGACGTTGGTTGGTATTGGCAGTGGTGGTGGTGCCTTTGGTAGGTGATGCCATTAAGCAGCAATGATCTTAACATCAGGCATCAGCAGCAAGCCAGAGCACAGGAAGTAGAAAATAGTTGACATGAGTGCTCTTTTCTGGAGCACATATGAACTCTTGGGCAAAGGACTTCAATTCTTTAACCCTCAATTTCCTAATTCACAAATGAGCATAATAATAGTATCTATATTACAGGTTTGTGGTGATGAAATGAGACAATATGTGTAAAGTACCTGGCCATATCTGACACACAGTAAATGCTCTATGAGTATTAGGTGCTATGATGGTGATGCATTTTAGTGACTGGAGGGGAGGCATGACCAACCAGGGAAGGTGTGGTTCAGGTACAGTTTGGGGAAGGTGATATGGCATATCAGAAAAATATTGAATAGGTAGTGAAACAAAAGTTTATTTCCTCCTCTTTGCATCAATTAAATCATTCCCTCTCTGTTATAATTGCTTACTTGTTGGTTTCCCTTATTATGATTTGTGTGTGTTTGTGTGAAGAAGCTAACATAGTGTCTAGGACAGAGTGGGAACTTAAAGAACATTTGTTGAATGAATGAGTTAATGTCTGAGTAAAAAGCAATAGGTATAAATGTGCTACAAAATAAGACAAGAAAAAAACCAATGATATTATCTGGGTCCTTTTATGTTTTAGCCACTCTGGCCTACCTTCCTTTATGTTACTGAAGTCACCAGGCTTGTTCCTGCTCTGATTCCAAAAATATAATCTGCTCATTTATTTGTCTCCACTTGTACTGCTAATACTTAAGGCCAAGTGTTGGCAATTTTTTTTAGAAAAAGGTCAGGCAGTAAATATTTTAGGCTTTGTGGGGCACATGCAGTCTGTCTGCCACTATTCAAATCCATGTTCATTGAGCAAAAGTAGTCACAGACAATATTTAGATGATGAGTGTGGATATGTTCTAATTAAACTTTATTTACAGAAAACAGACAGGAGGCAGAATTAGGCCTGTGGGCTCTAATTTGACAGTCCCTGCTCTAGACTAAATTACCACCATCTCTTGCATGGGCCATTGTATAAGAAAGATATGTGGGAGCCACCGTCTCTGGCCAACATCTACATCTTGGTTTTATCAGCATCTTAGTGAAACTTTCATGCTTTCTAATCCTGTTCGTAACCTTAAGAGTTGTTGAAAAGTGATTCAAAGTGTGTATTGTAATTTTGAATTTTTATTCGTCAAAATGGTCTTTAAAAGAACCAACTACTAGTGATCTTTGAAAGGTTAAAAAATAAAGAAAAGAAAGAAAGAAAATGAACATTCATAATAAAAGTAACTTTTATTATGTAACTAAAAGTGACTTTAGCCAGAAAATAAATATTCTGTACACAGTGCAATGTTGAATTTGGCTGACGCTTTGGTCTATGACAACAGTTCTACTATACACTCTATACAGAAACAAATAAGTGCTAAAACTTTTCAGAAGAAATCGTCTAGGCCATGCAAAATTTCCCTCATCTACTGATGGATAAAAATTTGGTAAAACCTGAAAAGTGTATTAATTTTGTATATGAGGATATAAACAGGATATGGACATTTCTGACTCTCAAGGGAAATATGATTCAGCACAAATTTAGTAGCCTGTACAATGTTTACACTGAAGAGGCATTTCATTAGTTTAAATTGACAAAAACCTTCCTGAAACTAACTTAAGTGAAAGAGAAATTTATGGAAAGGTAATGGGGTGTCTCACAAAATCCTAGGAGTGGAGCAATCAGAACTTGGAAAGAACAAGGTACAGTTAAGCCTCAAGAATGGTCAAAACCAAGGATTCAAATGCCATCAAGACTCTATCATTCTTTAATCTCTATTCTTCCTCATACATTTATTTGTGAGCTCTCTCTCTCTCTCTTCCTCTCTCTTTCTCTCCCTTTCTCTCCCTCTCTCCCCCTCCCTCCAAATCTCCTTTTGTTTCTTAGGTCCATGCAACAGGAAATATGGTTACTGACACCTTCCTAAATTTTCATCTTACGGCTTCAACCACTGGAGAACACTATGCCAGGCTGGATCATCTGCAAAGCAAGTTGGCATCTAGAGATTTATTGTGGGTAATGATTAGGAAGATAAAGAGGAAGAGCAGGAGTGGGCAGGGGGAGACTTCAGGCCACAACACAGGTCTGGCGCTTGTTAAAGGACAGGAAATGAAGGAGGAATCGGTAGGAAGTGCCTGCGATTGCAGTGCAACTCTGCGGAAGTAACAGCCAGTCCAACTGGGGAATCCAGAGCAAAGGTTGCTAATTAGATGAATCCCGCATTGGACAGAAATGGCCCTAGTATCACTCCTGTGCTCAGAAAATGGCTGGAGATGCTGGGATGGGAATGGCCTTGGATCAGATGATGCAAAAATATCCTAATAGTGTTACAGTTGGAGGCTGTTGGGTGACTACATTCCTCACAGTAGGTTTCTTCTTGAAAGAAAATCTGCAAGGCACCTCCAGGGCTGCCACAGACACTGTGGTCCCACATCCATAAATCTGAGGGAGGGATGTTCATCAGCCAAGTTTAAGTCTGGTGCCTATGCAGAACCAATCAACTGTAGCTGAGTGAGTGATGTCACATTATATTAAAGGACAGTTTTCAAGAGTGAGCAATCATCCCAGTTTGGCTAAGACTGAGAGATTCCCTGGGATGTGAGACTTCGCTAAAACGAGGATGGCTGGTTATCCCAGAGGTGCCCATCTTAATAGGGATGGGAGGGGCACTGAAGACCATCCTATAGGTTGTATACTGTATAAACCATTGCATTTTACTGCACTTTATGGAGGAAATTCTACATTATAATGCTTTTATTGGATTAGGAGAATTTATGAAAGTCTAAGAATTAATCCTTTGAAAATGCCGAAGGTGTCATATACTTTATTTCACATCATGCTCAGTCTCCTGTGCATTTATACATGCTTCCTCCATCTAGAAAGCTTCTCTCACTGAAACCTCTCTCCCTTTACCCCTCATACCACCGTTAGAAATGCCTCTTGCCCATTGCTTTGCTTTCTATAAGGAAGGATTCCTCTAAATGAAGGTTAAATCACGCAATGAATGCTAAGCACCTATTTAGAACGTAGCATAAAGTGGTGGCTTGCATCAGTCACAGCTCTTAGTTGCATGCAAAAACGCTGAGTCTGGATGATTTAAGCAGGAAAAACGTTTAATAAACCTGTACTGTGAATGGCACTAGCCTAGCACTCCTGCTGTTACAAAAAATTGTTAAACTGCATAAGATATGTAAGGAAGCTGTTTACAGTTATTGTACAATACTCAGCACAGTGACTGTGATCCACAGAAAAGAAACTCACAATATAAGCCCTCAGAATCACGTGAGCTCTTTGCCTGTTGACAATTTCCTGACCCCAACACGGAGAGCTGGGATTCCCAGCTGAGTTTGGCAGTCTCACTGAGCTCAGGAGGCAAAGCTGTGCAGATGTTGGAATGAGCGAACATATGTCTTGGGGCTCTCAGCAAATCTTTTTTTTTTTTTTTTTTGCCGTACGTGGGCCTCTCACTGCTGTGGCCTCTCCCGTTGCGGAGCATAGGCTCCGGACGCGCAGGCTCAGCGGCCATGGCTCACGGGCCCAGCCGCTCCGCGGCACGTGGGATCCTCCCGGATCGGGGCACGAACCCGTGTCCCCTGCATTGACAGGCGGACTCTCAACCACTGCGCCACCAGGGAAGCCCAGCAAATCTTTAAAAAGAGTGAAAAGGTCATAGAACTTATTGTTCTTGGTTCCAAGACTTACTGTAAAGCTACACTTATCAAAACAGTGTGATACTGGAGTAAGAAATGACAAATCAGTGGAAAAAATTAGAATCCAGTAATAGACCTACACATATATCATTACTTATTTATTTTATTTTTGGTTTGTTCAGTCATTCACCCATCAAAGAACATTTGGGCTGTTTCCAGTATTTTTGTGAATAAAGCTGCTATGAACATCCATGTACAGGTGTCTGTGTGCACACAAGTTTTAACTTTTCTGGACTAAATGCCTATGAATACAGTTACTGGATTATATGCTAGTTACATGTTTAATATTTTAAGAAACTACCAAACAGTTTTCCAGAGTGGCTATGCCATTTTACATTCCCACCAGCAATGTATGAGAGATCCAGTTTCTGTGCACCCTTTCCAACATTTTGTGTTGTCAATATTTTTTATTTCAGCTGTTCTGATAGGTCTATAGTAATATTTCATTGTGGTTTTAATTTGCATTCCCTGCTGATTAATGATGGTGAACAAATTTTCATATGCTTATCAGCTACCTGTATATCATCTTCAGTGAAATGTGTCTTCATGTATTATTTTGCCCAGTTTTTGCTTGGATTATTTCTTATGGTTGAGTTTTGAGAGCTCTTTATGTATTTAAGATACTAATCCTTTGTTGGATATGTGGTTTTTTCTCTTTCTCTGTTGCTTCTCTTTTCTTTCATCCTTCTAAGTATTCCATACAGTAAAAGTTCTGAATTTTGATCAGGTCCAATTTATCAATGTTTCTTTTATTGCCTATGCTTTAGGTGTTGAGTCTAAGGACTCTTTGCCCAAACCTATATCCCAAATAACTTTCTCAGTTTTTTCTAAAAGTTTTATAGTTTTGTGTTCTGTATTTAAGTCCACAATCCATTTTGAGTGATCCTTTGTAAAGTGTGAGACTTAGGTTGAGGTTTATACTTTTGCCTCTGGGTGTCCAGTTGCTCCAGGACAATTGCTTGAAAGGTTATCCTTACTCCATTGAATTGATTTTTTACCTTTGTCAAAAATTATTTGGATATATTTATTTGCGTGGGTCTATTTTTGACTTTTTTAAAAATAAATAAATTTATTTATTTATTTTTGGCTGCATTGGGTCTTTGTTGCTGTGCACAGGCTTTGTCTAGTTGCAGCGAGCAGGGGCTACTCTTTTGTTGTGGTACATGAGCTTCTCATTGTGGTGGCTTCTCTTGTTGTGGTGTGTGGGCTCTAGGCATGTGGGCTCAGTAGTTGTGGCTCATGGGCTCTAGAGTGCAGGCTCAGTAGTTGTGGTGCATGGGCTTAGTTGCTCCGTGGCATATGGGATCTTCCAAGACCAGGGCTTGAACCCATGTCCCCTGCATTGGCAGGCAGATTCTCAACCATTGCACCACCAGGGAAGCCCTATTTTTGACTTTTTAATTCAGTTCCATTTATCTAGGTGTCTGTCCTTCTGCCAATACCACACTGCCTTGATTACTTCAGTTACTTTTATCTAAAGTCACCAATGCCATTAAATAGGAAAGAAAGTCTCATAAACCATTGAATACTGAAGAAAATGAAGCTCAAACTTTACCTCATACCACACACAAAATTTAATTTAGGATGAATCATAGACATAAACATAAATGCTAAAACTATGAAGCTGAAAGAAGAAAACATGGGACAATATCTTCATGATCTTGGTTTAGGATGATAGAAAACAGAAAAAATCATTAACTATAAAAGAAAATTGATAAGTTGAACTTCATCAACATTAAAAACTTCTGTAATCAATGACATTGTTATAAACATGAAAATGTAAACCATGGACTGGAAGAGAAAATAGTCACAATACATATACCTTACAAAGGTTAGGTATCTAGAATACATAAAGAACTCTTTGAAAGATAAAGCACAAACAAGCCCAATTAGAAATAAACAAAAGACTTCAATGTGTACTTAACAAAAGAAGATACATGAATGACCAGTAAACACAAGAAAATATGCTCAATATCATTTACTCTTTAGATGAAGAGGAAAAATCACAAAGACAAAACACTTCACACCAATACAAATATATAAAATTTAAAAGAATGATACCATCAAATGTTGGTGAGAATGTGGAGAAATTTGAATTCTCTTACCTTGTTGATGGCAAAATAAACTGGCACAATTGCTTTGGAAAATTATTTAGTAGATTCTTCTAAAGTTAAAAATACACTTTCCCTATGACTCAGTAATCCCACTTCTAGTTACTTACCTGAGAGAAATGAGAATACAAATTCATAGAGCATTTTGTACACAAATGTTTATAGCAGCTTTATTTGTAATAACTCCAAACTGTAAATAATCCAAATGTCCATCAATAGGCAAATGTATAAACAAACTGTACATCCATAAAATGGAATACTACTCACCATAAAAAAGAAATAAATTACAAGTGACAAACATGGATCAATCTCCAAGACGTTATGCCTTGCTTCTATTTTTAAATAAACTACTTATTTTGGAACAATTTTACATTTACAGAAAAATTGCAGAGTGCAGAAATTTCCCATATAACCACCACC
Source organism: Grampus griseus (assembly GCF_964374135.1). Taxonomy (NCBI): domain Eukaryota; kingdom Metazoa; phylum Chordata; class Mammalia; order Artiodactyla; family Delphinidae; genus Grampus; species Grampus griseus. The sequence continues at coordinate 130,817,111 of NC_138999.1, forward strand.
CAACTTCCCCTCATGTTAACATCTTACAAAGCCATGGTACATTTGTCAAAACTGAGAAAAAACTATCAATTAAATGCCAACTATTTGTATTTCAAAAAGAAACATTATGCTGAGCTAATGAAGCTAGACACAAAAGAATACATACTATGACTCAATTTATAGGGAATTCTAGAAAATACAGAACTAAGGTATGGTGATTGAAAGCAGAATAATGATTGCCTGGGGCAGAGAGAATGTGGGTTTACTGAAAAGAGGAATGAGGGAATCTTTTGGAGTGATGGTAATGTTCTATATCTTGATTGGGATGTTGGTTAACACAGTGTATACATTTGTCAAAACTCACTGACCTGTACAGTTAAGATTTGTATATTTAACTGTGTATAAATTATAATTGATAAAAATTAAGTTGGAAGAAAGGATATTTAGTAGCTGACAGAATCGCTGTAAGGCATGGAGAATCAGGTAGAGAGCTAAGTTTCCAAGTTCAACAACCAAGAATTCACTGCACAACTGGTGTGGTGAGGAAACCACTATTCATACCACTGCTACTTCTGCATTACTGTAGTCACTTCTATGCTGGAAACTCAATCTGGCAACTATTATGGCTGCTCACAGAGAGAGCATGAAAGAACAACTAAATTTTCTGATCAAACTCTGTCACAATCATTATGGTCAGTTTACTTATTCTCTTTACGTGATTCTAAATAGTTTTAAACCATTGTTTTAGAAGACGTATTCCATGCATGGCCTGTATTATAAATGACTTTAAATCCATTTTGGATTTACCCCAAGAAATGCATAAAACAATGAAAAAGTATATTTTAGTCACCTCATCATATTAATTTTTCTCTTATTAGCTATTTCTTTCTAGTCTTACTGCTGGTGAGGCAAATCCTCTGGGCTCTGGAGTCTGACAAATCTAAGTTTTTATCCTGGTCCCCTTGCATTGTCCACCCTAACCCTTATTTGCACCCACTCTACCACTCCCCCACTTCCATGAGTCTCCTTTTCCTTAAATTAAACATTCCCTGTGGTTCAACTATTTCTCATAAATTGTATCTTTGGGAGTCTGGAGGCCGAGTTCCCAAATGATGTCCTCTCCACTAAGGGAGTCAGGATGATATCAGCCAACGTCCCTTCCTTCCAATATGGTCAAAGATCTATTTGGGCTTCACAGGGTACTACCAGTAGTGCTGTGCCTAAATTCTTCAGTATTACTGACCTCCTGGGCAAGAGACTCAGGGTCTCTGGGACTCCAGAGCCTCCCAAGGCATTCAGGGTGCTCCTCATCTATACCCCATCGTACCCCACAACAGCTATACATCTAATAGAGGGACTTCTGCAGCAGAGCTGTACAAGAGACACCTGCACTGCCCCTACTCTGCCTATACTTTTACTACAAACTCTCAGCAGCCAAAGGCCACCCCCAAAGTACAGGCTGGGTGATAGCTAGCCTCTCCAGAGTATAGGGGCACCCCCTCCAGCTTTGAGGCAGTTTTTATTTTTAAAAAGTTTTATTAATGGAAAATTTCAAATCTATATCAAAGTAGAGAGAATGGCATAATGATCCCCATATACATATCACCCAGCCTCAACTAGTCAATTCATGGCAAGTTGTGTTTCATCTAGATTGTTTTGAAGCAAGTCCCTTATATTTTATCATTTCATTAGTAAATCTTTCACTTTGTAGTTATAAAAGGACTTTTTAAAATTTCACAGAACCATAATACCTTTATCACCACACCAAACAGTATTTCCTTAATATCATCAAATGTTCAGTTGGTATCCTAATTTCCAACTGTCTCATACATGTGGTAAATGTTTTCTCTTTTTCAGTTTGTTTGACTCAGACCCCAGTAAGGTCCAGAAATTGAAACTGGTAAGTTTATTTTTTAAATCTCTTTGAATATAGATTTCTACTTTATCTCTCTGTTTTACTTTTTCTTGCCATTTGTTTGTTGAAGGAGTGTTTATCTGTAGTTTCCCAGAGTCTTAATTTTGCGGATTATTTATGGGCATGTTTTTAAATAGATTTATTGAGATATAATTCACATACCATACAATTCACACATTTAAAGTGTACAATTCAGTCACTTTTACTATATTCACAGAATTGTGTATTCGTCATCACAATCAAGTTTAGAACATTTTCATCACATTCCAAAGAAACCCTGCACGCCTTAGCCATGATCTTCCACTGCCCCTGCCACTGGCAAGCACTAATTTACTTTCTATCTATATAGATTTGCCTGTTCTGAACATTTCATGTAAATTGAATCATACAATGTGTGTTCCTTTGTGACTGGATTCTTTCACTCAGCCTAATATTTTCAAGTTCGATTCATGTTGTAGCATGTGTCAACACTTCATTTCTTTATATGACTGAATAATAGTCTATTGCATGAATACACTACATTTTGTTTATCCATTTATCAGTTGATGGACAATTTTATTGTTTCCGCTTTTTGGCTTTTGTGAATAATGCTGCTATGGACATGTGTGTACAAGTTTTTGTGTGGAATTATGTTCTCATTTATCTAATAGTAGAGTGGCAGGGTCATATGGTAACACCGTTTAACCATTTGAGTGACTGCCAGACTGTTTTCCACAACAGCTGCAACATTTTATATTCTCACTAGCAGTGTATGAGGGTTCCAATTTGTCTGCATCTGTGCCAACGCCTGGGTTTTTTTTTAAATTGTTGTTTGTTTGTTTGTCTTTAATTATAACCATCCTAGTGTTAAGTGGTATCATATTGTGGTTTGGGTTTACAGGTCCCTACGGACTAATGATTTTGAAATATTTTATGTGCTTATTGGCCATTTGTATATCTTCTTTTGAGAAATTTCTATTCACATCCTTTGTCCATTTTGAAATTGGGTTATTTGTCATTTTATTATTGAGTTGTAAGAATACTTTACACATTCTGGATACAAGACCTTAGAAGGTATATGATTTGCAAAACTATTCTCCCATTCTGTGAGTAGTCTTTTCACTGTCTTTTTTTAATTTAAATTTTCTTTTATATTGGAATATAGTTGATTTACAATGTTGTATTAGTTTTAGGTGTACATAAAAGTGATTCAGTTATGTATATATCCATTCTTTTTCAGATTATTTTCCCATATAGGTATTACAGAATACTGAGTAGAGTTCCCTGTGCTATACAGTAGGCCCTTGTTGATTATCTATTTTACATATAGAAGTGTGTACATGTCAATCCCAAACTCCTAATTTATCCCTCACTGCCACATTTCTCCTTTGGTAATCATAAGTTTGTTTTCTATGTCTGTGAGTCTGTTTCTGTTTTGTAAATAAGTTCATTTGTATCATGTTTTTTTAAGATTCCACATATAAGTGATATCATATGATATTTCTCTTTCTCTGTCAGACTTCACTTAGTATGATAAGTTCTAAGTCCATCCATGTTGCTGCAAATGGCATTATTTCATTATTTTTAATGGCTGAGTAATATTCCACTATATATATGTACCACATCTTCTTTATTCCTGCCTCTGGTGTTGGACATTTAGGTTGCTTCCAAGTCTTGGCTATTGTAAATAGTGCTGCAATGAACATTGAGGTGCATGTATCTTTTTTAAAAAATATAAATTTATTTATTTATTTAATTTTGGCTGCGTTGGGTCTTTTTTTTTTTTACATCTTTATTGGCGTATAATTGCTTTACAATGGTGTGTTAGTTTCTGCTTTGTAACAAAGTGAATCAGTTATACATATACATATGTTCCCATATCTCTTCCCTCTTGCGTCTCCCTCCCGCCCACCCTTCCTATCCCACCCCTCTAGGTGGTCACAAAGCACCGAGCTGATCTCCCTGTGCTATGCGGCTGCTTCCCACTAGCTATCTATTTTCCGTTTGGTAGTGTATATATGTCCATGCCACTCTCTCACTTTGTCACAGCTTACCCTTCCCCCTCCCCATATCCTCAAGTCCATTCTCTAGTAGGTCTGTGTCTTTATTCCCCTCTTACCCCTAGGTTCTTCATAACATATTTTTTTCGTCGATTCCATATATATGTGTTAGCATACAGTATTTGTCTTTCTCTTTCTGACTTACTTCACTCTGTATGACAGACTCTAGGTCCATCCACCTCACTACAAATAACTCGATTTCATTTAGTTTTATGGCTGAGTAATATTCATTGTATATATGTGCCACATCTTCTTTATCCATTCATCCGATGATGGACACTTAGGTTGTTTCCATCTCCGGGCTATTGTAAATAGAGCTGCAATGGACATTTTGGTACATGACTCTTTTTGAATTATGGTTTTCTCAGGGTATATGCCCAGTAGTTGCATTGCTGGGTCATATGGTAGTTCTATTTGTAGTTTTTTAAGGAACCGCCATACTCTTCTCCATAGTGGCTGTACCAATTCACATTCCCACCAGCACTGCAAGAGGGTTCCCTTTTCTCCACACCCTCTCCAGCATTTATTGTTTCTAGATTTTTTGATGATGGCCATTCTGACTGGTGTGAGATGATATCTCATTGTAGTTTTGATTTGCATTTCTCACATGATTAATGATGTTGAGCATTCTTTCATGTGTTTGTTGGCAGTTTGTATATCTTCTTTGGAGAAATGTCTATTTAGGTCTTCTGTCCATTTTTGGTTTGGGTTGTTTGTTTTTTTGTTATTGAGCTGCATGAGCTGCTTATAAATTTTGGAGATTAATCCTTTGTCACTTGCTTCATTTGCAAATATTTTGTCCAATTCTGAGGGTTGTCTTTTTGTCCTGTTTATGGTATCCTTTGCTGTGCAAAAGCTTTCTAGTTTCATTAGGTCCCATTTGCTTATTTTTGTTTTTATTTCCATTTCTCTAGGAGGTGGGTCAAAAAGGATCTTGCTGTGATTTATGTCATAGAGTGTTCTGCCTGTTTTCCTCTAAGAATTTGATAGTTTCTGGCCTTACATTTAGGTCTTTAATCCGTTTTGAGCTTATTTTTGTGTATGGTGTTAGGGAGTGTTGTAATCTCATACTTTTACATGTACCTGTCCAGTTTTCCCAGCATCACTTATTGAAGAGGCTGTCCTCTCTCCACTGTACATACCTGCCTCCTTTATGAAAGATAAGGTGACCATATGTGCATCGGTTTATCTCTGGGCTTTTTATCCTGTTCCATTGATCTATCTTTCTGTTTTTGTGCCAGTACCATACTCTCTTGATTACTGTAGCTTTGTAGTATAGTCTGAAGTCAGGGAGGCTGATTCCTCCAGCTTCGTTTTTCATTCTCAAGATTGCTTTGGCTATTCGGGGTCTTTTGTGTTTCCATACAAATTGTGAAATTTTTTGTTCTAGTTCTGTGAAAAATGCCATTGGTAGTTTGATAGGGATTGTATTGAATCGGTAGATTGCTCTGGGTAATATAGTCATTTTCACAATGTTGATTCTTCCAATCCAAGAACATGGTATATCTCTCCACCTATTTGTATCATATTTAATTTGTTTCATCAGTGTCTTATAATTTTCTGCATACAGGTCTTTTGTCTCCTTAGGTAGGTTTATTCCTAGATATTTTATTCTTTTTGTTGCAGTGGTAAATGAGTGTGTTTTCTCAATTTCACTTTCAGATTTTTCATCACTAGTGTATAGGAATGCCAGAGATTTCTGTGCCTTAATTTTGTATCCTGCTACTTTACCAAATTCATTGATTAGCTCTAGTAGTTTTCTGGTAGCATCTTTAGGATTCTCTAAGTATAATACCATGTCATCTGCAGTGACAGCTTTACTTCTTTTCCAATTTGGATTCCTTTTATTTCCTTTTCTTCTCTGATTGCTGTGGCTAAAACTTCCAAAGCTATGTTGAATAAGAATGGTGAGAGTGGGCAACCTTGTCTTGTTTCTCATCTTAGTGAAAATGCTTTCAGTTTTTCACCATTGAGGATGATGTGGCTGTGGGTTTGTCATATATGACCTTTATTATGTTGAGGAAAGTTCGCTTTATGCCTACTTTCTGCAGGGATTTTATCATAAGTGGGGGTTGAATTTTGTCAAAAGCTTTCTCTGCATCTGTTGAGATGATCGTATGGTTTTTCTCCTTCAATTTGTTAATATGGTGTATCACGTTGATTGATTTGCATATATTGAAGAATCCTTGCATTCCTGGAATAAACCCCACTTGATCATGGTGTATAATCCTTTTAATGTGCTGTTGGATTCTGTTTACTAGTATTTTGTTGAGGATTTTTGCATCTATGTCCATCAGTGATATTGGCCTATAGTTTTCTTTCTTTGTGACATCTTTGTCTGGTTTTGGTGTCAGGGTGATGGTGGCCTTGTAGAATGAGTTTGGGAGTGTTCCTCCTTCTGTATATTTTGGAAGAGTTTGAGAAGGATGGGTGTTAGCTCTTCTCTAATTGTTTGATAGAATTTGCCTGTGAAGCCATCTAGTCCTGGGCTTTTGTTTGTTTGAAGATTTTTAATCACAGTTTCAACTTCAGCGCTTGTGATTGGTCTGTTCATATTTTCTATTTCTTCGTGATTCAGTCTTGGCAGGCTGTGCATTTCTAAGAATTTGTCCATTTCTTCCAGGTTGTCCATTTTATTGGCATATGGTTGCTTGTAGTAATCTCTCATGATCTTTTGTATTTCTGCAGTGTCAGTTGTTTCTTCTCCTTTTTCATTTCTAGTTCTATTGATTTGAGTCTTCTCCCTTTTTTTCTTGATGAGTCTGGCTAATGGTTTATCAATTTTGTTTATCTTCTCAAAGAACCAGCTTTTAGTTTCACTGATCTTTGCTATCATTTCCTTCATTTCTTTTTCATTTATTTCTGATCTGATTTTTATGATTTCTTTCCTTCTACTAACTTTGGGGGTTTTTGTTCTTCTTTCTCTAATTGCTTTAGGTGCAAGGTTAGGTTGTTTATTCGAGATTTTTCTTGTTTCTTAAGGTAGGATTGTATTGCTATAAACTTCCCTCTTAGAACTGCCTTTGCTGCATCCCATAGGTTTTGGGTCGTCGTGTCTCCATTGTCTTTTGTTTCTAGGTATTTTTTTAATTTCCTCTTTGATTTCTTCAGTAATCACTTCGTTATTAAGTAGTGTATTGTTTAGTCTCCATGTGTTTGTATTTTTTACAGATCTTTTCCTGCAATTGATATCTAGTCTCATAGCGTTGTGGTCAGAAAAGATACTTGATACAATTTCAATTTTCTTAAAGTTACCAAGGCTTGATTTGTGACCCAAGATATGATCTATCCTGGAGAATACTCCATGGGCACTTGAGAAAAATGTGTATTCTGTTGTTTTTGGATGGAATGTCCTATATATATCAATTAAGTCCATCTTGTTTAATGTATCATTTGAAGCTTATGTTTCCTTATTTATTTTCATTTTGGATGATCTGTCCATTGGTGAAAGTGGGGTGTTAAAGTCGCCTACTATGAATGTGTTACTGCCGATTTCTCCTGTTATGGCTGTTAGTACTTGCCTTATGTATTGAGGTGATGCTATGTTGGGTGCATAAATATTTACAATTGTTATATCTTCTTCTTGGATCAATCCCTTTATCATTATGTAGTGTCCTTCTTTGTCTCTTCTAATAGTCTTTATTTTAAATTCTATTTTGTCTAATATGAGAATTGTTACTCCAGCTTTCTTTTGGTTTCCAGTTGCATGGAATATCTTTCTCCATTCCCTTACTTTCAGTCTGTATGTGTCTCTAGGTCTGAAGTGGGTCTCTTGTAGACAGCATATATGTGGGTCGTGTTTTTGTATCCATTCCGCCAGCCTGTGTCTTTTGGTGGGAGTATTTAGTCCATTTACATTTAAGGTAATTATCAATATGTATGTTCCTATTCCCATTTTCTTAATTGTTATGGGTTTGTTATTGTAGGTGTTTTCCTTCTCTTGTGTTTCTTGCCTAGAGAAGTTCCTTTAGCATTTGTTGTAAAGCTGGTTTGGTGGTGCTGAACTCTCTCAGCATTTGCTTGTCTGTAAAGGTTTTAATTTCTCCATCAAATCTGAATGAGATCCTTGCTGGGTAGAGTAATCTTGGTTGCAGGTTTTTCTCCTTCATCACTTTAAATATGTCCTGCCAGTCCCTTCTGGCTTGCAGAGTTTCTGCTGAATGATCAGCTGTTAACCTTATGGGGATTCCCTTGTGTGTTTTTTGTTGTTTTTCCCTTGCTGCTTTAAATATGTTTTCTTTATATTTAATTTTTGACAGTTTGATTAATATGTGTTTGGTGTATTTCTCCTTGGATTTATACTGTATGGGACTCTCTGTGCTTCCTGGACTTGATTAACTATTTCCTTTCCCATATTAGGGAAGTTTTCAACTATAATCTCTTCAAATATTTTCTCAGCCCCTTTCTTTTTCTCTTCTTCTTCTGGAACCCCTATAATTCGACTGTTGGTGCGTTTAATATTGTCCCAGGGGTCTCTGAGACTGTCCTCAGTTCTTTTCGTTCTTTTTTCTTTATTCTGCTCTGCAGTAGTTATTTCCACTATTTTATCTTCCAGGTCACTTATCCGTTCTTCTGCCTCAGTTATTCTGCTCTTGATCCTATCTAGAGTATTTTTAATTTCATTTATTGTGATGTTCATCATTGTTTGTTTCATCTTTAGTTCTTCTAGGTCCTTGTTAAATGTTTCTTGCATTTTGTCTATTCTACTTCCAAGATTTTGGATCATCGTTACTATCATTATTCTGAATTCTTTTCCAGGTAGACTGCCTCCTCTTCATTTGTTAGGTCTGGTAGGTTTTTATCTTGCTCCTTCATCTGCTGTGTGTTTTTCTGTCTTCTCATTTTGCTTCTCTTACTGTGTTTGGGGTCTCCTTTTTGCAGGCTGCAGGTTCATTGTTCCCGTTGTTTTTGGTGTCTGTCCCTAGTGGCTAAGGTTGTTTCAGTGCGTTGTGTAGGCTTCCTGGTGGAGGGGACTAGTGCCTGTGTTCTGGTGGATGAGGCTGGATCTTGTCTTTCTGGTGGGCAGGTTCACATCTGGTGGTGTTTTGGGGTGTCTGTGGACTTATGATTTTAGGCGGCCTCTGTGCTAATGGGTGAGGTTGTGTTCCTGTCTTGCTAGTTGTTTGGCATAGTGTGTCCAGCACTGTAGCTTGCTGGTCGTTGAGTGAAGCTGTTTGCTGGTGTTGAGATGGAGATCTCTGGGAGATTTTCACCATTTGATATTATGTGGAGCTGGGAGGTCTCTTGTGGACCAGTGTCCTGAAGTTGGCTCTCCCACCTCAGAGGCACAGCACTGACTCCTGGCTGTAGCACAAGAAGCCTTTCATCCACACGGCTCAGAATGAAAGGGAGAAAAATTAGAAAGAAAGAAAGAAAGACTGAAAGCGGATAAAATAAAATAAAATAAAGTTATTAAAATAAAAAATAATTATTAAGAAGAAAAAAATTTAAAAAGAAAAAAACAAAACAAAACAAAAAGGATGGATAGAACCCTAGGAGAAATTGTGAAAGCAAAGGTATACAGACAAAATCTCACACAGAAGCATACACATACACCCTCACAAAAAGAGGAAAAAATAATAAATCTTGCTCTCAAAGTCCACCTCCTCAGTTTGGGATGATTCGTTGTCTATTCATGTATTCCATAGATGCAGGGTCCATCAAGTTGATTGTGTAGCTTTAATCCACTGCTTCTGAGGCTGCTGGGAGAGATTTCCCTTTCTCTTCTTTGTTCGCACAGCTCCCAGGGGCTCAGCTTTGGATTTGGCCCCGCCTCTGTATGTAGGTCAGCGGAGGGCGTCTGTTCTTCGTTCAGAGAGGACAGAGTTAAAGGAGCAGCTGACTCGGGTACTCTGGCTCACTCAGGCCAGGGGAGGGAGGGGTGCGGATGCGGGGTGAGCCTGCGGTGGCAGAGGCCAGCGTGACATTGCACCAGCCTGAGGTGTGCCGTGCATTTTCCCGGGAAATTTGTTCCTGGATCACGGGACCCTGGCGGTGACGGGTTTTACAGGCTCCCTGGAAGGGAGGTGTGGATAGTGACCTGTGCTCACACACAGGCTTCTTGGTGGCGGCAGCAGCAGCCTTAGCATCTCATGCCCATCTCTGGGGTCTGCGCTGTTAGCCACGGCTCGCGCCCGTCTCTGGAGCTCCTTTAAGCAGCGCTCTTAATCCCCTATCCTCATGCACCAGGAAACAAAGAGGGAAGAAAATGTCTCTTGCCTCTTCGGCAGGTCCATACTTTTCCCGGACTCCCTCCCAACCAGCCGTGGCGCACTAACCCCTTCAGGCTGTGTTCACACTGCCAACCCCAGTCCTCTCCCTGCATTCCGACCAAAGCCCGAGCCTCAGCTCCCAGCCCCGCCTGCCCTGGTGGGTGAGAAGACAAGCCTCTCAGGCTGTTGAGTGCCAGTCGGCACTGATCCTCTGTGCGGGAATCTCTCCGCTTTGCTCTCCGCACCCCTGTTGCTGCGCTCTCCTCCATGGCTCCGAAGCTCCCCCCTCTGCCACCCGCCGTCTCCACCCGCGAAGGGGCTTCCTAGTGTTTGGAAACCTTTCCTCCTTCATGGCTCCCTCTCACTGGCGCAGGTTCTGTCCCTATTCTTTTGTCTCTGTTTATTCTTTTTTCTTTTGCCCTACCCAGGTATGTGGGGAGTTTCTTGCCTTGTCGAAGGTCTGAGGTCTTCTGCCAGCGTTCAGTGGGTGTTCTATAGGAGCAGTTCCACGTGTAGATGTAGTTCCGATGTATCTGTGAGGAGGAAGGTGATCTCCACATCTTACTCTTCCGCCATCTTTCCTCTCTCTTCCTCATTGTAGTCTACTTTTTGTTTTGATCTTTATGATTTCTTTCCTTCTACTAACTTTGGGTTTTGTTTGTTCCTCTTTCTGTAGTTGCTTTAGGTGTAAGGTTAGGTTGTTTATTTGAGATTTTTCTTGTTTCCTGAGGTAAGATTGTATTTCTATAAACTTCCCTCTTAGAACTGCTTTTGCTGCATCCCATAGGTTTTGGATTGTTATGATTTTGTTGTCATTTGTCTCTAGGTAATTTTTGATTTTCTCTTTGAGTTCTTCAGTGATCCATTGGTTGTTTGGTAACATATTATTTAGCCTCCACGTGTTTGTGATTTTTAGTTTTGTTTTCTGGCAACTGAGTTCTAATCTCATAACGTTGTGATTGGAAAAGGTGCTTGGTATGATTTCAATTTTCTTAAATTTACTGAGGCTTGCTTTGTGGCCCAGCATGTGATCTATCCTGGAGAATGTTCCATGTGCACTTGAGAAGAATGTGTATTCTGCTGCTTTCAGATGGAATGTTCTATAAACATCAGTTAAGTCAATCTGCTTTAATGTGTCATTTAAGGCCTGTGTTTCCTTATTTATCTTCTGCCTGAATGATCTGTCCATTGATGTAAGTGGGATGTTAAAGTTTCCCACTATTATTGTGTTACTGTCGATTTCTCTTTATATGGCTGTTAGCATTTGCCTTATATTTTGAGGTGCTCCTATGTTAGGTGCATATATTTTTACAATTTTTATATCGACTTCTTGGTTTGATCCTTTGATCATTATGTAATGTCCTTCTTTGTCTCTTGTAACAGTCTTTATTTTAACGTCTATTTTGTCTGATATGAGTATTGCTATTCCTGCTTTCTTTTGATTTCCATTTTCATGGAATACCTTTTTCCATCTCCTAACTTTCAGTCTGTATGTTTCCCTAGATTTGAAGTGGATCTCTTGTAGAGAGCATATATACAGGTCTTATTTTGTATCCATTCAGCCCATCTATGTCATTTGGTTGGAGCGTTTAAACCATTTACATTTAAGGTAATTATCGATATGTACGTTCTTACTGTCATTTTGTTAATTGCTTTGGATTTGTTTTTGTAGATCTTTTTTCTTCCCATCCTCTTTTATTTTCTTCCCTTGTGTTTTGATCTATATTTAGTGTTGTGTTTGGATTGCTTTTCTTTTTTGTGTGTATCTATTGTAGGCTTTGGTTTGTGCTTCCCCTGAGGTTTTGATCTAGCCGTCTGTATATATACAAGATGGTTTTCAGTTGCTGGTCTCTTAATTTCTAATGCATTTCCAATATCCTGCATTTGTACTCTCCTCTTCTCCTGATTGCCAGTTTTGATATCATATTTGTGTGTGGATGATTTCCTACTTTTACCGTATGTTTGCCTTTACTGGTGAGCTTTCCCATTGGTAATTTTCTTGTTTCTAGTTCTATCCTTTTCTTTTCCCCCTAGAGAAGTTTCTTTACCATTTGTTGTAAAGCTGATTTGATGGTGCTGTATTCTGTATTAGCTTTTGCTTGTCTGTAAAGCTTTTGCTTTCTCCATCAAATCTCAATGAGAGTCCTGCTGGGTAGAGAATTCTTGCTTGTAGGTTTTCCCCTTTCATCACTTGAAATATATCATGCCACTCTCTTCTGGCCTGCAGAGTTTCTGTTGAAAAAACAGATGACATCCTTATGGGGATTCCCTTGTATATTATATGTTGCTTTTCCCTTGTTCCTTTTAATAGTTTCTCTTTGTCTTTAACTTTTGTCAATTTGATTAATATGTGTCTTGGCATGTTCCTCCTTGGGTTTAACCTCTATGGGACTCTCAGCACTTCTGGAACTTGAGTGAGTGTTTTCTTTCCCATGTTAGGGATGTTTTCAGCTACAATCTCTTCTCAGCCTTTCTCTCTCTCTCTTATCCTTCTGGGACCCTTATAATATGAATGTTGGTGCATTTAATGTTGTCCCAGAGGTCTCTGAGACTGTCCTTATTTCTTTTCATTCTTTTTTCTTTATTCTATTCCCTGGCAGTGATTTCCACCACTGTCTTCCAGCTCACTTATTCATTCTTCTGGCTCATTTATTCTGCTGTTGATTCCTTCCAGTGTATTCTTCATTTCAGTTATTGTATTGTTCATCTCTGTTTGTTCTTTACATCTTCTAGCTCTTTGTTAATCATTTCTTGTATCTTCTTGGTCTGTGCCTCCACTCTTTTTTTGAGATCTTGGATCATCTTTACTATCATTACGCTGAATTCTTTTTCAGGTAGATTGCCTATCTCCACCTCCACTTCACTTAATTGCTCTTCTGGGTTTTTTATCTTGTTCCTTTGTCTGGACCATATTTCTCTGCCTTCTCATTTTGTCTAACTTTTTGTGTTTGTGGTCTCCTTTTCCACTGGCTGTAGGGTCATAGTGCCTCTTGCTTTTGGTGTCTGCCCCTGGTGGGTGAGTTTGGTCCAGGGGCTTGTGCAGGTTTCCTGATGGGAGGGACTGGTGCCTGCTCACTGGTGGGTGGAGCTGGGTCTTGTTCCTCTGGTGGGCAGGGCTGTGTCAGGTGGTATGCTTAGAGGTAGCTGTGAGCTCAGTATGACTTTAGGCAGCCAGTCTGCTGATAGGTGGGTCTGTGTTCCCACCCTGCTGATTGGCCTGAGGCATCCCAGCACTGGAGCCTGCAGGCTGTTGGGTGAGGCCAGGTCTCGGTGCCAAAATGGTGACCTCCAGGAGTGCTCATGCCAATGAATATTCCACGAGGCCTCTGCCACCAGTGTTTTTGCCCTCACAGTGAGCCACAGCCGACCACTGTCTCCCCAGGAAACCCTCCAAGACCTGCTGGTAGGTCTAGCCCAGGCTCCTATGGAGTCACTGCTTTGTGCTGGGTACCAGTTCATGTGAAAACTTTTGTGTGCCCTCTAAGAGTGAAGTCTCTGTTTCTCCCAGTCCTGTGGATCTCCTGCACTCAGACCCCACTGGCCTTCAAAGCCAAATGCTCTGGGGGCCCCTCTTCTTAATGCCAGATCCTCAGGCTTGGGAGCCTGATGTGGGGCTCAGAACTCTCACTCCTGTGGAAGAACCTCTGTGATATAATTATTTTCCAGTTTGTGGGTTGCCCACCCAGTGGGTATGGGATTTGATTACATTGCAGAAATGCCCCTCTTACCATCTCATTGGGACTTCTTCTTTGTCTTTGGATGTAAAAATATCTTTTTTGGTAGGTTCCAGTCTTTTTTGTCAATGGTTGTTCAGCAGTTACTTGTGATTTTGGTGTTTTCATGAGAGAGGGTGAGCTCAAGTCCTTCTACTCTGCCATCTTGTCATGAATTGAGGGTCTGGTTTTAGTTTGGATGCTTGATGCCTCTTTTCTCAGCTTATACTGGCCATTATCCCCTTGATATGGGGTGTGCAGGTGTGGCGACCTGTGCATGCTCCTGGGATGGTGGGAGCAGTGATTGGCACCTGGCCCCAGGTCTCTTAGCAGATGTGGCAGCCCATACACTCCCGTGACAGCAAGGGCAGCGATTGGTGCCTGCTCCCATGTCTCTTAGAAGCAGAGGCAGCCTGCATACTCCTGGGACAACAGGGGCAGCACTTGGCACCTGCTTGCAGGACTCTTATTGGTGTCGGCAGCCCAGGCCTCCCTCTGGAGCCTAGGATGGCAGTGGCAACTTGCACCTGCCCCTGGAGCTCATGTAGGCAGTTTCCTGTTGCCTGAGAGCACACACAGTGAAAGTTTCACTGTCTTGATGGTATCCTTTGAAGCACAAACATGTTTAAATTTGATGATGTCCAGCTTATCTACTTTTTTATTTTGCTACTTGTGCTTTTGGTGTTATATCTAAGAAACCATTGCCTCAACCAAAGTCAAGAAGCTTTATACCTGTCTTCTTCTAAGATTTTTTTATAGTTTCAGCTCTTACATTTAGTTCTTTTATGCATTTTGAGTTAATTTTTGTATATGGTGTAATGTAGGGATTCAAATTAATTCTTTTGTGTCTGTTTTTAATGTTCTGTTTTTAAGCCAAAAATTATCACATAAGCAAGTGCTCCCTCAGTTCAGTTTTCTCATCCCAATGTGACATGAGATATCATTAACATTTGTTAAGGAGCTTAAGCTTCATGATCATTCTACTCCAAAGATCTTTCATCAGAAGCCAGAAATGGCATCTCTGACTTTTTAAAAATATTGTTTAGCTCTTTTTTGGGGTTTACTCTTTTTTTAAAAAATTGATTTATTTTTTATTGAAGTATAATTTGCTTATAACATTATATTAGTTTCAGGTGTATACAGTAATGATTCTATATATATGTTGCAAAATGATCATCATAACGTTTAGTTAACATCCATCACCACACATAGTTAAAACATTTTTCTTGTGATGAGAACTTTTAAGATTTACTCTCTTATCAACTTTCAAATATTTGATACAGTATTATTAACTACAGTCACCATGTTATACATTACATCCCCAAGATTTATTTATTTTATAACTAGAAATTTGTACCTTTTGACCCCCTTCACCCATTTA
The DNA here is from genome assembly GCF_964374135.1 of Grampus griseus. Lineage (NCBI taxonomy): Eukaryota > Metazoa > Chordata > Mammalia > Artiodactyla > Delphinidae > Grampus > Grampus griseus. The sequence continues at coordinate 130,832,350 of NC_138999.1, forward strand.
ACCCACCCTGCACCTCTGGCAACCACCAATCTGTTCTCTGTATATTTGAGCTCAGTTTTAGTTTTTGTTTTAGATTCCACATATAAGTGAGATCATATGGTATTTGTCTTTCTCTAAGTTATTTCACTTAGCATACTGCCCTCAAGGTCCATCCATGTTGTCACAAATGGCAAGATTTCATTTTTTATGGCTGAATAATATTCCATTGTATACCATTATCCATTCATCTATCAATGGACACTTAGGTTGTTTCCATGTCTTGGCTATTGTAAATAATGATGTATTGAACATGGAGGTGTATATATCTTTTCAAATTAGTGTTCTTGTTTTCTTTGTATACATACCTAGAAGTGGAATTGCTGGATCATATGGTAGTTCTATTCCTAATTTTTTGAAGAAACTCCATACTGTTTTCCACAGTGGTTGCACCAATTTACATTCCCAGCAATAGTGTACAAGGGTTCCCTTTTCTCCACACCTTCTCCAGCATTTATTTGTAGACTTTTTGATGATAGCCATTCTGACTGGTGTGAGGTGGTACCTCATTGTGGTTTTTATTTGCTTAAAAACATTTTAAATTTGAATGTGACACAAATACAGAAAAGTAAAGATATTATAAGTATACAAGTCAGTGATATGCACAAAATGAACACACCTGTGTAGCCACAAATTAGGTCAATAAATAGAACATTGCCAGGACCCCAGGAGCCTTCTTCAGGATAACCAATATTCTGACTTATCAGTATAAATTAGTTTTGACGGTTTTTGAAATTTATATAAATGAAATCTTATTTAGTTAGTTAGTTACTTATAGTTCTATCTTCATCCCTAAATATTAACTTTATGAGATTCATCCTTAATATTGTGTATAGCACCAGCTCATTCATCCTCATTACTGTATAGAATTTCATTGTGTAACTATACCACAATTTATCCATCAATTCTACTGTTGATGAGCATTAAGGTTATTTCCAGTTTGGGGATGTAATGTGTAGTACTGCTATGAACATGTCTGGTACATGTCTTTTGTAGCACATGTGCATGCATTTCTGTTAGGTACATATCTAGGAATAAAATTGCTGGGTCATAGAATATGCATATGGTCAGCTTTAGTAGATACTGTCAAATTGTTTTCCAAAGTTGCTTTTCAAGAGGATCTCTATTTTCCTCAAGACCTACTCCCCTACTGTTTTTTGCCACTAGAGTCATCACTAGAATCAAGATCTCACCATGTTTCTGGTGGGCAAGTATAAAGTCAGACTCAAGAGGAAATAGTTTCTATGTGATCAAAATTTAAAGATTTTTTTATATTTGTTATATTGCCATAAACCTGAGGGAATATGTACTGGAATGGATTCTAAGGGCGTTTTACCAAGAAAGATGGAATCTAACACCATATCAGGCCAAATTCGTTGATATAGGTATACTTACCAAAGATTCTGGATTTAATGCATTTGCTTCTGCAGAAGGAAGTAGCTCTAACAGCTTAACTGGCTAGTTGACTAAAATTTGGACTGAATGGTGGCCTACATTTAATGAGATTGTGAGGCTAGAACTTCCATGACATAATGTAGAGGAAAGGCTCTAAAGGCTTAAGGGGATAAGAATGATGGAGTGAATTTATGAAATGCAATTTCTACACTCACCATTGCCACTACCACTACCACCACCCATAGATACACTCTGTACCTCATGATGGCACAGAGAACATTCCCTTCTCTAAGGCTTTGAGAAATATATTAGTAAGAGGAGCACTGGTGTATTAGGCAACTAGGGCTATCTAACAAACCACCCTAAAACTTAGAAGCTTAAAAAAACACACTTATTTAAATCACAAGTTCATGGATTGACTGAGTAGTTAGATCTAACTAACAAGAAAACTCCAGATCTGATAGAAACTTGACTTGAATCACTAAAATGGAAATTCATGACTTCTAAGAACCCAGTTCAAAGACCTAAGAAGTTCACAGAGACAGAGCTCTGTGACTGAAGGAGAGGCTAGGTCCCTTGAGGAAAGACCCTTCAGCATTGCCATAAATACATACTGTAAATATTTTTCCCAAACCTTCTACAAAGGGACCTGTAGCCATTCACCATGGTGACAACACTGAGGAAAAAAATATTCAGGCCTTTTGGGGGAAAACTAGACACTCTCTCTGAGTCAATGTTAATTTCTGAGGACCCAAATCATCAGTCTGATCCATAAGTCTAAAAGTGGGCTTATGGTGGTAAAATGGTAAGTGGCATTTTGACCTATGTTTGAATAACAGTGGCTAAATACGTAAGATAACCCTCTCTCTCAACTTATTCCACCCCTCCCCCAGTTCTTGAATATATGGAGAGTAGACATATTCAGACAGTGGCAGAATATCTACATTTGCTCTCTGATCTATGAAATAAGAGCTATTATTGCAGGAGGAACCAAGTATAAGCCTCAGAAACTTCCTGTTTGTACACAGATAGTAAACCAAAAGCAAAAGTTAATGCTTGTGGAAACTGTAGGAATTAGTGACACCATCACAGACTTAAAAGAAGGAGGGTGTTGATACCTATCATATCCTCGTTTAATTCCCCTGTTTGGGCTGTGCAGATACAGGATGCATCTTGGAGAATGACTGTGGACTCTTGTAAACTTCACCAGATGGTGACAGCTGCTTTCCAGAAGTCCTGTATTTACTAGAGCTAATCAATACATCTCCTGACCCCTGGTATGAAGCTATTGACCTGGAGAATGCTTTTTCTTTCTGTAAGTTTGCAAGGATCACAAGAATCAGTTTAGTTTTACCTGAAAGGGTCAACAGTACACCTTCATAATCTGGCCTCATGGCTACATCAACTCTACTACTCTGTGCCATAATATACAAATATGATGACTATCTTGAGTTCCATAAAATATTATGCTAGTCTTCTACATTGATGGCATTACAATGATTGTACCAGATGAGGGGAAAGTAGTACACTAACTAGAGAATTGGAAACAAACCTCATAAAAATTGAGAACCCATTGAATGGTCTTGACACCTTCATAGAAAATCTATTACACATGAAAGTTTGAGTTCATTCTTCAACTTCCAATTCCATTTCATTGATTTATAGATTCCATTGTGTATGCTTATGCCAGTACCACAAAGTTTTGGTTGCTATGGAGCTATGGTCTGAATGTTTGTATTGCTCTAAAAGTCCTCTGTTGAAATCCTAACCCCCAAGATGATGGTATTAGGAGGTGGGGCATCTGTGAGGCTACAGTGGAAAGATGGCCATCTATGAACCAGGAAGTGTCATGACCTTGGACTTCCCAGCCTCAAGAACTGTGAGAAATAAATGTTTATCGTTCATAAGGCACCCAGTCTATATTTTGTTATAGCAGCCCAAAAGAACTAAGACATGTAGATTTGAAGTAAGTTTTGAAATAAGGAAGTATAAGTACTCTTATTTTGTTCTTCATTTTCAAAATCGTTTTGAATATTCAGATTCCATTACAATTCTGTATGAATTTTGGGGTTCGTATTTCCATTTCTTCAGAAAAGGCCGCTGGGACATTGATGGAGGTTGCACTGAATCTGTAGATTGATTTGTGGAGTGTTGCTATTTGAACAATACTAAGTATTCCAATCCATGAACACAGGTGTTTTTCCATTTATTTAGGTCTTCTTTAATGCTAACTTTAGGTGTAGTTTGCTCTTCTTTTTCTAGCTCATTAAGGTGAAAATAATTAATTTGAGATTTTTATTCTTTTTTAATGTAGGCATTTAAAGCTTTAAGTTTCCCTGAGCACTGCTTTTGCTGCATCCTATAGGTTTTGGTATATTGTATTTTTGTTTTCATTCATCACAAAGTATCTTCTAATTTCTTTTTTGATTTCATCTTTGACCCATTTGTTGTTTAAGAATGTGTTGTATAATGTTGACATATTTGTGAGTTTTCCAATTTTCCTCCTGTTATTAATTTCTAGTTTCATTTCATTGTGGTCAGAGGAGATACTTTGTATGATTTCAACCTTTTAAAATTTATTGAGACTTGTTTTGTGGCTTTACCTATGGTCTATTGTGGATAATGTTCACGTGTACATCAAAAGAGTGTATATTCTACTCTTGCTGTGTGAAGTGTCCTATACTGTCTGTTAAGTCTTGTTGGTTTATAGTGTTGTTCAAGTCCTCTGTTTCCTTAATGATCTCCTGTCTATTTGTTCTATCCGTTATTGAAAGTAGGATTTGTATTTCCCTAATTATTAGTGATGTTGAGCATCATTTCATATACCTGTTGGCCATTTGTATATGTTCATTGGAGAAATGCCTGGCCAGAGATTCTGGGGACCTCTCAAACTTTTATGCTATTTCAAAATGCTGTTCTTGTTCTCAGTGGCCCCCAAGCATCTTGACTATGACACGTTCCATTAGCACTCTTAGACAGGCAAGACAGAAACCAGTGCCTTATGCAGCCCCCAGAAAAAAATCAAAATGTTGGATATATGGTCCAGTCCTTTACTTTTCTCCACAGGGAGAAGCTGGGAGCTGGAGATTTTTCACTTTCACTGAGCTAGGGAGTAGGGCTATGGTTTATGCTATCTTGCTAGTTCAAACCACAGTTTTTGTTCTTAATGGGTCCCAGGTGACTAGAGTATTCTGGGTCCCATCAGCACTCTAAGGCAGGTGAGACAGAAGCCAATGCCTCAATCAACCCCCAGAAAAATCAGAATATTGGTTATATGGCCTAGTCCTTTCATCCCCAGGCATAAGCTGGGAGTTGGGGGTGTTCCTTCAATCATATGGCACTGTGGTGTTAGTAGTGCTTATGTTGAGAGGGTGTTGCAAATATTCCTACTGGGTTTATTGTGGCTGGTTTCACATCACCAGGGACACAGGGGCCTCTCAACTAGTTTCTGGATTTCTCACAAAGGGAATTGTTCTGTGTATTGTGTTGAATTGGTGTTTCTGTGGGAAGAATGGAGGATCCAGGGCTTCCTATTGTGCCATCTTGCTGATATCATTCCCCCTCTTTGTCTTGAAACAATTTTTAACTTGAAGTCTACACTTCAAATATTCTGATGCTTTATTGGTTAATTGCATACATGTTTAGGACTGTTATATCTCCATGGAGAATTGACCTCTTATCATTATATAATGTCCTTCTTTATCCCTGTTATTTTTCCTTATTCTCAGGTCCACTTTGTCTGAAATTAATATAGCCACTCCAATTTTTAAAATTTAGAATTGGCATGGAATTTCTTAACTTTTAACCTATTTGAGTGTATATATTTTAAATCAGTTTCTTGTCAACAACATATTGTTGGGATCTTTTTAAAAAATTCATACAATCTATTTCTTTTAATTGGTGTATTTAGGCCATTTATATTGAAAGTGACTATTGATACTTTCAGACTACTATCTACCATTTTTGGTAACTTTACTATTTGTTACACTTATTATTTGTTTTTATTCCCCTGTTTTTCTGCCTTCTCTGGTTTTAATTATTTTATATGATTTCATTTTATCTTCTTTCTTAGCATTTCAATTATTCTTCTTTTTAAGTTTTCTTTAGTGATTGCCCTAGAGTTTGTGATATACATTTTTTTAACTAATCTGAGTTCACCTCTAAATAACACTAAACTGCTTCACATGTAGTGCATAAATCTTCTAACAGAGTATTCCCAATTCCTTCCTCTAATCCCCTATAATTTTTCTTTCAATCATTAAGCCTTTTTATATGCTATAATCACTCAACACATTGCTACTTTTATTACTTTAAAATAATTATCTTTTAGAACAATTAAGAATAATAAAACTTTAAAAATTAATTCTACCTTTACTCCTTTTCTGGTGATCTTCTCTTCTCAATGGAGATTCAAGTTCCTGACAGATATTATTTTCCTTCTTCCTGAAGAACTTCTTTTAATATTAATTGCAGGGCATATCTGTTGGTGATGAATTTCCTCAGTTTTTGTTTTTCTGAGAAAGTCTTGTTTTTCTAAAGGTAGGGTGTTTTCTCCCTTCTCTGGCTTCTTGAATATGATATATTCTCGATGTTCTCTGAGCTTCCTGGATCTGTGGTTTGATGTTTGTCAATAAGTTTTTTAAATTCTAAGCATCATTACCTCAAATATTTTATCAGCTTCTTTGTTTCTTTCTGTTAACCAATTAAGTGCGTGTTACACCTCTTGAAATTGCCCCATAGTTCGTATATGTTTTATTCTAAGTTTTCATTAATTCTTTTTTCTCCTTGCATTTCAGTTTGGGAGGTTTTCTTGACCTATCTTTACATTCACTGATTCTCTCCTTGGCCATGTCCAGTCTACTGATGAGCCCATTAAAGATATTCTTCATTTCTGTTATAGTGCCTGTGATGCTAGCATTTCCTTTTGATTCTTTCGTAGAGTTTCTGTCCTCTGCTTCCATTACCCATCTATCTGTTCTTGAATAGTGTCTACTTTTCCCATTAGAGTCCTTACCATATTAATCATGTTTTTTAATTCTAAAATCTTTGTTGTATCTGAGTCTGGCTCTGATGCTTATTTTGTATCATCAGGCTTTGTTTATCCTTGCCTTTTAGCATGCCTTATATTTTTATGTTGAAAGCCAGGCATGATATATTGGGTAATAGTACTGAGATAAATAGGCCTTTGGTGTGAGATTTTGTTTTAATCTTGCTAGAAGTTGGACTGTGTTTAATATTTGCAGTAGCTGTAGATGTCAAAGTCTTCAAATTCCTCTAGTGTTCTTGATTTTTTTCTCATTTTGTCTTTGGTATGCCCTAAGAACTACTCATCAGGTAGAGTCTGCATCTTGCAGATTTTTCATCTGTAATCCCTCTTATTATAATATATAGAGAGTTATTTCAGAAAAAGGGCTCCAGAAGAAACCTGCTCAGAGAAAGCTGCAAAAGTTGTGTTGTTGGAAAACTACTCTCTATAAATGAGATGGCTGAACAATGGGAAGGTGTGAGCCAAAGATTTTATAAGTTAACTTTCAGATATAAATACAAGCTATAATGAGCATGCAATAACTCAGGAAATATTATTCCCATGATACTTTCTAAGAGATTTAATAGAAAAAAAGCTTTAGATACCAAGAAATCATAGGAGTAGTTTGGCATATATTCGATGGTGAGCAGTAATTATATTTACCTGTAAAGCTAAGAATAAGTGATGAAGATGGAATGACAAAATAGAGGCAAATATTATATAGTCTGAAATATGTGTATAATACAAATAACAAAAATGGGTATAGAAGGAGGACAACTTCATAGATATTAACTAGGAGTAAAAAGGTATAGGCTTAAATTAGAAGCTGGGTCAGAAGGAGGGGAGAGGCAAAAAGAGAGTACTAGCAAATTTTATTATGATTCATGAAGGGAATCAATAGACAGTATCTTTAAAAGGAAGATAAAAGTATTATATGAAGATATTAGTATAAAATAATGGTTCTTCAAGTGTGGTACTAGACCAGTAGATCCATATCACTTAGAAAGTTGATAGAAATGCAAATTCTCACGTCCTACCCCAGACCTGTTGAATCAGAACTCTGGAGTTGGGACCCAGCAATTTGTGTTGTAACAGCTCTCTAGGGGATTCTGATATATGCTACAGTTTGAAAACCACTGGAATAAAGATATCATTAGAACAAAAATGAAACCTTTTTAAATAGCAAAAGATACACCAAAAAGTAAAGTGAAATATTTTATGTGCATAAAACACTCACATACACACATGTATTCATATGCCAAAATTGAGAACCTCCCTTCCCGAAGGTACTTTTATAATAGCAACAAAAATTACAAGGTATATTAAAATAAATCCTATAAAAGGTGTAATACTTTTAGGAAGAAAATTATAAAACTTTGATTAAAAATCTTTTAAAAGACCTAAGTGAATATAGAGTTATACTATGTTCATGAGGGGAAGATTCGTTGTCATAAACATAGTTATTTTTTTCAAATTATTCTACATATTAAGTGAAAATATAATCAAGATATCAATAGGATTTTATTCTTACAGAACTTGACATGCTGATACTAAAATTTATATTATAATTCATGTAGAAGAAAAATAGATAAGAATGATCATGAAAATTTTGAAGAATAAGCATAAAGAAATTGTACTACTGGATAGCAAAATTTACTACAAATCCATAATAATCAAAATAGTGTAGTATTAAGGCACACATGAATAGACAAATAATAGATGGAGAAAAATAATGAACTCATAAACAGAACCAAGTATAAATGTAATCTTATTATCTGATACATAGAGAACAGCAAGTCAGCAGGTGAAACGATTGACTTTCCAATAAATGGCATTAGGATAATGGGCTCTCCTTATGGAAACAGATAAATTTAGATCAATACCTCACACCATTCACAGACATTTAAGAATTTAATTTCTGGGACTTCCCGGGTGGTGGTCCAGTGGGTAAGAATCCATGCTCCCAATGCAGGGGGCCCAGGTTCGATCCCTCATTGGGGAACTACATCCTAAATGCATGCCACAGCTATGAGTTCACATGCTGCAACTGAGTCCACATGCTGCAACTAAGAGTCTGCATGCCTCAGCTGTGTCCACATGCTGCAACTAAAGATCCTGCATGCCACAACTAAACATGCCACAGTAAAGATCCCATGTGTCACAACTAAGAACCAGCACAGCCTTAATTAATTAATTTTAAAAAAGAATTTAATTTCTGATGAGTTAAACCCTAAGAAAACCCTAAGTAAGAGCACATATATATATAGTTAAAGTGAATGAACTAGATCTATTTTTTAAAATATAGATAAATCTTAAAAACATAAAGTTGAGTGAAAAAAGTAAGTTTCAAAAGGTTTTATAATATGAAACCATTTATATATACAGTTGTATATATACATTATATATTAATCATATCACAATATTGTATATGTATATACCTATACACACAGTAAGGAAAAAGAGAAAAATAGAATATCTTTTTGATATCTAGGTAGGGAAGGAATTATTTAATAAGACATAAAAATAAACCAGAAGACATAAGACATAAAAATATAAATCATAAAGGGAAAGACTGATAAATTTAGTTATATTAAAATTTAAAATATCTCAGTATAAACAAAGATAAAGGCAAGTTACAGACTGCCATAAAATATTTACAACCTCATATCTGACAAAGTTTTAAAATTATGAATATATATAGAATTTCTAAAAACCAAAAAGAAGGACAAACAACCAAACCAAAAATATGCACACAATATGAGGCAGCAACTACCAGAGGAAGAATCCTGAATGACTGGTAAACATATTAAAAGAAAATCAATCTCACTAGTATACAGGGAAATGCAACACAATGATCTATTATTTCATATTCACTGGATTGGCAAAATTTAGTCTGATAACACTAAGTATTGATGAGAATAAGGAGAACTTTTAATTGCTGATAATTATAAATTGGTATTCCTGCTTTGGAAATAATTAGGCAATATACAGTAAAGTTGAAGATGTATATACCCTATAGAAAATTGTACATATGCATAAAGATATATGGTAAAGAATGTTCATTGCAAACTATTTGTATAGGAAAAGATTGGAATGTACTTAACTACCCCTCATTAGAGAAGTGGATAAATAAACCATGGTTCATTTATTCACAGAATGCTTTGAAGCAAAGTGAATGAACTAGATCTATGTATACCAATATAGATAAGAAATAGACGAGTGTTTATTTGTTTGTTGTTTTCTTCAAAAGGGAGAGAAATGAAAATGCTTACTGATGAGAAGGAGCCAATTCAAGGTAGAGTTGAAGATACAGGACAAATAGTTGATAATGTTGGGTTCCTAAAATGGTAAGTTTGGATGGGATTTAAAGCATAGAGGAAGAGACTGCCTTAATTAGGAGGAGAAAAACTCCTGTATTATAATAAGTTAAAAGGAAGTGTAGGGTTGGTGGCAAGAAAATGAGGGAACTCCTATCTGCTGGTTTTTGTTATCCCAGTAAGGTAGGAAGTAACTTTGTCTGCTGGGAGGATGGTGGTGATGATGGTGGTGGGTGTGTGTATTAGTTCTGTTCATCAAGAGATACCATTAGTAGAAGGGAAAGGAGATCCACAGAGTAGGAGAAGATAATTGCAGTACATATATATGATAAAGGGCTTGTATTCAGAATACCTTAAGGACTCTTACAAATCAATTAAAAACAATACCCCAATTAAAATGTGCAAAAGCCCTGATCAGACATGTCTCAAAAGAAGATATCCAAATAACAAATAAGCATATAAAAAGATGCTTAACATAATCACATAGCAAGAAATGCACACGAAACCTACAATGTGTCTGCTGCTCATCCACCAGAATGGCTTAAACAGCAGATAATACCAAGTGTTAACAGGTTGTTGAACAATTGGAATCTTATACATTGCTGGTGAGAATGTAAACTGGAATAACTTCTTTAAAAAATATTTGACAGTATCTACTAAAGCTGAAAGTATGAATAAATACTTAGAGATTTCAGTCCAAAATACATATCCAACAGAAAGAAATTGTGCATGTTCACCCAAAGATATGTATATGATTGATCAGAAAATCATCATTTGTAATAGCCCCAAACTGGAAACAACCCAGAAGTTCATCAATAGTACAACGAATAAAACATTTATTTGAATACCATTACAAACTATTGACACATATGAATGAATCTTAAAAATAGTTTGCTGAGCAAAAGATCCAGACAAAAAAGAGTACATTATTCCATTTATATAAATTTTTTAGAAAAGGCAAATCTAATCTATAATAATAAAAATTCAGAATAGGGGTTTCCTCCTGGGAAGGGAGAAATGGAAGACAGAATCAGAAAGGACTAGAGGGGCATTGAAGAAACAAAGATGGCGGAGTAGAAGGACGTGCTCTCACTCCCTCTTGCAAGAACACCAGAATCACAACTAGCTGCTGGACAATCATCGACAGGAAGACACTGGAACTCACCAAAAAAGATACCCCACATCCAAAGACAAAGGAGAAGCCACAATGAGATGGTAGGAGGGGTGCAATCACAGTAAAATCAAATCCCATAACTGGTGGGTGGGTGACTCACAGACTGGTGAACACATACGACAGAAGTCCACCCACTGGAGTGAAGGTTCTGAGCCCCACGTGAGGCTTCCCAATCTGGGGATCCGGCAACGGGAGGAGGAATCCTGAGAGAATCAGACTTTGAAGCCTAGTGGGAATTGATTACAGGACTTTGACAAGACTGGGGGAAACAGAGACTCCATTCTTGGAGGGCACACACAAAGTAGTGTGTGCATCAGGACCCAGGGGAAGGAGAAGTGACCCCGGGGGAGACTGAACCAGACCTACCTGCTAGTGTTGGACGGTCCCCTGCAGAGGCGGGGTGGGGGTGGCTCTGTTTCACCGTGGGGACAAAGACACTGGAAACAGAAGTTCTGGGAAGTGCTCCTTGGTGTGAGCCCTACCAGAGTCTGTCAGTAGCCCCACCAAAGAGCCCAGGTAGACTCCAGTGTCAGGTTGCCTCAGGCCAAACAACCAACAGGGAGGAAACCCAGTCCCACCCATCAACAGTCAGGTAGATTAAAGTTTTACTGAGCTCTGCCCACCAGAGCAAGAGTCAGCTCTACCCACCACCAGTCCCTCCCATCAAGCCTCTTAGATAGCCTCATCCACCAGAGGGCAGAAGCAAGAAGAATTACAATCCTGCAGCCCGTGGAACAAAAACCACATTCACAGAAGGATAGACAAGATGAAAAGGCAGAGGGCTATATGCCAGATGAAGGAACAAGATAAAACCCCAGAAAAACAACTAAATGAAGTGGAGATAGGCAACCTTCCAGAAAAAGAATTCCAAATAATGATAGTGAAGATGATCCAGGACTTCGGAAAAAGAATGGAGGAAAACATCGAGAAGATGCAAGAAATGTTTAAAAAAGACCTAGAAGAATTAAAGAACAAACAGACAGAGATGAACAATACAATAACTGAAATGAAAAATACACTAGAAGGAATCAATAGCAGAATAACTGAGGCAGAAGAACGGATAAGTGACCTGGAAGACAGAATGGTGGAATTCACTGCTGCAGAACAGACAAAAGAAAAAAGAATGAAAAGAAATGAAAACAACCTAAGAGACATCTGGGACAACATTAAACGCAACAACAATTGCATTATAGGGGTCCCAGAAGGAGAAGAGAGAAAGGACCAGAGAAAATATTTGAAGAGATTATAGTCGAAAACTTCCCTAACATGGGAAAGGAAATAGCCACCCAAGTCCAGGAAGCGCAGCGAGTCCCATGCAGGATAAACCCAAGGAGAAACACACTGAGTCACGTAGTAATCAAATTGGCAAAAATTAAAGACAAAGACAAATTATTGAAAGCAACAAGGGAAAAATGACAAATAACATACAAGGGAACTCCCATAAGGTTAACAGCTGATTTCTCAGCAGAAACTCTACAAGCCAGAAGGAAGTGGCATGATATATTTAAAGTGATGAAAGGGAAGAACCTACAACCAAGATTACTCTACCCGGCAAGGATCTCATTCAGATTCGATGGAGAAATCAAAAGCTTTACAGACAAGCAAAAGCTAAGCGAATTCAGCACCACCAAACCAGCTCTACAACAAATGCTAAAGGAAGTTCTCTAAGTGGGAAACACAAGAAAAGAAAAGGACCTACAAAAACAAACTGAAAACAATTAAGAAAATGGTCCATACATATCGATAATTACCTTAAATGTGAATGGATTAAATGCTCCAACCAAAACACACAGGCTTGCTGAATGGATACAAAAACAAGACCCATATATATGCTGTCTACAAGAGACCCACTTCAAACCTAGGGACACATACAGACTGAAAGTGAGGGGATGGAAAAAGATATTCCATGCAAATGGAAATCAAAAGAAAGCTGGAGTAGCTATACGCATATCAGATAAAATAGACTTTAAAATAAACAATGTTACAAGAGACAAGGGAGGACACTACATAATGATCAAGGGATCAATCCAAGAAGAAGATATAACAATTATAAATATATATGCACACAAAATAGGAGCACCTCAATACATAAGGCAACTGCTAACAGCTATAGAAGAGGAAATCGACAGTAACACAATAATAGTGGGGGACTTTAACACCTCACTTACACCAATGGACAGATCATCCAAAATGAAAATAAATAAGGAAACACAAGCTTTAAATGACACAATAGACCAGATAGATTTAATTGATATTTATAGGACGTTCCATCCAAAAACAGCAGATTACACTTTCTTCTCAAGTGTGCATGGAACATTCTCCAGGGTAGATCACATCTTGGGTCACAAATCAAGCCTCAGTAAATTTAAGAAAACTGAAATCATATCAAGCATCTATTCTGACCACAACACTATGAGATTAGAAATCAATTACAGGGAAAAACCGTAAAAAACATGAACACATGGAGGCTAAACAATTTGTTACTAAATAACCAAGAGATCACTGAAGAAATCAAAGAGGAAATCAAAAAATACCTAGAGACAAATGACAATGAAAACACGACGATCCAAAACCTATGGGATGCAGCAAAAGCAATTCTAAGAGGGAAGTTTATAGCCATACAAGCCTCCCTCAAGAAACAAGAAAAATCTCAAGTAAACAATCCAACCTTACACCTAAAGGAACTAGAGAAAGGAGAACAAAAAAACCCCAAAGTTAGCAGAAGGAAAGAAATCATAAAGATCAGAGCAGAGATAAATGAAATAGAAACAAAGAAAACAATAGCAAAGATCAATAAAACTAAAAGCTGGTTCTTTGAGAAGATAAACAGTATTGATAAACCATTAGCCAGACTCATCAAGAAAAAGAGGGAGAGGACTCAAATCAATAAAATTAGAAATGAAAAAGGAGAAGTTACAAGAGACACTGCAGAAATACAAAGCATCCTAAGAGACTACTACAAGCAACTCTATGCCAATAAAATGGACAACCTGGAAGAAATGGACAAATTCTTAGAAAGGTATAACCTTCCAAGACTGAACCAGGAAGAAACAGAAAATATGAACAGACCAATCACAAGTAATGAAATTGAAACTGTGATTAAAAATCTTCCAACAAACACAAGTCCAGGACCAGACGGCTCCACAGGTGAATTCTATCAAACATTTAGAGAAGAGCTAACACTCATCCTTCTCAAACTCTTCCAAAAAATTGCAGAGGAAGGAACACTCCCAAACTCATTCTATGAGGCCACCATCACCCTGATACAAAAACCAGACAAAGATACTACAAAAAAAGAAAATTACAGACCAATATCACTGATGAATATAGATGCAAAAATCCCCAACAAAATACTAGCAAACAGAATCCAACAGCACATTAAAAGATCATACACCACGATCAAGTGGGATTTATCCTAGGGATGCAAGGATTCTTCAATATATGCAAATCAATCAATATGATATACCATATCAACAAATTGAAGAATAAAAACCATATGATCATCTCAATAGATGCAGAAAAAGCTTTTGACAAAATTCAACACCCATTTATGATAAAAACTGTCCAGAAAGTGGGCATAGAGGGATCCTACCTCAACATAATAAAGGCCATATACGACAAACCCACAGCAAACATCATTCTCAGTGGTGAAAAACTGAAAGCATTTCCTCTAAGATCAGGAACGACACAAGGATGTCCACTCTCACCACTATTATTCAACATAATTTTGGAAGTCCTAGCCATGGCAATCAGAGGAGAAAAAGAAATAAAAGGATTACAAATTGGAAAACAAGAAATAAAACTGTCACTGTTTGCAGATGACATGATCCTATACATAGAGAATCCTAAAGATGCCACCAGAAAACTACTAGAGCTAATCAATGAATTTGGTAAAGTTGCAGGATACAAATTAATGCACAGAAATCTCTTGCATTCCTATTCACTAATGATGAAAAATCTGAAAGAGAAATTAAGGAAACACTCCCATTTACCACTGCAACAAAAAGAATAAAATACCTAGGAATAAGCCTACCTAGGGAGACAAATGACCTGTATGCAGAAAACTATAAGACACTGATGAAAGAAATTAAAGATGATACCAACAGATGGAGAGATATACCATGTTCTTGGATTGGAAGAATCAATATTGTGAAAATGACTCTACTACCCAAAGCAATCTACAGATTAAATGCAATCCCTATCAAATTCCCAGTGGCATTTTTTACAGAACTAGAACAAAAAATCTGAAAATTTGTATGGAGACACAAAAGACCCCGAATAGCCAAAGCAGTCTTGAGGGAAAAAAAAAGGAGCTGGAGGAATCAGACTCCCTGACTTCAGACTATACTACAAAGCTACAGTAATCAAGACAATATGGTACTGGCATAAAAACAGAAACATAGATCAATGGAACAAGATAGAAAGCCCAGAGATAAACCCACGCACCTATGGTCAACTAGTCTATGACAAAGGAGGCAAGGATAAACAATGGAGAAAAGACAGTCTCTTCAATAAGTGGTGGTGGGAAACTGGACAGCTACATGTAAAAGAATGAAATTAGAACACTCCCTAACACCATACACAAAAATAAACTCAAAAGGGATTTGAGACCTAAATGTAAGACTGGACACTATAAAACTCTTAGAGGAAAATATAGGAAGAACACTCTTTGACATAAATCACAGCAAGATCTTTTTTGATCCACCTCCTAGAGTAATGGAAATAAAAACAAAAATAAACAAATGGGACCTAAGGAAACTTCAAAGCTTTTGCACAGCAAAGGAAACCATAAACAAGACGAAAGACAACCCTCAGAATGGGAGAAAATATTTGCAAATGAATTAACGGACAAAGGATTAATCTCTAAAATGTATAAACATCACATGCAGCTCAATATTAAAGAAACAAACAACCGAATCCAAAAATGGGCAGAAGATCTAAATAGACATTTCTCCAAAGAAGACATACAGATGGCCAAGAAGCACATGAAAAGCTGCTCAACATCACTAATTATTAGAGAAATGCAAATCAAAACTACAATGAGGTATCAACTCACACCTGTTAGAATGGCCATTATCAAAAAATCTACAAACAATAAATGCTGGAGAGGGTGTGGAGAAAAGGGAACCCTCTTGCACAGTTGGTGGGAATGTAAATTGATACAGCCACTATGGAGAACAGTATGGAGCTTCCTTAAAAAACTAAAAATAGAATTACCATATGATCCAGCAATCCCGCTACTGGGCATATACTCAGAGAAAACCATAATTCAAAAAGACACATGCACCCCAATGTTCATTGCAGCACTATTTACAATAGCCAGGTCATGGAAGCAACCTAAATGCCCATCGACAGATGAATGTATAAAGAAGTTGTGGTGCATATATACAATGGAGTATTACTCAGCCATAAAAAGGAATGAAATTGAGTCATTTGTTGAGACGTGGATGGATCTAGAGACTGTCATACAGAGTGAAGTAAGTCAGAAAGAGAAAAACAAATATCGTATATTAATGCATGTATGTGGAACCTAGAAAATTGGTACAGATGAACTGGTTTGCAGGGCAGAAGTTGAGACACAGATGTAGAGAACAAACGTATGGACACCAAGGGGGCGAAACCGTGGTGGGTGGGGATGGTGGTGTACTGAATTGGGGTATTTGGATTGACATGTGTCCACTGATGTGCATAAAATTGATGACTAATAAGAACCTGCAGTATAAACAAACAAAAAAACAAACAAAAAGAAAGGACTAGAGGGAACTTTCTTGAGTGCTAGATACGTTCTATACCTTTATCTTTATAGGGGTTACTCAGGCATATATACATATGTGTAATTTTATTTAGTAGTACACTTAAAATTATTGCTTTTTATGTATTTCGTGTATGTTATATCTTAATAAAAAAATTTAAGTTCCTGTGGCAATTCTTATATTACATTTCTCCTCTGTCCTTTGTTTTCAGTCTCTTCTTTAAACCATGAAAGTCAACACTATCCTGGGACTTTCAGAGTAACTACCTCTCTTTGGGGCCCATATTATCCCTGTGTCTTCTTTGTTTTATTGCTGATCCTCTTCTTTCTCTTTTGCTTAGGCCCATCTTATGTACCAGCTCTAGGATATTCTATTTTTGCCCTCTTCCGTGTTCCATGATTTAGGATTGTCCATGTTATAAAGGTCCAAGGGCACAGGGGTACTTATGGAGGATTTGTTCTTTAAGTGTCTTTCAAATATAAAAAGTGGGCCATCATAGACAGTGAGCTATTAGTAACCCTAATGCAACACTGGCCCCATTCCAATGATTTGCTTTTGGAGATAAACAACCTAGGTCAGACAAATAATAAAGGGATTCTTTCTGGGCTTGAAGTACCCATTGAATAATTTCTAACATGTCTCTAAATAATCATCAATGGCTTTTATAGAGTTACCTTTAAGTTAATTTGCTTTGCCCTCTTTTCTTGTCCTTCCTCTATCCTTATACTTCTAGTCCTTCACATCATTTTACCCATTTTAAACACTTATACTGTTATATTCCTCAGTCATCTTCCACAAAGCCTTTTAAAATTTATCCCTGGACCTCTCACCCTCCACATTCTAAACATTGAACTATTTAAGATGTGGACTATGTATAAGTCAAAGTATTCTCCCTGTATTATTACCTGTATCTTAAGAAACTGACCTTAAGCTCACACCCTCCAGAAAGATGAATGGGAAGCAGATTTATAATCCCTATGCTGATACATTATTTGCTAATCACAACACAGACCACAGTACTGTTTCAATTAATGGCTAAATATGTTTAGCATTACAAAAATTTTCCTAAATTAAAATCCACAGAAAATACCTTAAATCTACAATGACTACCTAGACATTCCTCAGTAAATTCCATCACAGTGTGAATGCAAATGTATAGAAGGAGACACCCCATGCTTGCATGCTCAGTCAATTGAGTTATCATACATACCAAGTTAGTGAAAAAGGTAAAATAGTGTAGTGTAGAAAGCACTTGACCTGTGAGTTAGGCAGAGTAGGTATTATTTTTTCTATTTCACGAATTAGGCCCAGATTGGCAAAAGGACTTGTTCAAGGTCACAAAAGGCAGAATCAGAGCTGGAACCTTTCTTTTGCTATGTTCCTTTCATATTACCATACTGGCCTTTTAAAGCCGTTTAGGGGTCAGATCCACTGACCATCCTCAAACAAGAGTTCCCTGAGGAAAGCTGTACCAATTACTAGTCCGTGATCTTTCCTTATCCTCAGAAGTGAACTCATAGCAAACTTTTCCTTTCGTATAACACAGTTGGCACACTCTATGCCATTTACCTCCATCTACCTCCTGAACCTCTGTATTCCTACCTTCTGAGGCTTTGGAAGGTGCTGAGATAATCTGCTGGGGTGTGATACTTTATTTTAGAGATAATGAGGAAGCTGGGGGCTTGGGAATGTCGAACTAGGAGACATAGAGGAATGATGGGCTGGGAAGAGGAAGACAGTTACTTATTTTAAATGGTTTTTATTCTAGGCTGCTCATGATTTAAACAGTAATATTTTAGCCTGATAACGTTTTTGTTAATCATGCTCTCCCCTGAGTCATTCTGATCCCTGAGGCAAGGAGCCAGTTTTCTTCTGCAGAAAGGTTATTGCTTCTCTTAATGTTCTGAGAGAACATTAAGAGAAGGGGGATGGGGATATCTTGAGGGTTGGTATTTGAGCTTGGTGAGGAAGCAGGAAGAGCATGCCAAGGGCTAGGACAAATCATTCTCCGTTTTCTTATGGGTGTCATTCCAAGTCTTAGCAATTATCCAACAATTTCATTCAAACATTTGTTTTGAGCATATATCCATAGTGTTCCTATCCATCTGCCTATCTATATCTATCTATCTATCTATCTGTCTATCTAACAGTCATCTATCTATCTATCTATCTATCTATCTATCTATCTATCTATCTATCTATCTATCTATCCGTACTGTGCTCTGTTAGATACCAGAATGCAAATATGAAAGTTCAAGACAGTTTCTGCCCTTAAGGACCTCATGTCATGAGCAAAAAACATGGCTATGAGCATAATGTGCTTTCAAACTACTACATGTATATAACTCTGTTTTCTTCTTTGCTCACTAAATATGAAGTCGATTTGAAAAGATGTTGGTATTGCTCCTGTGAAAAGAATTTGTTGGTTTTAGTAAATTCTGCCTGGTATTCTCAAAAGGGGACATTGCAGTGGGAGAGGTTTCTGGCTGAAGTTTGTCAGAAGTGCTGCCAAAGTGTGAAATCAGCCAAGGTTTCTTTGGTGCCCTTCCAACCTCCCTGACTACTGGCTCTCAAATCTCCAGTGCCTTAAAACTGTCCCCCACCTTTCCAAGCCCTCTTCCTATTGCATCTCACCCAGATCTGCCTTACTTGGGAAGTTCCTGCTTGGAGTTTTTCTATTTAGTCTTTTGCTGGTGAAAATGTATCTATACTCTTTTTCAGAAGACTGTGGACTTGGAGACACTAACCCTCTGGAGATAGGCACTGATTCAAGATACACTTAAATAGAGGTCAGCTCTATTTGCCTCTGGTTAATTCTACTATCTGTGCATGAAGGATGGGATTTCTCCTCCTTGTACCAGACCATTAGAAAAGTAGCCTATCCCATTTGTCTTCTTTACCATCTTTCTCTAAGTCAAATTCCACAGTAGTTATGTTTATTTTGCTTCAAGATTCTATAGCTGTTTTACTCTCTATTATGGGTACTATAATTTAGAAAGAATGCTGTGCTAATTTCAACTCTAATAATAACCTAGACGATTCAGTCATCATAGTTGAAAGGAGTTCATTTTGTACAGTGGTTCCTAATCTTTTTCACATCATGATACAAATAGAAGATAGTATTTGTATATCTCACTGGGACAAACAGGCAAGGCTGCTTGCAGCTAGAAGCAACTGGCCTGGAGGTTCCAGCTACCCAAAGCCATTTCTGATCACCTTGAGAGTTAAAGGAATTAGTATCTTATTACATGCCTATAGTGTATTTGTGGAGAACCCATGTGCCAAGAACAACACACCACTTGGGAGGTTCCAAGATTTCCAAGCACTATCAACTAAATCCCCTAAGCCTTTTTTCACATATGAAGCTCTTAAGTCAAATCTGATCCATCCTGTGTATTTGAAGGATTTTTCCATTGATCATTATCACATTTCATTTTTTTAAAAAAATATTGGGCCCATTTCAGCTCTCTTCATCCCTATACAGGTCATCAGCAAAAATTTTGAACAAGCCAAGGACTACATTTCTCCCTGTATTTAATACCTTTCATCTCTTTACTTAACATTTCTTGAGCACCTTTTACGTGATGAACAAAACATCTACAGTTTCCGTCCTCATGGATCTTATGATGAATCCAGTAAGCAGAGCTGTTTTGGTGTAATTGTTCAATTAGTTGTGAGCTCATCTAATTGTGTTGTTACCTTTCTATTTTTTTCATAAGTATATCATGTGAAACTTTGTCAAATGCCTGCATTGTTCAATCCAGATATACCACATATACAGCATTCATCTTATATACTAACCTAGTAAACGTAAGAAAGAAGTGCACCATGTCTGTAAATAGGCATGAAATTGTAAGTTGCAAGCTTTGCTGTCACTTGCCAGTAAGTACACAGGAAGATTTTGTGGGGATGTGTCTCTGGCTTGCTTGAGGAGAAAGGCTCCAAGGGAAACAAGAAATATGTTTCTGCATGGCAAGAGAAGAGGAAAATGAGGCGGGGTGTGTGTGTCATGGAATGAGAGGGGAGACGTATCAGAGTAATTGAGAGTGACTGGCACATAGCTTAAAGATATGCCAGTAACTCCAAAAGTAACAAGTAAAGTAGTCAGTTGAGGCACACCAGGGTGGGAGGGACAAGATTTTAAAAGGTATTAGGAGACACACAGCAAAGACGGTGGTTCCCAAACAGCAATATTTTCTACAACTTTGGTCATTATGAGTGAAACAAAAGACATACAAAAGACTATGAATTAGGCAACGTGGGGAAAGTGTAGCTGTCCAGCTGTATATGCCAGTTACTGACAATATGGTTATATATTGTTTTCTGTTAATTGAGCTTCTTAATGTAACATTAGGCCAAGGGCGTACACTATGCAAATTATGATGCTTTGGTAAAAGAAGACTGCTTGCCTTGACACAACAGATATTGCTAGCTGTACCATATACCAAAATAGAGTATTCATAGTAACTTAACTTGGGCCTTTTGTTCTATCAAAAATCAGCATGGGATTTTCAGTAGGAAATTTGAGTATTCTATCAAAACTGTTGGTTCCTAGTGATCACCACTTTTTTCTTCTTCTCATCAGTAATTTATTTTGGTAATCAGTTCTAAGGCCCTGACTAAACTTTACATTGAGATCACATTTTATAAGTTCTGGAATTTCCTCTTATTAATAAGGAGTATATTTTCCAGCCTCTATTTTTAATAGACTTTTTATTTATTTATTTATTTATTTTTTGCGGTACGCGGGCCTCTCACTGCTGTGGCCTCTCCCGTTGTGGAGCACAGGCTCCGGACGCGCAGGCTCAGTGGCCATGGCTCACGGGCCCAGCCGCTCCACGGCATGTGGGATCTTCCCGGACCGGGGCACGAACCCGTGTGTCTCCTGCATCAGCAGGCGGACTCTCAACCACTGCGCCACCAGGGAAGCCCTAGACTTTATATATTAAGAGCTCTTTTAGTTTCATAGCAAACTTGAGCAGAAGATGCAGAGATTTCCTGTATAGCCCCCGCCCCCACACACACATAGCCTCCCCATTATCAACAAACACCCTTCACCGGAGTGGAACATTTGTTACAATTGATGAGCCAAGGTTGATATGTTATTATTAGCTAAAGTCCGTAGTTTACATTAGTGTTCACCCTCGTGTTGTACATTCTATGGGTTTGGACACATGCACGATGTGATGTATCCACCATTATAGCATCATACAGAGTAGTTTCACTGCCCTAAGAATGCTCTGTGCTCAGCATGTTCATCCCTCCCTCCCCCTCCTAAACCCCTGGCAACCACTGATCCCTTTTACTGTCTCCATAGTTTTGTCTTTTCCAGAGTGTCTTATAGCTGGAATCATACAGTCTGCAGCCTTTTCAGGTTGGCGTCCTTCACTTAGTCATATGCATTCAAGGTTCCCCCATGGCTTTTCGTGGCTTGATAGATCATTTCTTGTTAGCAGTGAATACTATTCCATTGTCTGGATGGACCACAGTTTATGTCTCCATTTGCCTACCAAGGTCATCTTGGTTGCTTCCAAGTTTGGGCAATTACGAATAAAGCTTCCATAAGCATTTGTGTGCAGTTTTTGTGTGGACCTAAGTTTTCAGCTCCTTTGGGTAAATACCAAGGAGCATGATTGCTGTACCATATGGTAAGAGTATTTTTATTTTGTAAGAACCTGACACACTGTCTTCCAAAGTAGCTGCATCATTTTTTTGCATTCCCACCAGCAGTGGATGAGATTTCCTGTTGTGCCTCTTCTTCACTGGATTTTCATCATTCTAATAGGTGTGTAGTGGTATCTTACTGTAGTTTTTTTTTTTTTCCTGCGGTACGCGGGCCTCTCACTGTTGTGGCCTCTCCCGTTGCGGAGCACAGGCTCCGGACGCGCAGGCTCAGCGGCCATGGCTCACGGGCCCAGCCGCTCCGCGGTATGTGGGATCCTCCCGGACCAGGGCACGATCCCGTGTCCCCTGCATCGGCAGGCGGACTCTCAACCACTGCGCCACCAGGGAAGCCCCTTACTGTAGTTTTAATTTGCATTTCCCTGATGATGTGTGATGAGGAGCATCTTTTCATATGCTCATTTGCCATCTGTGTATCTTCTTTGGTGAGGTGTCTGTTCATATCTTTTGCCCATTTTTAAAAATTGGGGTAAGAACGCTTAACATGAGATCTAGACTCCTAACAAAATTTTGAAGTGTACAATACAGTACTGTTAACTCTAGGCACTATGTTGTACAGTAGATCTCTAGAACTTATTCATCTTGTATAACTGAAACTTTATACCCATTGAACAACATCTCCCCATTTTCCCCTCTTTTCAGCCCCTGACAACCACCATTCCACTCTCTGCTTCTATGAGCTTGACTATTTTAAATACCTCATGTAAGTGGAATCATGCAGCATTTTTCCTTCTGTGACTGGCTTATTTCACTTAGCATAATATCCTTCAGGTACATCCATGTTGTCACATATGGCAGGATTTCCTTTTATTTAAAGCTGAATAATATTCCAATGTATGTATATACTATATTTTCTCTGTTCATCTGCTAATGGACATTTAGGTTGTTTCCATGTCTTGGATACTGTGAATAATACTGCAATGAAGATGTGAGTGCAGATACATCTTCAAGATCCCGATTTCAATTCTTTTGGATATATACCCACAGCTGTATTGCTGGATCATATGGTGGTTTTATTTTTAAGTTCTGAGGACCCTCCATATGTTTTCCATAGTGGCTACACCATTTTACATTCCCATCAACAGTGTACAAGGGTTCCAATTTTTCCACATCCTCCAAGCACTTTTTATCTTTTGATAATATCTATCCTAACAAGTGTGAGGTGGGGTCTAATTGTAGTTTAGATTTGCATTTCTCTGATGATTAGTGATGTTGAGTACCTTTTAGAGTTCTTCTTCCATTCTCCATAAGTCTTTAAAGATCACCAGGAAGGATCTAATCCATAACTTTTCACAGTATAAATATGAATCATCTGGTCAGAAGATTTGACTTATTGCATGAACTACATACTTTCCTCTGTTTCATCACCTATATTGGGCTTAAAATTTCCCTTTCCAAAGGGAACTAATTCTGATCGTTTTTTAAAATCACATGTTAACATAGCATATGGTCCAAGCATTTTCCCTACATTAATCAGCATATGTGAGAGGTGCTCAAAGGATAATCTGTAGTCGTGGATGCTCACTGCTTCTATGTTATCCATTGTCCTTACAGACATCTTGGACCCCTGTGTTTTCCTTTTATTTTGTTCATTTGTGCTTTAGCTAATTCAGATCAGTGATTACAGATGTCAGTTGAATCATAGAATTGTATAATTGTATCTTTCACAACATGTTCACAGTGAGAAACACCAACAAATTAGAAAGAGTCATTTGCAAAGGTATCATAAGGTTACTAGTAGCATCAAGTGAAAAATGAATACTCATCAATAAAAATACAATGCAAAGTTTGGAAATATATAATTATTCTACCTGTAGGCATAGACTTTTAGAACGTTACATTTTGCAGGTGAAAAACTGATGTTCTGGGAGGTGGAGACCAACTTTTCCTATGGTTTCCATGAGGAAAGATTTTTTTCTCTACACTCTCCTGGAATCTGTCTATTCCTTCATCTACTAATTCTGATGATTCACCTGACTGATGAATTTGAGAGTATGAATTGAACATGTGTAACTGAGCTTCTTCCTCCTTCTCTTCCCTTGGTTGCCAGCTGACCACAGGGAAGCATGCTTTTTGATCCGCTTCTTCATTCCTTACATTTTACATGGACAGGCTTTCACATAACGTTACCTGTGGTTGTATAGTATTGCCCGTGAATGGATGGGTAAAGCTAATTCTTTGGTACAATACTAAGGAAGCCACATTCTCCAGTATTCGCTTTATCAGCAATAAAGCTAATGTTCTGATTTTCATGTGCATGACTTCTCTATCTTTCAGTTGGTTTCAAATGCAGGAAAGAAAGGGGGAGCTGTATTGCAATCCCCTAAAGCCCTCATGATCAGAAAGTAGAACTCCTACAAACTTAGAAGGCATGTGCAGCTTCTGTGGGCTTCATCGTGCTCCATTGTGTATCTGGAGAGTCATTCCAATAAACGTCTTATCGGAGCAAAAATGTTTGGTTTCCTGGCCAATAACTTGTGGATCTCCTGATGGAATACTTTTTTTATTACTTCCATTAACAGACTGAAATGCCAAATGAATGACTATTTTCTACTAGTCAACCCAGTAACTTTGGAAAACTCCCACCAGAAAGACAACACACAAGATCTTGTTCTTTTGAAAAACCTTATACTTGTGCTTGGCTATACTGGCACCTTTCCTACAAGCTTGTAAGCTTTTTGAACAAGGCAGGGATATTTTCAGGGGTATCTCAACACTGTCACCTTGAGTGAGATGGGCTGGAGTGAAATGTGAGGATTCCTACAGACTCTAATGGACTACTGCTTCTAGACTGAATGAGCTTGTTATCAAAGGGGACTTCCCCTAGTGTAACAAAATTTCATCTCTATTTACCTTTACTGTATGTGCTCTGAATTTAGGAGAAAACCACTCTACCTCCAGCCTTCTAAAATGTAGTTAGGAGAAAGTTTCTATAAATCTTATTTCAGGAGAGAAAAAAAAAACTTTGACAACTGCAACAGAATGATTCCAGTATCCTTCAGAAGGGACAGGAAAAACCTTGCTGAGTAAGATGCTGGCCTGTCTACTTGTGATTCTGTTATGTTAATCTATAAAGTATCCAATTCTAATGTCCCCTATTTTTCTGGCTGGAGAAACCCCTTAGCAAATACTTAGCAAATTAACAGTCTGTGTTTCTTTGCCAGAGCTTCCAAATCAGCCCTTTCCCTTAGAGCAAAAATAAGGGACCAAAAGTGGGAGAGGAGGAATAATTATACTGTTTAGTAATTGAAAAGAGTGCCTTTTGGATTGTGTTTTTTTTTAATACTTTGTTGAAGCAAGGGAAAGAAATAGAAAAGTGTGATGCCTTTCAAACTGGACAAACCAAGTCAGTCTACGCTGGATTTTATTTAAAGGATTTGAAATTTATAATCTATAATGTCACTTATTATTATGTGTTTTATTTTCTTAGCAAAGTTTAATTTTGATAAATTGTGTTTTCAACTGAAATCATAGTGTACTGAGTTCTTTCACACTGTAAACAATATTGAGAGAGGATGGATTCATTACACAAATGAATGAAATAAGCTCCTACTCTGTGTCAGGCACATATAAGGCAATAAAGTTTTCATTATGAGCAAACAATAGATATAGTCCCTATCTTAGTAGAGCTTTCAAATATGAAGGGAGATAGTCATTAAATAATGAAATAATAGTAGCCTGTATAGCATTTATAAAAAAAAATTACAGAGAACTGTAAGAGCATATATAGCTGACTTTATTTGAGTTGAATAATCAGCAAAGATTTTCCTATGAATGGGACGTTTACACTGAAAGCTAAAAGATAGTTAAAAGTAAGGTAAGCAAATGGTACGTGAAGAAAGGGAGCAGGAAGACATTCAAGGCAATGGGAACAGCATCTGAAGAGGCTCAGAGTCATTAGTCTCTAGAACTATAGTCTCTAGAACTATAATGTTCTCTAGAACATTAGTCTCTAGAACCACACTAGAAAGGCAGTGTGGCTAGAAAGTGGAAACCAAGGAAGAGTACTAAACAGTGAGAACAGAATGGTAGATATGGGACAGAAATTGCAGGGTTCATAAATTATGTTAAAGATTGGACTTTATTTTAAGGGTATTGGGGAGCCACTGAAAGGTTTTAAGCTTTACTGGTGTGTGTATGTGTGTGGTAGGGGAGGGAGGGAAAGTCAAATTTGTATTTTATAGAGTGACTATTCTGGCTTTAGTAGGGAAACTAGTATATAAGGGGTTAAGAAAGAGAACAAGGGGACCAGTCTAGAGACTACTAAAATCACCATGTGAGAAACTTGAGTTAGTGACTTGAGTTAGAGTAGAAACGGTAAATTGTGGAGATGGGGAAAAGTACTCAAATGTGAGGTCCTTTCGGGAACTAAAATACCACAGAAGTTAGTACTAGATTGGATATAGGATATAGGGGATTCCCCAATGTCATTTTGACTTGCTTGACTGCATGGATGGAAGGATTATTTGCTGAAATACAAAATACTGGAATAATGGAGTTTGCTTATTTTTGGCAGAAGAGACATGATGAGTTCTATTTTAATACTTAGTTTGAGACATCTGTGAAATATCCAAATAGAAATAGTAAAGTAGCAGTTGGATATATAGATATGGCTCAGGAGAGAGGACTGAGCTAGAGATATACATTAAGGAGTCATTGGCATATAGATAGTAATTTTGGCAATGGGAATGGATGAGATGATCCAGGAAGAATACATAGAGGGAAATGAGAAGGCAGCCTGGGACAGGAGCTGGGGAAAGTCCAGCTTTTCAGGGGAGGGTCAAGGAGGACGATCTAAGCCAGAAGGACGAGGAGCATCCAGGTGGGGCTCAAGGGCGCCGTCCCAGAAGCCAGCCGAGCAGGGTTTCCGTGGGAGGGCCACAGCCTGCGCGGCCACCTGAGGGGTCAAGGGACATTAGGGCCAACAGGTAACCCGGGGCGCTGGCATCAAGAAGGTCCCAGGCGGCCTTGGCCGCAAGCCGTCCTGCGGGGGTAATGGAGGCAAGGGCAGAGTGGAGCAGGTTGCGAGACGGGGAGGGAAGTCTGTGGAAGAAGCCAGCACACAGGACTTTGGAGAAGCCGGCAGGGAGAGGAAGGGAGGGTGCAGAGCCCCACCGCTGGCTGCGGATGTGATTCCGAAGGAGGCCTTTCCTCCCGCGTTTTCTGAGGATGGGAGGTGTTGAAAATAGAGGGGAAAGGGCCTCCCTGGTGGCACAGTGGTTGAGAGTCCGCCTGCCGATGCAGGGGACGTGGGTTCGTGCCCCGGTCCGGGAGGATCCCACATGCCGCGGAGCGGCTGGGCCCGTGAGCCATGGCCGCTGAGCCTGCGCGTCCAGAGCCTGTGCTCCGCAACGGGAGAGGCCACAACAGTGAGAGGCCCGTGTACCGCAAAAAAAAAAAAAAATAGAGGGGAAAGAGGGAGACAAAGTGACCGCTATGCTAAGAAAGCCGAGCAGGGTGGAGAGCTCGGTGCCCAGCTCACAGCAGGAGGACTGCCTGGCCTTCCAAAGGAGTAGGAACCTCCACCGTCACCATCACAGGAGAAAGGAGGGCAGGATGGCAGGGACTCAAAGACATTGGTAGCCTCAGAAGCAGGAGGTTAGGAGGCCCCTCCACACCGCCAGGGAGAGCCAAGCTGAGCCTTGGGGTTGGAGCTCAGCTTCCTCCTTCACCCGCCAGGAGCTCCCACCTTCCTGGTCTCCACTCGCTTCTTCCCAAGTGCCTGGGGAGATCCGATCATGAGAGGCCCTGGGGTCGTTCAGGAGCTCGCTGGCATCTGAGGAGGCCTTGCCCGTGTCTGTCATGCCTCTAGGTCCCCTCCGCATCGTGGCCCTGGTCATCTCCGTGGGCCTCACCTGGCTCGTAGCCAGCATCCTCGGTGGGCCTGGTGGTGGCTTTCCTCGCATCCAGCAACTCTTCGCCAGTGAGTGTGGGACTCTCCCTCGCCCCACTACAAGGTCCCCGGCGCGGCCACCTGGGCCTGCAGCCTGAGGCTTCGGGTGGAGGTGGTGGTGGCCTGGGTTTGCTGTCTCTTCCTGGCAGGGCACCTGTAGCTGCCCTCGGTCCGCCTCCTGGCATCGGGCACAGCCTGCCCCCTACCACCCAGTTGCTTCAGCTGGAAACGCCAATCCCCGCTAATTAGAATCCTTTGTTCGCTGAGGCCCATGTGAGGGGGCAGGGGGGCTTCTGCTGAACATTGGGGATGACTCCCAAGTTGTTCCCTGCAGGCTTTCTGCTGGGTTCTGAGATGGGGAGGGGACTCGACACCTCGTTACTGGTGACACATCACCTAAGTACTTTTTTTTCAACTTTATCAATAAAAATTTCAGAATTTACTTATATGTATAAAAGATATATATGTATTTACAAAAGACTTGAAAACCATAACCACATTTAAAAATAATCGGTTTACTTAATTTCATCAAATATACAGTGAGTGTTCAAACTTCCAAATATCTCATAAATGTAAAAAACATTTTATGTAGATTTTAAAAAAATCAGGATCCAAATAAGCTCCACATATTGTGATTGGTTGTCTTTTAAAGTTTTATTTCTTAAATTATCATACACTAAAATTGACTTTTTGTTCTTTTGGTGTAAAGTTTTATACATGCATAGATTCATGTAACTATAATTAGAATATAGTATAGTTCCATTACCCTAAAAATCTTGTTTGTACTATATCGTTATAGTCATAGCCTCCTCCCTACCCCTAACCCCTGGAAACCATTTATCTGTTATCCATCCCTATAGTTTTGTCTTTTATAGAATGACATATAATGGGAATTGGTATGTAATCTTTGACTTCTTTCACTTAGTATAATGCCTTTGAGAATCAGTCAAGTTTTTGTGTGTATCAATGGTTGTTATTTTATACTAAGTAATATTTCACTGTATGGAATGTATCACAATTTATCCATTCACCCATTGAAGAACATTTAGGTTGTTTAATACTTATGTACAGAATATATTTCGGTCATGTTTTCCTTTATCCAACCTGATCATCTCTGTCTCTTAAATGGTGTGTTTAGCTCATTTACATTTAGTGTAGTTATTGATATGTTTGGATTCAAGTCTACTGTTTTGTGTTTCTTTTGTTTATTTTTGAACATTTTCTAGTATTCCATTATAAATCATTTATAGTACTTTTGAGTATTTCTCTTTATACAATATTTTTAGTGGTTGCTCTAGGGATTACCAAATGTATACTTTTCACAGTCTATTTAGAATCAATAAATCTATTTCAGATCAGTGTCTTACTAATTCAACTGAAATGTAGACACCTTACTGCCATATAGATACCTTTACCTTCTACATAGTTATGCTATAGTTGTCTTATATATTATATCTACCTACATTTAAAATCCTATCAGAGATCATTATGTTTTTTGCTTTCAACCATCAAACATGTTATAAAGAACTCAAGAGGAGAAAAGTCTACTATATTTACCCATATATTTACCATTTCTCTTGACTTTTTTTTATTCCTGATGATGTAACTTTTCTTCTGGTATCATTTCCTTTCTGTCTGAAGAACTTTTCAGCAATTCTTTTAAAGCAGGTTTCTGATTTTAAATTTTCTTAGGTTTTATTCATCTGAGAATGTATTTATTTCACCTTCATTAGTAAAGATATTTTCACTGGATTTACAATTCCAGGTTGACAGTTCTTTTCTTTCAGCACTTGGAAAATATTGTGTACTTCCTTTTGGATCCTGTGGCTTTTGATGTGAAATCTGTTTTTCCCCTATTGCTAATATATTTTTGTCTATGGCTGCTTTCAAGACCTTTTCTTTCTCTTTAGTTTTCAGCATTTGATTACGATGTATCTGGGCATGGATTCCTTTGTGTATATCCTGTATGGGGTTGGCTCATCTTCATGAATCTGTAGATTTATGTTTTTCCCCAAACTTGGGATATTTTCAGTCATTATTTCTTCAAATATTTTTTTCAATTCAGCACTCTTTCTCCTCTCCTTCTTGGATTCCAATGATGTGAATTTTAGAATTTTTGTTATTTTCCCACAGGTTCCCAAGACTCTGTTCACTTTTTTTTCCAATCTTTTCTCTCTGTTCATATTGGATGATATCTAGTGGTCTATCGTTAAGTTCACTGGTTCTTTCCTCTGTCATCTCTATTCTACCATTGAGTCCATCAGGTGAATTTTTTTTCACGGAGTGTTTCAGTTCTAAAATGTCTATTTGATTCTTCTTTATACGTTTTATTTCTTTACTGATGCTTTCTATTTTAATATTTGTTTAAATAATGTCCACAATTGTCCATCAGAGATTTTTTATAATAGCTGCTTTAAAGCCCTCATCAAATGACTCCAACATCTCTGTCATCTCATTGTTGCTATCTGTTGACTGTCTTTTCCCATGCAAGTTGAGATTTTCCTGCTTATTTGTATGCCAAGTATTTTTTGTTTTGTATCCTGGGCATATTGAATATTACATTATAAGATTCTCAGTTTTGTTTACATCCTAGGAAAATGCTGATATTTTTGTTTTAGTCTTCAGTGGGCTGTGGGTTCCAAAATCAGTTCAAATTTTTTTTTTGCAGTACTAATTGCATCTGTCTAGCATATGCGCCACCCAGTGGTCATCCTGAGACCTGAGTGAAGATCTACCTGTTAGCTCACTTCTCAAAGTCTTTGGTATATTAATTAGTATCAAATACATTCATGAGCAGGTCAGGTTGCTCCGGAGTTCATAAACAATTTTATGGGGGTCACTCTTCCAAGTTCCTCTCTCTCAATTATCTCCAAAGTATTTTTTAGCTCCCAAGTCTCTTCTTTTTATTCTTCCACCCCAAACTGCCCACTTCTATGATTGTACCATGTCCAAAGTCAAGCAGAAATAAGACAAAGAAAGGAAGAAAAGCAATGGGATATGTTCCTACTCTCTTGGAGCGACAACTCCATCCAATGGAGGGAAATGTTCCGCTCTCTGAGTTTTGGCTCCCGCATGCCTCCAATTGCCAGCCAATATCACTGCCACAGGATTGCCTGGAGGTTAGGGCACAAGAGAATGGAATAAAAGGAGGAAAAAATGAAAGATTCCCCACCCCTGACCTTTAGGTTTTATGTTTCCTGTTCCTTAAGCCAGGCTTCTTCTGAGTCCTCTTTTGTACTACAGTGTCCACTTCTGAGTTTTGTGTTGCATTGAGTTGAGGCCAGGATATACCAAAATGAAAATCATGGTACTGTTTGGGGTTCTTCAAGTTATGGTATTTTTCCATTATATATTTACAATTGAACAACATTTATAAGTTGATCAGGGAATGTTCCAAGTTCAGCCTGGCTTAGGCTCTGAGTTTCTGACCTACTTGCATTTCACTTCTCAGTGTAGGCCAGGCTGACCTGCTGCAGGCCTCAGGATACTTCTATACTAACAGAAATAATCCTTTGTACCCATAAGACTGACTGGTATTTCAGTTAGGACTTACATTTGCAGTTGGTGAGAAACTCAATCTAAATTGACTTTATCAAAAGGGTAGTTGATTGGCTCATGTAACAGAATAGTCCAGGGATAGGTCTAGCTTTAGATAATATGACCTAATCCAGGACCTCATAATATCATCAAGGCATGAACTCTCTCCATTTCTCAGTTGTGCTTTCCTCAGTATTACATGCATTTTCATATAGTTTCTTCCCTCATTATGGCGAGGTGGTTACCAATAATTCCTGGTTTACAACTTCATGACTTAAGTCCAACAGAATAGAGAACACCTCTTTATTGCTTGAACAAGATTCCTGGTATTATCTCTGATTGGATCAAAATGTTTTACTTGAATCATCTGCCCATATCCAAATCATATATTGTGGCCTAGGAGAGTGATTGGCCAGGCCTGTGTTACATGTATGCTCTTGGAACCAGAGATAGAGTCAGCTTTACCCAAAGCACACCACACATAAACAAAGCACATTGCTGATCATCAGTGATGATCTTCCTAAAGTAAAATCACGGTGGTTCTACCAGATGAAGAGGTGATGGACGATGGGAGAAAGAATTAACAAATGTATACTATACCCAGAGAACTCAATAACTTCCATTAGGGTGCTTATAAAGCCTTGCCTTCCCTCTGTACTTTTTGTTGGTCCAGTTTGTCTCTCTTCCCTTGCTGAATCCTTACCCATAAGTTTTAATTAGTGTTTGTTCTTCAGAACAGAGGCTTATAGGTTGTAATTGAAACCATTTATGAGATGAAATATCCTGAAGTATATATTAAGCAGTGGCTCTAAAAGTCTTGTCTCTGGAGCAGCAGCAGCATAGCCTAGGAACATGTTAGAAGTGCCAGTTCTTGGGTCTCATCCCAGACCTAATGAGTCAGAAACTATTGTGATGGAGCTCAGAAACCAGTGTTTTAACAAGCCCTCCAGGTGATTGTGATGTTCACTAAGATTTGAGAAGCACTGAACTAGAGAATAGGAAGAAAAAAGTAAAGATTGCAGAAGAGACTGCAGAGAATAACCAGGGATGTAGAAAGAAAACCAGAAGCATGTGGTAACAAGAGAAGTCAAAGAGAATGCTTTAGAATGTGTTTACTAATTTGTTGGATAGTTCCCATATTATAAGGTAAGGTCTAAGAGACCAGAGAATTTTTTTGTCTTGCTCTCTGCTGTATCCATAGCATATAGTCGGAGACTTCAAAACTTCTCTCTCTGCAGCTGGTTGAACAAGTAAACAGAAAATTAGTAATGATATAGAATACCTGAACAATACTATCAAATAAGACTCAGTTTGTATTTACAAATACTCCACCTAACAAAAGCAGAATACAATTTCTTTTCAAGTGTGCATGGAAGATTCACCATTATAGAACATACTTTGGATCATAAAACAAGCCTCAACGAATTTGAGTATCAATCATATAAAATATGTTCTCAGATCACAATGGAATTAAACTAGAAATAAATAACAGAAATATATCTGAAAAATTGCCAAATATTTGGAAATTTAACAATATACATCAAAGTTACCCAGAGATCAAAGAAATCTGAACCAATAACTTAAAATATTTTGAACTGGGGAATTCCCTGGTGGTCCAGTGGTTAGGACTTGGTGCTTTTGCTGCCATGGGCCCAGGTTTGATCCCTGCTCAGGGAACTAAGATCCCAAGGTAGCTGTGTGGTACAGCCAAAAATAAATTTTTAAAAATATTTTGAACTGAATAAAGATAAAATACAACAGATGAAAATATGTGGGATGCAGCTAAATCAGTGTTTAGAGGGAACTTTATATTGTTAAATTCTTAAATTAGAAAAGTCTCATATAAATAATCTAAACTTCCAGCTAAGAGGTTCAAAATAAACCCAAAGCAAGCATAGGGAAGGAAATTATAAAGATAAGAGCAGAGGTCAATTAAACTGAAAAAAGAAAATTAATAGAGAATATCAATGAAACAAAAGTTGCTTTTTTAAAAGAGCAACAAAATTGATAAGCCTCCTGCCAGACTGACCAAGAAGAAAAAAGCAATAAAACTACAAATATCATTAAAGGCCACACAGACATTAAGAGGATAAAGGAATACTATGAAAAACCTTATGCTCAGAAATGAAACAACTTAGATAAAACGAACAAATTTCTTGAAAGACACAAACTACAGAAACATCCAAGAAGAAATAGATAACCTTAACAATCCTATATCTATTTTAAAATTTTAATTCATAGTTAAAATGTGCCAAAAAAGAACACTTCAGGCCCAGATGGTTTCACTGATGCGTTTTCCCAAACACTTAAGGAAGAAATAATATTCTCTTCAAGAATATAGAAGAAGAAACACTTCCAAACTCATTTTATGAGGCAAGCATTACTCTAATACCAAATCAAAGAAATTACAAGAAAGAGAAACTAGTATTTCTCATGAACATAGATGCAAAAATATGCAACAAAATATTAGCAAATTAAATCTAGCAGTATATTAAATGCAAAATACGTCATGATCAAAGTGGGAATGGTTTATTCTAGTAATAAAAGGCTGTTTCAATATTTGAAAATCAATCAACATAATTCACCATATTAAGAGATTAAATAAGAAAAAAACTATGGTCATTTAAATAGACACAGAGAAAGCATTTACAAAAAAGTGTCTATACGTGATTTTTTTAAAACTCCCAGAAAACTAGGGATAGAAAGAAACTTTCTTAACATGGTAAAGGGGAATCTACAAAAAATTGACAGCTAACATCATACTTAACAGTGAGAAGCTGAATAGTTTCTTTGAAGGATGCAGAACAAAGAAAGGAAATCTTCTCTCATAACACCTCTTCAACAAAGTACTGGAAGTCCAAGTCAATGCAATAAAGGATAACAAGAAATAAAAGGCATAGAGATTGAAAGAGAAAAAAAACTACCTATACTTGCAGGTGACATAATTGTTTTATGAAGAAAACCTATAAAGAATCTACAAAAAATATCCTAGATCTAATATATGAGTTTAGCAAGTTTGTAAGATACAAAATTCAATTATATTTCTATAGACAAGCAATGCAATGTGTTTCAAAATTTTAAAAATACCACTTACAATGGCACAAAAATGAAACACTGAAGTATAGATCTAATAAATTATATTCAGTGTCTGTATGCTGACAACTACAAAATACTGCTAAAAGAAATCAAAGAAGACATAAATAACTGGACTTCATTATTGTTTAACAACCATTTGCACTGCAAAGGACACTGTTAAGAGAATGAAAGGCCAAACTACAGACTAGGAGAAAATATTTGCAAGTTACACTTCTGACAAAGGACTTCTATTCAGAATATACAAAGAATTCTCAAAATTCAGCAGTGAGAAAACAAACAACCCAATTAAAAATGATTAAAATAACTGAACAGACACTTCACCAAAGACAATATACAGATGTCAAATTAGCATATGAAAAGAAACATGTCATTAATCATTTGGAAAATACAAATTAAAACCGCAATGAGCTACCACAGCACATCTAGTACAACTAAAAATTTTAAAACCTGGCAATACCAAATTCTGATGAAGATGCAGAGGAGGTGGAATGCTCACACATTGCTACTAAAGATGCAAGTTGGTACAGCCACCTTGAAAAATAATCTGGCAGTTTCTTATAATGTTAAACATATGCCTACAAGGTGACCCAGTAATCCCAGCCCTAGATATTTACCAAAGAGAAATGAAAATTTATATTCACCCAAAAGCCTGTATGTGAAGATTTATACTAGTTTTATGTACAATTACCCAAAATGGAAATAACTTAGCTGTCCTTCAACAAGTGAATTGACTAACTATGGTACATCCACAAAATGGAAAACTACTCAGCGATAAAAAGGAACAAACCACTGATTCATGCAACAACATGGATAACATCCAGTAGTAATGATCACACCTAGCATTCAGGTCTTGGTTTCTAAATACCATTCTCCAATAAAAGGAACAAGGGCTTCTTGAAGAGCTGGGTGGTTGCTGAGCTGGGAAAGGGGAAATGTGAGATGAGACTGGAGCATCTTGTAAGGCCAAAACGTAAGAAAGTGCTCAGAAAAGGAGAAGGGATGAAGGAATATTGAAAAGACAAAGAAGCCAACCTGAATTAGCTACCAATGGTCAAAGGTGACTATAAATGGTCAGAAGAAGGAAATTTTGGTGGTGATAGAGCTGTTCCATATCTTAAGGGTAGCGCTGACTGTGCTTTTGTCAGAATCCATAGAGCTGTACACCACAAAGCATGAACTTTATAGTACATGAATTTTAAAATAAATTAGAGAGAAATAAAAAGAAATTTCCAAAAATTATAATGCACATGTTGCTAAATAATTCCTACCCAAAACATATCTTTTTGTATTATACTCACTGTATCTTTAAAATAACTCGACAGTTTTTGTTTGTTTGTTTGTTTGTTTTGCGGTACGCGGGCCTCTCACTGCTGTGGCCTCTCCCGTTGCGGAGCACAGGCTCCGGACGCACAGGCTCAGCGGCCATGGCTCACGGGCCCAGCCGCTCCGCAGCATGTGGGATCTTCCCGGACCGGGGCACGAACCCGTGTCCCCTGCATCGTCAGGCGGACTCTTAACCACTGCGCCACCAGGGAAGCCCTCGACAGTTTTATAGTTATACACATTTAGGTTCTCTGCACATTTATTTTTTAGAATAATGTAATGAATTCCCATGGAGCCATTGCCCAAGCTAAAAACGAAAGCATTTTCAATAATTTATGTACTCCCTCCATCTTGCCTCCCTTTACCTGAAGTAACCATTATTCTAAATTTTATGCTTATCATTCCCTTCCTTTTAAAATTTTCTGATATCATAAACATTTAGCTAAATCAATGTTTCAAAACTGTTCATTTATGTAAGCAGCACTCAGACCAAGAAACAGAACATGACTACTTCCCCAGCAACTTCCCTTAGGTCCCTTCCAGTTACTGCCCCCACCCCCAGAGCGATTACTACTCTGATTCTATAACAGCATAGATTAGTTTTTCCTGTTTCTGAATTTTATATAAATGAAATTATATACTATACAATATCTAATGTCTGACTTATTTTGATTAATATTATCTCTTTTGTATTCATCCATATTGTTTCAGGCAGTTGTATAGCTGTTATATAGTATTCCGTTGTGTAAATATACCACAGTGTATTTATCCATTTTGGTGGGCATTAGGTTTTTTCAAATTGGGAATATTATAGACAGTGCTGCTATGAATATGCATGTCTTCTAGTGAACATGTTATGCATTTCTGTTGGCTATACACTTATGATTGGAATAGCTAGGTCATAGGATATGTATATGCTCAACTGTAACATATACTTGAGTTTTCCAAAGTAGTTTACCATTTGACAGTCCCTCCAGCAATGATGAGAGTTTGTTCTATATCCTTACTCAACTATGGTATTGTCTGTCATTTTCATTTTATCCATTCTTGTAGATGTGTAATGGTATCACATAGTGGTTTCAATTTGCATTTCCTATTGATTAATGAAGTTGAGCACTATTTTATGTTCCTTGGTCATTTGGAGATCCTCTTGTGAAGATTTTTATTGGTTGTCAATTGCTTTTGTTTTTTAAAAAGTAACAAACTGTTGGATTTATTTAATTAATCTTAATTCATTAATTTGTTCTTTTATCCCTATAACTCCTTTCTTATGCTTTCCACAGAATTTTTTTTCATATGAGTGATCTCATATGTAGGTTTTGAATTAACTGTTAGTTAATTTAAGTTTTCCATGTTAAGTAATGAAAATATGTTGTGGCCATAGTGAGAAGCAAGATACATCTCTGTCCAAAATTGGTTTGGATGTCAAGACTGATGATGCCACACACACACACCAAGAGGGTATGAAAAGTTTTATTCCTTACATACAAGGCTTTCTAGGAAAAACAGGGCAAGCCTCTGAAGCTTGTCCAAAGATGGCTCGAGAGAACAAGGAAAAGAGACTGGGTTGGATGTTTATGGTGTTTAGGGAGTGGAGCCAGTGTGAGGATTCCTGTGCATGGGTAGGGCATTGCGTGGTTTGAATCTCTGACCTGCACCAAAGGAGAAAGCATCCAGGCTTTCTCATAAGCTTGTCTAGATGTGGGGCAGAAGAACAAGTGGGAAGGGTGAGGCTTAAATCTGACATCAGCCAAACATTAAAAAATGGAGTCAGACCTTTATTACAAAGTAATTTTTTCTCTGAGCTCAGTTTTATCTGTAGCACATATATTTTGATACTGGAGACTCTGCATTTTAGATTCTCTACATTTTCTTCTTTGGTTTAGGTTTTATTGTTGTTTCCACTTTTGTTGTTATGTACTAATTTTATTGCCTTTATCCAAAAATATAGTCTGTACTTTGGAATATGCTGAAATTTCCCCTGTGAATAATACCTAGCTAACTTTAAAAGCTGGTTTATTGATATATAATTCATATAACATAAATTCACCCATGTAGAGCATACAATTCAATGGATTTTAATGTATATACAAGAGTTGTGCAACCATCACCACAATCTAATTTTAAAACATTTTCAACAAAATACATAGGAATAAAGCTAACCAAGGAGGTGAAAGACCTATATGCTGAAAACTATAAAACATTGCTAAAGGAAATTAAAGATGATGCAAAGAAATGGAAAGATATTCCATACCCTTGGATTGGAAGAATTAATATTGTTAAAATGGGCATACTACCCAAAGCAATCTACAGATTTAATGTGATCCCTATCAAATTACCCATGACATTTTTCACAGAACTAGAACAAACAATTCTAAAATTTATATGGAACCACAAAAGACCCAGAATTGCCAAAGCAAACCTGAGGGAAAAGAACAAAGCAGGAGGCATAACCCTCCCAGATTTCAGACAATACTACAAACCTACAGTAATCAAAACAGTGTGCTATTGGCACAAAAACAGACATATGAATCAATGGAACAGAATAAAGAGCCCAGAAATAAACCCACACATGTACGGTCAATTAATCTATGACAAAGGAGGTGAGAATATACAGTGGAGAATAGACAATCTCTTTAGCAAATGGTGGTGGGAAAGCTAGACAGCCTCATATAAATCAATGAAGTTAGAACACTCCCTCACACCACACACAAAAATAAACTCAAAATGCTTTAAAGACCTAAATATATAAGACAGGAAACAATAAAACTCCTGGAAGAGAATATAGGCAAAACATTTTCAGACATAAATTGTAGCAATATTTTCTCAGATCAGTATCCAAAGGAAAAAGAAATAAAAGCAAAAATAAAACATGAGACCTAATCAAACTTAAAAGCTTTGCACAACGAAGGAAACCATAAGCAAAATGAAAAGACACTGTACTGAATGGGAGAAAATATTTACCAATGATACAACTGACAAGGGGTTAATTTCCAAAATGTACAAACAGCTCATACAACTCAATATCAAAAAAACACACAACCCAATCCAAAGAAATGGACGGAAAACAAATAGACATTTCTCCAAAGAAGACATACAGATGGCCAAAAGGAACATGAAAAGATGCTCATCATTGCTACTTATTAGAGAAATGCAAATCAAAACTACAATGAGGTATCACCTCACACCAGTCAGCATGGCCATCATCAAAAAGTCTACAAATAATAAATGCTGGAGAGAGTGTGGAGAAAAGGGAATCCTCCTACACTGTTGGTGGGAATGTCAATTGGTGCAGCCACTATGGAGAACAGTATGGAATTTCCTTAACAAACTAAAAATAGAGCTACCATATGATCCAGCAATCCCACTCCTAGGCATATATCCAGAAAAGACAAACACTCTAATTCAAAAAGATACATGCACCTATTACCCAGTCATTAATAAAATGAAATAATGCCATTTGCAGCAACATGGATGGAACTAGAGATTGTCATACTGAGTGAAATAAGTCAGATGGGAAATACAAATAGCATATGATATTGCTTATATGTGGAACCAAAAAAAAAGGGTACAAGTAAACTTATCTACAAAACAGAAATAGAGTTACAGAAGTAGAAAATAAACTTATGATTACGAGGGGTAAGGCGGGGAGGGATAAATTGGAAGATTGGAACTGACATATACACACTACTGTATATAAAATAGATAACTAATAAGGACCTACTGTATAGCACAGGGAAGTCTACTCAATACTCTCTTATGGCCTATATGGGAAAAGAATCTAAAAAAGAGTATATATATATATATATATGACAGATTCACTTTGCTGTACGCCTGAAACTAACACAACATTGTAAATGAACTGTACTCAAATAAAAATTAAATTAAAAAAAAGAAAAAAAACCATACATGCACCCCAATGTTCATAGCAGCCCTATTTAGAATAGCCAACATATGGAAGCAACCTAAGTGTCCATCAAGAGATGAATGGATAAAGAAGATGTGGTATATATATATGTGTGTGTATATATATATAAGATTGAATATTATTACTCAGCCACAAAAAATAAAAAATAATGAAATATTGTCATTTGTAGCAAGATGGATGGATTTAGAGATTACCATACTAAGTGAAGTAAGACAGAGTAAGACAAATATTATATGATATCACATATCTGGAATCTAAAAAATAATACAAATGAATCTATGTAAAAAACAGAAACAGACTCAGAGACACAGGAAACTAACTTACAGTTACCAAAGGGGAAAGGGAGTGGGGAAGGATAAATTAGGGGTATGGGATTAACAGATACAAACTATTGGGTTGGCTAAAAACTTAGTTCGGGTTTTTCCGTAACATCTTACTATGCATAAAATAGATAAGCAACAAGGAATTACTATATAGCACAGGGAACAATATTCAATATCTTATAATAACCTATAATGGAAAATAATCTGAAATATATATATATATAATAAGATCACTTTGCTGTATACCTAACACAATATTTTAAATCAACTATACTTCAATAAAAAGGAAAAATAAATAAAACATTTTCATCACCCTAAAAGGAAACCCAGTACCCATTAGAAGTCACACCCCTTCCTTTCCATCATTGTGTCCTAGTCCTAGACAACTACTAATCTAATCTCTGTCTATAGATTTGATTATTTAGGATGTTTCATATAAATGGAATTATACAATATGTGTTCTTTTGAGGATGGATTATTTAACTCAGCCAAATATTTTCAGGGTTCATCAATGATGTTGCATGTATCAGTACTTCACCTTTTATTATTAATATTCTATTGTATGCATACACAATGTTTTATTTATTTATATATTGGTTAATATACTTTTGTGTTGATTCCACTTTTTGGCTTTTGTTTTGTATTTCCCTAAGGAATAATGATGTCGAACATCTTTTAGTGTGTTTATTATACACTTGTATTCTTTTGGAGAAATATCTGTTCAGATCCCTTTCCCATTTTTCAATTAGGATGTTTGTCTTTATATTATTCAGTAGTAAAAGTTCTTTTTATATTCTAGATAAAAGTCCATTGTCAGATACACGTTTTTCAAAATTTTTCTCTCATTCTTAGGGTTGTCTTTTCACTTACTTGGTATCATTGACAGCACAAAAATGTTTAATTTTCATTAATTCCAAATTATCTATTTTTTCGTTTGTCATGTGTTTTTGGTCATGCATCTAAGAAACCATTGCCAGATCCAAGATCGTAAAGGCTACTCCTATATTTTCTTCTAAGCTTTTTATAGCCTAAGCTCTTACACCAAGGTCTATTATCTATTTTGAATTGATTTTCTTGTATGGTGTGAAGTAGGGGTACAAATTCATTAATTTGCTTGTGGATATCTTATCTCAGCACCATTTGTTGAAAAGACTATTCTTTCCCCCCTCCCCCCAATTAAATTGTCTTGACACTTTTGTAGAAAGTCAATTGACCATAAAGGTAAGAGTTTATTTCTAGGCACTCAATTCTATTCCATTGATTGATATATCTGTCCTTATGCCAACACTACACTGTCTTGATTACTGTAGTTTTGTAGTAAGTTTTGAAATCAGAAAGACTGGATACTTCTATTTTGTTTTTCCTTTTCAAGATTGTTTTGGCTATTCTGTGCTATTGCATTTCCATATGAATTTTAGGAATTGCTCATCAATTTCTGCAAAAAAGTCCAGCTGGGGTTTTGATGGGGATTTTGTTAAATCTGTAAATCAATTTGGGGAGTATTGCCATCTTAGGAATATTTAGTCCTCTGACCCATGAACATGAAATGTATTTCTATTTATTTCTTTGTAAAGAAAACTGCTACACTGTTGAAAGTTACATTCCCTTAGCTTAAAGTGCTTGCCATTAAGTGACTGTTCAGGGTCACTTTTTATCCATGAATGCAGTAGCTAACTCTTTGCAGAGCAACAAACTGTGCATCTCCCCTAGTCCCTGACTTAGTTGTCCTAAATGTTTTCTCATAGATGGAGACACAGGGATGGAACTCATGCGTTATATTTGGAATTTGGTTCCTTCAATGAGTCAGTATCATTCTGAAAAATTATGCAAAATGAACTCTGTGGGATGTTTTATTAATATTTGGTAACCTTAATGTGATCACATATAATCATTAAGCACAGGAATGTATCTTCCTCTTAGATTTTCTCTTGTTTTTACACTCTTTCAGCCAGGCTTCCTTTTTACATTTGAAAAGAAACTGAAATTATTTTGATTATCTGAAGTCTCCACTATCTTCTTTTTTTTTTGCGGTACGTGGGCCTCTCACTGTTGTGGCCTCTCCTGTTGCGGAGCACAGGCTCTGGACGCGCAGGCTCAGGGGCCATGGCTCATGGGCCCAGCCGCTCCATGGCATGTGGGATCCTTCCGGACTGGGACATGAACCCGCGTCCCCTGCATCGGCAGGCGGACTCTCAACCACTGCGCCACCAGGGAAGCCCTCCACTATGTTCTTTTAATCTAGTTTAGTGAGGCTTTCGAACTTCCTGTTTCTGCCTTTGTCTCTATCTTTTTTTTTTAATATTTGAACTTTATTTTATTAAATTTTATACAGCAGGTTCTTATTAGTTATCCATTTTATGCATATTAGTGTACATATGTCAGTCCCAATCTCCCAATTCATCACACCACCACCCCCCTGCCACTTTCCCCCCTTGGTGTCCATACGTTTGTTCTCTACACCTGTGTCTCAATTTCTGCCCTGAAAACCAGTTCATCTGTACCATTTTTCTAGGTTCCACATATATGCGTTAATATACGATATTTGTTTTTCTCTTCGAACTTACTTTACTCTGTATGACAGTCTCTAGATCCATTCACATCTCTACAAATGACCCAATTTTGTTCCTTTTTATGGCTGAGTAATATTCCATTGTATATATGTACCAATCTCCTTTATCCATTCGTCTGTCGATGGGCATTTAGGTTGCTTCCATGACCTGGCTATTGTAAATAGTGCTGCAATGAACATTGGGGTGCATGTGACTTTTGGAATTATGGTTATCTCTGGGTATATGCCCAGTAATGGGATTGCTGGGTCATAGAGTAATTCTATTTTTAGTTTTTTGAGGAACCTCTGTACTGTTCTCCATAGTGGCTGTACCAATTTACATTCCCACCAACAGTGCCAGAGGGTTCCCTTTTCTCCACACCCTCTCCAGAATTGTTTGTAGATTTTCTGATGATGCCCATTCTAAGTGGTGTGAGGTGACACCTCATTGTAGTTTTGATTTGCATTTCTCTAATAATTAGTGACGTTGAGCAGCTTTTCACGTGCTCCTTGGCCATCTGTATGTCTTCTTTGGAGAAATGTCTATTTAGGTCTTTTGCCCATTTTTGGATTGAGTTTTTTGTTTTTTAATATTGAGCTGCATGAGCTGTTTATATATTTTGGAGATTAATCCTTTGTCCGTTGATTAGTTTGCAAATATTTTCTCCTATTCTGAGGATTGTCTTTTCGTCTTGTTTGTAGTTTCCTTTGCTTTGGAAAAGCTTTTAAGCTTTTAAGTTTCATTAGTTCCCATTATGTTTGCTTTTATTTCCATTACTCTAGGTGGTGGATCAAAAAAGATCTTGCTGTGATTTATGTCAACGAGTATTCTTCCTATGTTTTCCTCTAAGTGTTTTATAGTGTCTGGCCTTATATT
Organism: Grampus griseus; assembly: GCF_964374135.1. NCBI lineage: Eukaryota > Metazoa > Chordata > Mammalia > Artiodactyla > Delphinidae > Grampus > Grampus griseus. Next base: position 130,876,258 of record NC_138999.1, read on the forward strand.
TAAGTCTCTAATCCATTTTGAGTTTATTTTTGTGTATGGTGTTAGGAACTGTTCTACTTTCATTCTTTTACATGTAGCTGTCCAGTTTTCCCAGCACCACTTATTGAAGAGATTGTCTTTTCTCCACTGTTAATCCTTGCATCCTTTGTCATAGATTAGTTGACCATAGGTGCATGGGTTTATCTCTAGGCTTTCTATTCGGTTCCCTTGATCTATATTTCTGTTTTTGTGCCACTACCATAATATCATGATTACTGTAGCTTTGTAGTATAGTCTGAAGTCAGGGAGTCTGATTCCTCCAGCTCCTTTTTTTTTCCCTCAAGACTGCTTTGGCTATTCGGGGTCTTTTGTGTCTCCATACAAATTTTCAGATTTTTTGTTCTAGTTCTGTAAAAAATGCCATTGGGAATTTGATAGGGATTGCATTTAATCTGTAGATTGCTTTGGGTAGTAGAGTCATTTTCACAATATTGACTCTTCCAATCCAAGAACATGGTATATCTCTCCATCTGTTGGTATCATCTTTAATTTCTTTCATCAGTGTCTTATAGTTTTCTGCATACAGGTCGTTTGTCTCCCTAGGTAGGCTTATTCCTAGGTATTTTATTCTTTTTGTTGCAGTGGTAAATGGGAGTGTTTCCTTAATTTCTCTTTCAGATTTTTCATCATTAGTGTATAGGAATGCAAGAGATTTCTGTGCATTAATTTGTATCCTGCAACTTTACCAAATTCATTGATTAGCTCTAGTAGTTTTCTGGTGGCATCTTTAGGATTCTCTATGTATAGTATCATGTCATCTGCAAACAGTGACAGTTTTACTTCTTGTTTCCCAATTTGTATTCCTTTTATTTCTTTTTCTCCTCTGATTTCCATGGCTAGGACTTCCAAAACTATGTTGAATAATAGTGGCTTGAGTGGACATCCTTGTCTTGTTCCTGATCTTAGAGGAAACGCTTTCAGTTTTTCACCATTGAGAATGATGTTTGCTGTGGGTTTGTCGTATAAGGCCTTTATTATGTTGAGGTAAGTTCCCTCTATGCCCACTTTCTGGAGAGTTTATCGTAAATGGGTGTTGAATTTTGTCAAAAGATTTTTCCGCATCTATTGAGATGATCATATGATTTTTATTCTTCAATTTGTTAATATGGTGTATCACATTGATTGATTTGCGTATATTGAAGAATTGGATAAATCCCACTTGATCATGGTGTATGATCCTTTTGATGTGTTGTTGGAGTCTGTTGGCTAGTATTTTGTTGAGTATTTTTGCATCTATATTCATCAGTGAAATTGGTCTGTAATTTTCATTTTTTGTAGTATCTTTGTCTAGTTTTGGTATCAGGGTGACAGTGGCCTCATAGAACGAGTTTGGGAGTGTTCCTTCCTCTGCAAATTTTTGGAAGAGTTTGAGAAGGATGGGTGTTAGCTCTTCTCTAAATATTTGATAGAATTCACCTGTGAAGCCACCTGGTCCTGGACTTTTGTTTGTTGGAAGATTTTTTTTTTTTGCGGTACATGGGGCTCTCACTGTGGTGGCCTCTCCCATTGCAGAGCACAGGCTCTGGACACACAGCCTCAGTGGCCATGGCTTATGGGCCCAGCTGCTCCACGACCTGTGGCATCTTCCTGGACCAGGGCACGAACCCGTGTCCCCTGCATTGGCAGGTGGACTCTCAACCACTGCACCACCAGGGAAGCCCTGTTGGAAGATTTTTAATCACAGTTTCAATTTCATGACTTGTGATTGGTCTGTTCATATTTTCTTCCTGGCTCAGTTTTAGAATGTTATACCTTTCTAAGAATTTGTCCATTTCTTCCAGGTTGTCCATTTCTTCCAGGTTGTCCATTTTTTTGGCATAGAGTTGCTTGTAGTGGTCTCTTAGGATGCCTTGTATTTCTGCAGTGTCTGTTGTAACTTCTCCTTTTTCATTTCTAATTTTATTGATTTGAGTCGTCTCCCTCTTTTTCTTGATGAGCCTGGCTAATGGTTTATCAATTTTGTTTGTGTTTGTTACGTTTTTTCCCTGTAATTGATTTCTCATCTCATAGCATTGTGGTCAGAAAAGATGCTTGATATGGTTTCAATTTTCTTAAATTTACTGAGGGTTGATTTGTGACCCAAGATGTGATCTATCCTGGAGAATGTTCCATGAGCACTTGAGAAGAAAGTGTAGTCTGCTATTTTTGGATGGAATGTCCTAAAAATATCAATTAAATCTATCTGGTCTATTGTGTCATTTAAAGCTTGTGTTTCCTTATTAATTTTCTGTTTGGAAGACCTGTCCATTGGTGTAAGTGAGGTGTTAAAGTCCCCCACTATTATTGTGTTACTGTCAATTTCCTCTTTTATATCTATTAGCATGTATTGAGGTGCTCCTATGTTGGGTGCATATATATTTATAAATGTTATATCTTCTTCTTAGATTGATCCCTTGATCATTATGCAGTGTCCTTCCTTGTCTCTTGTAACATTGTTTATTTTAAAGTCTATTTTATCTGATATGAGTATTGCTACTCCACCTTTCTTTTGATTTCCATTTGCATGGAATATCTTTTTCCATCCCCTCACTTTCAGTCTGTATGTGTCACTAGGTCTGAAGTGGGTCTCCCATAGACAGCATATGTATGGGTCTTGTTTTTGTATCCATTCGGCGAGCCTGTGTCTTTTGGTTGGAGCATTTAATCCATTCACGTTTAAGGTAATTATCGATATGTATGTTCCTATGACCATTTTCTTAATTGTTTGGGTTTGTTTTTGTAGGTCCTTTTCTTCTCTTGTGTTTCCCACTTAGAGAACTTCCTTTAGAATTTGTTGTAGAGCTGGTTTGGTGGTGTGAATTCTCTTAGCTCTTGCTTGTCTGTAAAGCTTTTGATCTCTCCATCGAATCTGAATGAGATCCTTGCTGGGTAGAGTGATCTTGGTTGTAGGTTCTTCCTTTTCATCACTTTAAATATGTCATGCCACTCCCTTCTGGCTTATAGAGTTTCTGCTGAGAAATCAGCTGTTAACCTTATGAGTATTCCTTTGTATGTTGTCATTTTTCCCTTGCTGATTTCAATAATTTTTGCTTATCTTTAATTTTTGCCAATTTGATTACTATGTGTCTTGGCTTGTTTCTCCTTGTGTTTATCCTGTATGGGACTTGCTGCACTTTCTGGACTTGGGTGGCTATTTCCTTTCCCATGTTAGGGAAGTTTTCGACTATAATCTCTTCAAATATTTTCTTGGGTCCTTTCTCTCTCTCTTATTCTTCTGGGACCCCTATAGTGTGAATGTTGTTGTGTTTAATGTTGTCCCAGAGGTCTTTTTAGCTGTCTTAATTTCTTTTCATTCTTTCTTCTGTCCTGCAGCAGTGAATTCTGCCATTCTGTCTTCCAGGTCGCTTATCCGTTCTTCTGCCTCAGTTATTCTGCTATTGATTCCTTCTAGTGTATTTTTCATTTCAGTTATTGTATTGTTCATCTCTGTCTGTTTGTTCTTTAATTCTTCTAGGTCTTTGTTAAACATTTCTTGCATCTTCTCGGTCTGTGCCTCCATTGTTTTTCTGAGGCCCTGGATCATCTTCACTGTCTTTATTCTGAATTCTTTCCCTGGAAGGTTGCCTATCTCCACTTCATTTAGTTGCTTTCCTGTGGTTTTATTTTGTTCCTTCATCTGATACATAGCCCTCTGCCTTTTCATCTTGTCTCTCTGTGAATGTGGTTTTTGTTCCACAGGCTGCCGGATTGTAGTTCTTCTTGCTTCTGCTGTCTGCCCTCTAGTGGATGAGGCTATCTAATAGGCTTGTGCAAGTTTCCTGATGGAAGGGACTTGTGGTGGGTAGAGTTGGGTGTTCCTCTGGTGGGCAGAGCTCAGTAAAACTTTAATCTGCTTGCCTGCAGATGGGTGGGGCTGGGTTCCCTCCCTGTTGGTTGTTTGGCCTGAGGTGACCCAACACTGGAGCCTACCTGGGCTCTTTGGTTGGGCTAATGGCAGACTCTGGGAGGGCTCACACCAAGGAGTACTTCCCTGAACTTCTGCTGCCAGTGTCCTTGTCCTCACAGTGAGACACAGCCACCCCCTGCCTCTGCAGGAGACCCTCCAACACTAGCAGGTAGGTCTGGTTCAGTCTCCTATGGGGTCACTGCTCCTTCCCCTGGGTCCCGATGCACACACTGCTTTGTGTGTGCCCTCCAAGAGTGGAGTCTCTGTTTGCCCCAGTCCTGTTGAAGTCCTGCAATCAAATCCTGCTTGCCTTCAAAGTCTGATTCTCTAGGAATTCCTCCTCCCGTTGCCAGACCCCCAGGTTGGGATGCCTGACATGGGGCTCAGAACCTTCACTCCAGTGGGTGGACTTCTGTGGTATAAGTGTTCTCCACTTTGTGAGTCACCCACCCAGCAGTTATGGGGTTTGATTTTATTGTGATTGCGCCCCTCCTACCATCTCATTGTGGCTTCTCCTTTGTCTTTGGATGTGAGGTATCTTTTCTGGTGAGTTCCAGGGTCTTCCTTTCGATGATTGTTCAGCAGTTAGTTGTGATTCCAGTGCTCTCACAAGAGGGAGTGTCTCTGACTATCTTAAAGCAGATTATCTAGGAAGTTTTCTACCTTGATCCTCTTCTAATAGCAGGTATGTTTTTTATCCTTAGGGTAGTTTTTTTCCTCCTGGTTATCAATGAGTGCCTTAGATTTTCAGCAAGTCTTGTTTTATTCAAGTCGGTAATGGCTTCTAATATTTCTTTCATAATGTTTTCATTTTGGTCCATTCCTATTATATCCTCTCTCCTGACCACTTCATTAACAGGCTTCTGTAATTTAGTTCCATGGGTGTAATGTTTTCTTGAATATCGTTGATAATATTATTTAAAACATTTTCTAAAATGTTCTGTTTTACAGTGATCTATTTCATAGAAATATGTTTATTTACAAGATCCCCTTCTTTTCAACTGTCAAAACTTTTCATATGTCCCTGTATTTCTGTTTTCTCAGCTTTACTATAGTAGGCTTATTCTTGCATAGAATTGGGATATAAGACAGGTTTATTCATATGTTAAAGGTAGCCCTTTAGAATCTTTTAAACACAAATGAGGAACAGAGGACATCTTTAGAGTTACAGGAATTTTATATTGTCAGTTCAGAGATCCAGAAGCCTGGAGTAAGATGAAATGGTTGTAAGATGGTCAAGTGGAGTTAAAGTTGATGGAAGTCACAGAGATCTGTGCTTTAAAATTTCTTTCCAGTGTTTGCTGTGATTGTTAGGTGATAGCTAGGAGCCAAGCTCTCATTGGGAGGTAAAGGAAGAAGTGCTCCCATGCTTCAGATTAAGTCTAGGCAAGTTGGAAGTAAGCTCTTCCATATAGACTTTGTTATATCGGTAGAATTATAAAGGAAACTTCTTTTATACATGAGACCTCACAAGTATATTAGTTTTACCTTAAGTTTATCTGACAAACTAAAAAATTTTCTGGTATATGAATGGCACTTTCTCCCAGTTTCTAGGTTTAGTGTTCCATTGATCATGTTAATGTACGAATAGTGGGGGGTAGGGTAAGAGGAGTCAGATTGTGTGCTGAAGTCACCCCCCACCATTCCTATTTCCAATTTTGAATAAGTTATTTGCTTAATCAGGTTTTTAATAGTGCTTATTATATTCAAATTTTATGGGTTTTTTTTCTCATTTTACATGTTAGTATATTTCTAACATAACTGAACTTGCACCCCTTTGATAAAATCTATTTGATTATAGTATATTATTATTTTTAATATACTGTTCAATTTAAATTGCTGGTATTTTATTTTTTTATAATTTTAACACATAGAGTCATAAGTAAAATTGATCTACAGTAGCTTTATTTGTGGTATATTTCTTAATGTTTCATGTCAGGGTTTTGCTAGCTTCATAAAACGGATGAAATATCTTTCAATATTTTCCTGTGTTCTGGGATATTTTTCATAGACTTTGAATTAACTGCTCCTTTGACATTTTCTAAAACTAATCCATAAAGTTTGTAGGGCTCAGAGCCCCCTTTTCCTTTCTTGGTTATTGGTCTTTACACTTTTTGTATTTCTTTACTTAGTCTAGGTAATTTATATTTTTACAAAATATTGTCCCTTTGAGATTTTCAAAAGTTCATATTTTATATATTGTAATTTCCCCTCTGCATCTACTATGTTGTCCTCCCTTCCAATCAATATTTGTTTTTTATTGATTACATTTGCCTGAGGTTTGTCTATTTAATTGCCTTTTTTCTAAGAACACCTTCTTGGAATTATTTATAAAATAACTATTTTTCTGTTTTCTAATTTATTTTACTTTTTATATTTATATTTTCTTATTTTTGCTTTATTGTGTTCTTTTTAAAGCCTTTGGAGTTGACTTTTACATTTTGACTTTATGTCCAAATAGAGCTTTTGCAGTATTTTATGAATTGTTTAATTTTTTTTTACATCTTTATTGGAGTATAATTGCTTTACAATGGTGTGTTAGTTTCTGCTTTATAACAAACTGAATCAGTTATACATATACATATGTTCCCATATCTCTTCCCTCTTGCATCTCCCTCCCTCCCATCCTCCCTATCCCACCCCTCTAGGTGGTCACAAAGCACGGAGCTGATCTCCCTTTGCTATGCGGCTGCTTCCCACTAGCTACCTAATGAGAAACTGTTTTTGTGTGTGTGTGTGTGTGTGTGTATTTGTGTGAAGGGGAAAATAAGAACCTTCTGTACTTTCTGTGCAGTTTCTCTAAAACTCCTCTAAAAACTAAATTCTAATAAAATATTTTAAAATTAAACTAAATTAAATTATAATTTTCCCCTTCACACAAATACACACACACACACACACACACACACACACACACACACAAACAGTTCCTCCTATTATTAATATTTTGTATTAGTGTGGTACATTTGTTATAATTGATGAACAAATTCTGATACATTATTATTAATAAAGTCCATAGTTTACATTAATGTTCACTCTTTGTGCTGTATACTTCTATGGATTTTGACAAATGCATAATATCATGTATCCACCATCACAGTATCATACAGAATAGTTTCACTGCCCTAAAGAAAGCCCCTGTGATCCCCAATTCATCCCTCTGCTCTCCCCTTGAACCCCTGGCAACCACTGATCTTTTTACTATCGCCATAGTTTCTCCTTTTCAAGAATGTCTTATAGCTGAAATCATACAGTATGAAGCTTTTTTCAGACTGACTTCTTTCATTGCTCCATTGTCTGGATGTACCACGGTTTATTTATCCATTCCCCTATTGAAAGACATCTTGTTTACTTCTAATTTTTGGTGATTATGAATAAAGCTGCTATAAACATTCTTGTGAAGGTTTTTATGTGGATGTAAGTTTTCAACTCATCTGGGTAAATATCAAGGATGCAACTGCTGGATCATATGATGAGAGTATGCTTAGTTTTGTAAGAAATCACCAAACTGTCTCTCAAAGTGGTGGTACAATTTTGCATTCCCAGCAGCAATGAATGAGAGTTCCTGTTGCTTTTGGAGTTGTCAGAATTTTGGATTTCAGTCATTCTAATAGGCATGTAATGATATCTCATTGACATTTTAATTTGCAATTCCCTAATGACATATTATGTTGAGCATCTTTTCATATGCTTATTTGCCATCTGTATATTTTCTTTGTTGAGGGGTCTGTTCAGATCCTTTGCTTATCTTGTAATTGAGTTTTTCTTTATTGTTGAGTTTTAAGATTTCTTTATATATTTTGAACACAAGTCCTTTATAACATATGATGTGTTTTGCAAATATTTTCTCCAGTCTGTGGCTTGTCTTTTCATTCTCTTAGCAGTATCTTTCACAGAGCAGAAGTTTTTAATTTTAATGATGTCTGACATCATTTTTTCTCTTTCATGGACCATGTTTTTGGTGTTGTATCTAAAAAGTTATCATCAACCCCAAGGTCACCAAGATTTTCTCCTATGTTATCATCTAGAAGTTATATAGTTTTGCATTTTTATTTAGGACTATGATCCATTTGGGGTTAATTTTTGTGAAAGGTGTAAGTTCTGTGTAAACTTTAGAATCAGTTTGTCAGAATCCACAAAATAACCTGCTGGGATTTTGACTAGGGTTGTATTGAAGCTATAAATCAACATGGGAAGAATTGACACCTTACTGATTTTGTCTTCTTATCCATAAATATGGACTATCTCTTCATTTATTTAGATCTTTTTAATTTCTTTCATCAGAATTTTGTATTTTTTTTTCTCCCCAGCTTTATTGAAGTATAATTGACAAATAAAAATTATATATTTTTAAGACATAACAATGTGAGGTTTTGATATATGTATACATTGTGAAATGATTACCATGATCAAGCCAATTATCATATTCATCACCTCATATAGTTACCTTTTTTGTGTATGTGATAAGAACACTTAAGATCTACCTCTTTTAGCAAATTTCAAGTATACAATACAGTATTATTAACTTTAGCCACAATAATGTACATTAGATATCTAGAACTTTTTCATCCTGCATAACTGAAACTTTGTATATTTTGACCAACATCTACCCATTTCTCCCACCCCCAGCCTGTGGCAACAACCATTCTACTCCCTGCTTCTAAAAGTTTTGACTTTTTTAGATTCCACATATAAGTGAGATCATACAGCATTTGTCTTTCTGTGTCCTTATATAGATATTGTACATATTGTGTAAGGTTTATGCCTAAACATTTCTGTTTTTATGCTAATGTAGATGATGTAGTGTTTTAAATTTCAAATTCCAATTGTTCATTTCTGGCATATAAGAATGCAGCTGAATTTTGTATATTATTAACTTGGTATCCTGAAGCCTTGGTATAATCACTTATTAGTTTCAGGAGGTGGGTTTTTTTTGGGGGGGGGTCAATTTTTCTACATAGGAAGGCATATCATCATGTACAAACAAAGGCAGTTTTATTTCTTCCCAATATGTATACATTTTATCTCCCTTTCTTGTCTTATTGCATTAGCTATGACTTCCACTACAATGTTGAATAGGAGTAATGAGGGGGAACGTCTTTATCTTGTTCCCTATCTTGGGAGTAAAGCATGCAGTTCCTCATCATTAAGTGTGATGTGAGCTGTAGGATTTTGAAGATGTTCTTTATAAAGTTGAGAAAATTCCCCTTTATTCCTAGTTTGCTGAAAGTTCTTATCATGAATGGGTGCTGGACTTTGTCAAATGCTTTTTCTGAATTTACTGATATAATCATATAGTTTTTCTTCTTTAGCCTATTGATGATGAATATCATTGATTTTTGAATGTCAAACCAGTCTTCTATACATGGAATAAATTTCACTTGATTGTGGTGTATAATTCTTTCTATACAGTCTTGGATTGAATTTGCTAATATTTTGGGAGGATTTTTGCTAATATTTTGAGGGGATTTTTACATCTATGTTTTTACATCTATATTAGTTTATAATTTTCCTTCCTAGGGAGGAAAAGGTCTTTGTCTGGTTTTAATGTTAATACTAGCCTTATAGAATGAATTAGGAAGTGTTATCTCTATTCAATGTTTTGGAAGAGATTGTAGGAAAATGGTATCATTTCTTTAAATGTTTGGTAGAATTCACCAGTGAAATCATCTGAGACTGGTGCTTTCTGTTTTGGAAGGTTATTAACTGTTGATTCAATTTCTTTAATTAGATGTAAACCTATTCAGATAAGCTATTTCTCCTTGTGTGTTTTGGTAGATTGTGCCCTTCAAGGAATTGGTCTATTTCATTTAAGTTATCAAATTTGTGGGCTAATGTTGTTCATAATATTACTTTATTGTCCTTTTAATGTCCATGGGATCAATTGTGATGGCCCGTCTTTCACTTCTGATATTAGTAATTGCTGTTTTCTCTCTTTATTCTTGGTTAGCCTGGCTAGAGTTTTATGTAGTTTATTGATTTTTTTCAAAGAACCAGCTTTGGTTTCATTGATTTTCTCTATTAGTGTCCTGTTTTCTATGTCATTGATTTCTGCCCTATTTTTATTACTTCATTTCTTCTGCATTATTTGCATTAAATTTGCTCTTCTTTTTTTACTTTCCTAAGTTAGAAGCTTAGATTATTGATTTTACATCTTCTCTTCTAGTATATGTGTTCAATGTTGTAAATTTCCCTCTAAGCACTACTTTTGCTGTATCCCACATATTTTGATAAGTTGTATTTTCATTTTCATTTAATTCAAAATATTTTTAAAATTTCTTTTGAGACTTCATCTTACACCCATGTGTTATTTTAAAATATGTTGTTTAATCTCCAAATACCTTGAAGTTTTCTAGTTATCTTTCTGTTTAATTCCATTGTGGTTTAAAAGCATACACTGTATGGTTTTTTAATTCTTTTGAATTTGTTAAGGTGTGTTTTATGGCCCCAAATGTGGTCAGTCGTGGTGAATATTCCATATGAGACTGAGAATGTGTATTGCTGTTGCTGGATGAAGCATTCTATAAATGTCAGCTAGATCCAGTTAATTAATGGTGCTATAAGTTCAATTATTTCCTTACTGATTTTCTACCTTCTGGATCTGTTAATTTCTGAGAGAGGAGTGTTGACATCTCCAACTATAATAATGAATTTATCTATTTCTCCTTGCAGTTCTATCAGTTTTTGCCTCGTGTATTTTGATGTTCTGTTTTTATGCACATATATATTAAGGATTGTTGTGTCTTAGAGCATTGATCCCATTATGTAATGCTCCTCTTTATCCCTGAAACTTTTTCTTTCTCTGAAATCTGCTTTGTCTGAAATTCATATAGGTACTTTTCTTTTGATTGGTTTTAGCTGGGTATATCATTCTTCATCCATTTACTTTTAATATATCTGTGTCTTTAAAGTAGATTTCTTGTAGACAACATATTGTTGGGTCTTGGTTTTTATTCACTCTGATAGTCTCTGCCTTTAATTGGAGTATTTGGACCATTTACATTTAAAGTCAGTATTAATATAGTGGATTAATATCTACCTTATTTGTAACTGTTCTCTAATCATTGTCCTTTTTCTTTGTTTCTTTTTTGGTTTTCCACCCTTGTTTTACCTTCTTTGGTTTTAATTGTGCATTTTACGATTCCATTTTCTCTCCCCTCCTAGCATATTAATTACACTTTAAAACAAAAAGTTTACATGGTTACCCTAGAGTTTTCAATATACATTCACAACTAATCTAAATCCACTTTCATATAACACTATACTGCTTCACTGGTAGTGTGAGTACCTTATAATAAAAAAATAGTTCTAATTTCTCTCTTGCATGCCTTATAACATTGCTGTCATACATTTCACTTATTCATAAGCTATAATCATCCAATATATTGTTGATATTATTATTCTGAATAAACTTTTTTGTTAGGTCATTTAAGAATAATATGAAAGATTTTATTTTACTTTCATTTATGCATTCTTGAACAATCTTCCTTTCTTTATAAAGCTCCAAGTTTCTGACCTATATCTTTTCCCTTCTCCCTGAAGAACTTCTTTTAACATTTTTTGCAAAGCAGGTCTACCAGTGACACATTCCCTCAATTTTTGTTTTTTTGTTTATGTGAAAAATTATTTCTCTTTCACCTTTAAAGGAGAATTTCACTTGATATAGAATTCTAAGTTGGTGGGGATTTTTCTCTCGACACTTTAAAATTTCACTCCACTCTCTTCTTGTTTCCATGGTGTCTGACAAGAAATCTGTAATTTTTATCCTTGTTCTTCTAAAAGTAATGTGTGTTTTCCTCTTGCTTCTTTCAAGATTTTCTCTTTGCCTTTGATCTTTTGCAGTTTGACTATGATATGCTCAGGTGTATTTTTTTTGGCATTTATCCTGCTTGCTGTTTACTGCACTTCCTGGGTCTGTGGTCTGATGTCTGTTAATAATTTTGGAATATTCTTAGCCTTTATTACTTCAAATATTTATTATATTCCTTTCTCTCTTTCTTCTCCTTCTGGTATTTCTGTTACATGTATGTTACAGTTTTTGTAGTTGTCCCACAGTTCTTGTATTCTGCTTTCTTTTCAGTCATTTTTTCTCCTTGCTTTTTAGTTTGGGAAGTTTCTATTGCCGTAACTTTAAGCTCACTGATTTCTTTTCTCAGCTGTTTTCAGTCTACTGATGAGTCCATGAAAGACATTCTCTATTTATGTAATAGTTTTTTTAATTTCTAGCATTTCCTTTTGATTGTTTCTTAGAATTTCCACATCTCTGCTTATATTAACCATCTGTTCTTGCATGTTGTCTACTTTTTTTCATTAGAGCTTTTAGCATATTAATCATGGTTATTTTAAATTCCTGGCCTTCTCATTCCAAAATCTCTGCCATATCTGAGTCTGGTTCTGATGCTTGCCCTGTCTCTTCAGACTGTGTTTTTTTGCCTTTTAGCACGCTTAGTAATTGTTGAAAGATGAACGTGATATAGTAGATAAAAGGAGCTAAAGTAAATAGGCCTTTGATGTGAGATTTTAGTCTTATCTGTCAAGGAGTCAGGCTGTGTTTACTGTTTGATGTAGCTGTAGGCATCAGAGGCTAAAGTTTCCCCTAGTGTCCTTGTTTTTGTCTTTTTTCTTGTTTTGAGTTTTCCTAGAGATTTCTTTTTAAAGAGGGTCTGAGCCTTATAGTTCTTTTCATCTGCCATCCCCTGTTATTATACAGGAGCCAGATTGGTGTGGTGAAAAGGTAGGAATGAGGGGAAGGGTTCTGTAGTCCTATGATTATTTCTCAGTCTTTTAGTGAGTTTGTGCTTCTGGGCTGTGACCTTCACAAGTGCTATAGGCTGGAATTGGGTGTTTCTCTTCCCCCACCTGGAAGAATAGAGGAGTCTGGAGTTGGATATTTCCCTTCCCCCAAATTATTTAGGCTCTGGTAAAACTCATATTAGTTAGGCTCTGGTAGTTTCTCTTGAGGGTTGGGCTTTGTTAAGGAGAATAGAACAATCCGGGTGTATTTCAAAATAGTTACTTTTCCCCTCATCCTGCTGGAAGCATGAGAGTATTTTTCTCTGAGAACATGGTAGGGCTCTAAGAGGTAAAACTCATGCAAGTGTTGGGGCTCCCCTAAGGCTGGACCTCCAGGATTTTTTAATCTCTCCAGCTAATCCATGCTCAGGGTCAAACAACTAGCCAATTACCCTTTAAGTCTTTCTAGCCCATACTGGCTTCAGTACAGTTTCTGCCCCCACTGAGCTGTGATTCTCTATATCCACCAAATGTTCCAAATATATTTGAAGAACTGGAGGTGATAGGAACTTACAGAAGTTCACTGTGGCTGGATTGTGCAATGTGACTGGGGGTGGGGGTAGAGGGCAAAGTGGCAAAATGTGAAGCCTTTTGCTCTGAATTAAGGAGTTTGGAATTTATTCTAAGATAAATTAGGAGCCATTGAAGACATTTAAGCAGGTGAGCAACATGATATGAATTGTATTTTAGAAAAATTCTTTACCTTTAAAGTGGAGAATGAATTGGAATAGTGAAACATAGGAGTGAGTTTAACCTTATATTATTGCCACCTCTAATTTCTATTTTTAATTAAATTTGAATTATCCAAGTAATATATGAATCCATTCACCTAAAAAAAGAATGAGTATCTAAACCTCACCGCTTATACAAAAATTAATTCAAAATAGAGCATAGACTTAAATGTAAAGTGGAAAACTGTAAAAAGTTTTAGAAGTTAACATAGGATAAAATTTTTGAGACCTAGAGATATACAAAGTGTTTGTAGACATGACACAAAAAGTGAAATCCATAAAATAAAAAATTGATAAATTGGACCTCATCAAAAATGAAACTTTTGCACTGTGAAAATAATGTTAAGAGGATTAAAAAGCAAGGTGCAGATTAAGAGAATATATTTGCAAACCACATGTCTGATAAAGGACTTGTATGTATAATATATAAAGTGGGCTCAAAACTCAACAATAAAAATAACTAAAAAATCCAAATAGAAAATGGGCAAAAGACATGAACAGACATTTCACCAAAGAGGATGAATAATATACATATGGTTAATAAGTACATGAAAAGAGGTTCAACATCATTAGCCATTAAGGCAATGAAAATTAAAACAACAACGTGACTGTATCAATTTACATACAGCAGAAACTAACACAACATTATACTCCAATAAAGATGTAAAAAATAAATAATTAATTTAAACATTAAAAAAAATAAAGTTTTCCCTGAATCTCAAAAAAAAAAAAAACCAACCACAATGTGATATCACCACAGACCTATTAGAAAAGTGCAGATGAAAAATAGTGATAATACTAGATGTTGTTGAGGATACACAGAAACTGGATGTTTAATACATTCCTGGTGGGAATGCCAAATAGTAAAGCCAGTTTGGAAAACATTGTTGCAGTTTCTTATAAAACTAAGCATGCAATTACCATAAAACCAAGCATTTACCTTCCTGGACATTAATCCAGAGAAATGAAGACTTGTGTTCATATAAAAACCTTTGTAAGAATGTTAATAGCAACTTTATTAATAATAGAAAAATACTGGTAACAATTCAAATGCTGTTCAACAGGTGAATGGTTGACCAAACTATTTTACATCCATACCATAGAATACTACTCAGCAATGAAAAGGAATGGACTATTGATACATACAACTAGCTTGATGGACTTCAGGGTTTTTATACTTAATGAAAAAAGCCAATCTCCAAAAGTTACATACTGTATGCTTCCATTTATATAACATCCTCAAAATGACAAAACTATAGAAATGAAGGACAGATTAGTGGTTGCCAGGAGACAGGGAAGAAGGTGGTGTGTCATAGGAGGTGAATAAGAATACACAGAAGTAACACAAGGGAGTTCCTTTATGGTGCTGGAACAGCTCTGTATCTTGATTGTGGTGAGGATTACACAAAATTATACATGGGAAAAAATTACATAGAACCAACACACACACACACACACACACACACACACACACACACTCACACACAGATACAAACTTAAAAATGATGAAGACAATAAAGTCTGTGGTCTACTTAACAGTAATGTACCAATGTCAAATTCCTGGTTTTGATAATTGTACTACACTATATAAGACGTCATCATTGAAAGAAGCTGGAGGAAGGGTTCACAGGATTTTATAGACTATTTTTGCAACTTCTTACTTCAAAATTAAAAGATTTTTTATAAAAAGAATTAAGACATTACAGATAAGTCTAAAATCCCTTTTGGTCACTATCCCTGACTACATTCACTTCTTCCCCACCCTAGAAGCCACTAATGCTGTGAGTTTAGTATGTATCCTTCCATAATTCTTTTTTTATGCACACATATGTGTACTCATAAAAATATATGTAAATATATAGTATTTTGTGTGCTTTTTTCTACATAAATGTTATATGGTGTGTGTGATTCTGTAACCTGTTTTTTTTCACTGAATTTTACATTTTTAAGATATTTTCTTATTGATACATATAGCTTTAATTAATTTATTGTGACTGCTTTATGGCATTCTATTGAATATATAATTTTTTGTTTAACTATTTCTGTATTGTTGGACCTTCAAGCTGTTTTCAAATTTTTGCAGTGTTGTAGAAAATATTCTTGTACATGTCTCCCAATGTGTTTTCTCCAAGGAAGAAATGGAATTGGTGTGTCACAGGTTATTAACATTTTCAATTTTAATAGAACTGCCAGTTTATATATGCTGATTGGCTGTACCAATTTATACTCCCACCATTTTCCTATACTCTTGATAAAATTAGATCTTATCTTCAAAATATAACCTATATAAAATCAATCCACCTATGGCAGTCCCAGCATGGAGTCATGTCCAAATAAGCATTTGTCTAAAATCCAAAAAGAAATGTAAAAAAATTACCTTTGTGTGTTGCCTTTCAAAACACACGGCAAACTATCTTTTAAAAAATAATTTTCACCCATTTACTTCCCCAAATTCCCACTTATTATGGCATAGCAGATACTCTAATCTCTTTCTGCCTCTCTCAGAATTACCTAAAACAGTCATATCTAGCCCAGGTTAATATTTTCTTCTTTTAGTAATTGTCTACACTTTCCAATGTAAGTCAAACAAATCCTGGCATGTTTCATTTCTCTTAACCATTATCCTGATCTTTGGAACAAAGTCCAGGAACAGAGTGTGCAAGGACAAAATTCTCTTTGGTGGATGTATGAGAAGTAGAGGTTGTAAATATTTTTATTTTAAGTCTTTTCTTATCTTACATGCTTATGTAAAATGCAAGATTAGTTTTAAGTTTGAACTTTAAGCAAGAAGAATGTATTCCCACAAGTGGAGTTTAAAAATTCCTCCCCTATGTACACAGTACACAGAGAAAAAGAAAAAGAAAACAGCTTTCAGGGAGAAAACAGATAAGAAGTGCTCAGATCAGAACAGTTGCAGCAAGAAGTATTAATAAAACACTTTCTAGTTATGATTACTCTACTCATACAGTTTCTGTTTCAATTATTCTGAGCCCTTCAGCAGGGCTTTAAACATTCCCATGATTGGTTAACAGATATTTCTAGAGTTCCTGCTGTGTGCAAAGTCCAATATTGTCTAGTTTGTGAGAAAGGTGGAGCAAGTGAAGATTAGGAGATATGGTGTCTGCTCTTAGGGACTTTTTAATTTAGTTTCAGAGTGTCATTGTGGTTAAGACACACAAACTGAGGTCAAACTGCATGGGTGACATGACTTCACCACCTATTTGTGTGATCTTGGGTAAGTTGTTTTAGCTCTCTGAGTCTCAATTTCCTAATTTATTCAAGTAATAATCATACCTATCTCATAGATCTGTTCCTGATATATCTTACATGAAGGGAAAATAAAAACATATCTTTTCTCTGATTCTCACTCACTTCTCTATCAGGGACATGCAAGTCAAAACCACAGTGTGATACCACTTCACATCCACTTGGATGGCCATAATGAATATTTTTAATGGAAAATAACAAGTGTTGGGAGTTCCCTGGTGGTGCAGTGGTTAAGAATCCGCCTGCCAATGCAGGGGACACGGGTTCTATCCCTGGACCAGGAAGATCCCACATGTCATGGAGAAACTAAGCCCATGCACCACAACTACTGAGCCTGCGTACTGCAACTACTGAAGCCCATGCACCTAGAGCCCGTGCTCTGCAACAAGAGAAGCCACTGCAATGAGAAGCCTGCACACCACAACCAAGAGTAGCCCCTGCGCAGCAATGAAAGACCCAATGCAGCCAAAAATAAATAAGAAAAAAAAGAAAATAATAAGTGTTGGCAAGGCTATGGAGAAATTGGAACCGTTATACATTGCTGATGAGAACATAAAATGGTTCAGCTGCTGTGGAGAACAGTTTGACAATTCCTCAAAATGTTAAACATAGAATTGCCATATAGCACAGCAATTGCATTCCTAAGTATACACAAAAGAAGTGAAAACATGTTTTCAAACAAAAAGTTGTACATGAAAGTTCATAGGATTCTTTTCTAAATTTAATTAATTAACTAATTAATTTTGGCTGCGTTGGGTCTTCGTTGCTTGTACATATGTGTGTGTGTGTGTGTTTGTGTGTGTGTGTGTGTGTGTTCCATGGTAATCCTACAGTAGAAATTCCGGCTAAATGCTAAGAGTAAGTAAAAGTGTTGGAGAAACAAGAACAGCATGAACAGGTGACATCCTATGACAATATGTGTTTTTGCAAGGGCAGTCAGACACAATGCTGTCCAGAAGATCTCCTGAGGTAGTTTGTGGTTAAGCAGCAGAAAAAATGTCCCCTGCTTCCTGGGGTGACTGGAGTGATGTTTCCTTGCAAAAATCCTGCCATCTATATCTCTGCAAAGTGTGCTGTTGGTTTCACTTTGGATTCCAAGGGAGAGGGGCTTTTCCTGGCAAATGCAACTTAAAATGTTTCTCTCAGTGTCATGTTATACAGAAAACACTAACCCCACAGAGAGGATTAGCCACACACACACAAACACACACACACACACAAACCAGAGGAAAAAAGTACTACATGAGCACAGGCCAGGACACTAAAGTCAAAGAGACAGAGCCACAGCCTCACACAACCATTGCTCACGTTGTACAGAGCATTACTAGAGGGAAACAAAGTCTTCCACAGAAACCTCCTGTACCACTTTTAGGAATGGCTTCCTTTGGCTTGGCCTGGGGCCACTCTACCAGTGGATTATTTCATAGTAGCCTTTATAGGTAATACCTAGATTTTCAGACTCCCCCAATTCATTGGATTGAGTCTTAGGAGCTCTTTCTGATGTGTGTCTGATTCAAATTGTGTTTTAGGAAAACATGGAATCAAGGAAGAGTATGATGGTAAAGTACCAAGTGCAAAGCTCCTTTACAAACTTCCGATAGTGTCAGAACTCATATCTAAGGAATATAGGAACACCTTTCAATTCCTAGTCCCTTCCCACCACTCAAACATTCCTTATGGAGAACAGAGACCCAGTGCGACTTCAGTCCCAGGAGCAGCTCTAGAGAAAACTAAGCTGGAGAAATTCACCTTATCTCAGACCAACTCTAACTCCCTGAATTTTGTTTAAATCAAAGCTAGTCAATTAGAAGGGGTAAGGTAGTTAGTGTTCCATAGTGTTTAAGGTTTTCCTTGAAGCAGTAGTAAAGGTCCTTGACTTATTACTTAACTGTTTATGTCAGTAAGGGTGCATCAGAGAACCCCCTGTTGTAATTAAATTACATCACTACTAAGGAGCCCATAAGACTGTGGGCTGGTTCAAGGACCATATGAGGTGCAGATACTGAGAGCCACTGACAACTTTCTAGAAGTGCAGCTTAAAGCAACCAGCAGTAATAACAGACAAAAACTTCTGTTGATGGGAGTCACCTGTGAGGGCAGCAGCTAAATGTTCAGGCTTGGGTGATCTTACTGTTCTACAGTACCTGGCTTTGTCTTCTAAACAAAAATCATCCTTCACATCAGGAAAGAATATTGATATCTAAATAGTCTTGTAATTGAGCAAATAGAGTAATTTGACCTTGAGCAATTTTTTTAACCTCATTGAGGATCAATTTCCCCATTTGAACATAACAGTACTTACCTCATAGGTTTGTTGTGAGACTTAATTGAGACAAAATATGTAATTAACCTTGCATAATACTTAGTACATCGTAAGCACCAATAGTTATTAATATTATTATTTTCACTAGCAAATTTAGTAGGGCTGAAGGCTCTGAAACACTGGGTAGACCTTGAATTGTAACCTGGCCTTCAGATTTCTCATCGAGAGGGTGGGACCAGGAATAAGAGCTACACTTGGCACAAATCCAAACTGCATGACTGCACAAACACTGTAACTGTTCTGTATTCAGACACATTTGAAAGGATTTTTCCAGCATAAATTTCTAAATGTGCTGCTTGTTTTGTAATTCAATCTAGGGCAGCAGCAGCAGCAGCATTGCTATCATTATTTACATTTCTGCCTCTCAGTCTTGGATCCAAGATATTTGCAGCAGTATGAATTGGTGCATAGCAAAACTCTTCTCTTTTCCTAAAAAAGTATTTCACATTACTTTCATTTATACCCATACACAAATAAATATTAACAATATTTTACATTGATTTGTTCCAGGGACATTTGGTCAAAAATAATTTATAGAAATAAACTGTCTGATCCAGACACTATAAAGTAGTTTGACATTAAATTCTTCCTATTGCTTTGATTTTAAGAAATTTTTCAGTAGAGGAGAGCCTTGTTAGCAACACATTAACTTTCTAATATTATTATTTTTCTCCATCTTAATGAACAAAAGACAATACAAAGACCTTATAAACAACTGGAAAATCTCACCCTCGATTAGTTGTAAATTGGAGTAAAACAAATTTATTTATGTATTTGTTAAGTCTTAAGCTGGTTCTAATAATGGCCAGTTACTTTTCACTCTTTGCTTTATCCTGGTTGTTTTTGGAGTCTTACATTCTCTAACATTAATAAATAACTGCACATCTGCATTAGTGTTTCTTCACTAGGGTACGTTCAAGTTCTGGAAGGACTAACCTGGCTGGTCTACAATGGACTGCTGCAACAACCCCGGTAAATGAATTCCTGCAGAATCTGCAACTAGCCTAGACTAAAAGCATGGGAATAAATAGTTTTTGAAAGATGAATGATTGAACAGTCAGGATTGTTCTATGTAAGAAGGCTACTGGGAGTCATTCTACATACAAGGTTTCCAGGGACTATATTTCAGTATTTCTGCCTATATTTCTAGTTACTCCTTCTTTGAATCTTTTAATGTCTCCTCTTGGCTCCAAACTGTGGATCTGGGACCATATATTTCTCCAAGTAAACTTTCAACCCTCAAGTGCCCTCAGTATTACATCATTTATGAAGGATAACAGAATTTTTTTCTAAATTAAAGGGGAATCACAAGGCCTCACACTTAATAGTTCCTGATTCAAAATTAAATTTTCTTCCTTAGATGCCTAAATTACACCAGCACACAATTACAGAATCTTGCTTTGAAAAGGACCCTAGAGCTTAATCTAATTTTCAACTCACTGCAGGATTCGTTATTATAGAATCACGATAGTTTGTAAATCAGTCTCTGATTGAGTACTTACCTGATAAAGAATACTGCATTAGTTGTTAGAAAAGTATTTCTTAAAATTTTCTTTGAGTAAAGGTTCATGGGTTCCATGTAAGGAGAGATCTTTCTATTTTCATTTAAAATGTCATCCTATCAAATTATCTCTAAATAGATAAAACATAGCATATTTTAACAGGAAGTATTCCTAGTATTTCTATCTCCGTTAATCCATACTCCAATATGTTGTCCCCTCTTTCAAGCTATTGCAGCAACCTAAACATCAGTGTCAAAATCAGAACTGCATTCTCCTATTACATTAATAATAATTTTACAGTATGGTGGCAGGAAATGCACTTTCAGTTCACTGGCTGTAGCTATTACACTATGCGGAAACGACTGCCTGGAAGGCAGCCAGGTCCCTTGGCTTAAAGGCCAACCCTGAGGAAGGCAGAAGGTAATACAAGAAGGAAAACTATGCCACCTGACCAAAAGCATTATTGAAACACTCTAGAGCAGGGCTTCTCAACTCTCTATGGTGAAGGAGCATTTTTTTTTTAAAACCCAATCTGCCATTGACTTTTGTAAAATAGGAAATCATGCACTTGGATGTAGCAGCAATGTCAAAATATGCTAAAAATTTTCTAAATACTTACACTTACTGTTTGTATATTTGATCAGTATACTTATACTTGTATGATTTGTATATTTATCATACTTATGTCATGAGGTTGGTAACAAACAGTTTTAAGACTGGTATTAGTCTGTGGAACACACACTGAATAAGAAAGGATGAGAATTATGTTTGGCAACCTAATCCTTTGAGTATAGTTCAAGTGATATGCTAGTTCAAGCTTCCCTGCTGCTGGTAAACACCAAATGTGTGTATGTTAAATACAAATTGATGGGCATATTTAAATAGATAGTAAACACCTGGTTATGCAGATCATATCAATGAAACCAACTGCCATTTATAAATCATGTTTAAAGTAGTTAAATAATGAAATCTTGGCTAATCAAATGCATATGGGGAAAATATGTTTGCCCAGTGGTAGATTGTATCAAATATCATTTTTTCATAGTTAGATAATTAACAGAAATTGAGTTTAAGAAGTGGCATGGCCACACAGGCAAAAGAGAGACATCACAATAAGTAATTTTGCCAGTAGAACCCTGAAATAGCCCTAGGTCAGAGGTAGCAAGGAAGGAATGGGAATGGGCCATAGGATGACAGATGGTGTATTTAATTAAAGGACTGAGGAATAATTACATGAATTCCCCCCATTCTGTCACTGGTGTTTGCACCAGGATGAAGACTTTTAAATGAAGAATTCGGACATTGAAGGCTATCAGATTGGGCTGACCAAGAGGGCAGTACCTCATGGAATGTCTGCCTGCTACATGGAATCAGTAGACTGATTAGAAGGTAACCATCCACCATGAAGGGGCAACTTCTTGTTTTATCCCTGCTCCCATGTGCAATGAACTAGGGATGTACCAATCAGATTCTGCATTAACTGCCAAGGGAACATGAATTTTCACATTTACAGAGGATATGAATTCCAGCCACAAATACCTTTCAATCTAGGTCTTCATGTGTAAATTATACACAGGCAACCAAGAACCACCAAATATTTCGTCAAAAGTAAAAACATTAAAGAGAGTCACCAGACTCAACAAACACAATAACTAATTTCTAAGGAAATAGTAAATGATGAAAACAGAAAAGAACTATAAATATGTATAAAATAGTATTTAGAGAAAGATTCATCTTACTCATAGAATATATCATTAAATATCTCACATTCATAAAATAAAAATAAGCTCCTATTCAAAAAATAAAATAGTGTTCTTATTTGTAAACAATTTCATCCATGCAGGCTAGTCTAAGCATAAGGAAATATTTACTGAGTGGCTACTATGTGCTGGCTACTCTTTTAGACATTGGGGATACAGAAGTGAGTGAAAAACACAAAAGTCCCTGTCCTTAAGGAGATTATATTTCAGTGGGAGACTAGAGACAACAAAGAAGCACATGATTCAGGTAGTGATATCGAGTAAGGGAGACAGCAAATGACACACAGACACACATATGCATACCCCTGTCATTTGTAGATGGAGTGTTCAGAGAAGGCCTCTCTGATAAGGGTAATAGTTGATCTAGGAATTAAAGGATGTGATGAGGTGAGCCAGGAGAATAGAGGAAAAGTTTTCCAAGCAAAAGGAGTGTGTGGGTTTCTTGACTGATAGTAAGGAGATCAGTATGGCTTCAGAGGAGTGAGTAAGGAAGATTGCTAGACGTTGAAGTAAGAGCAACAAGAACAGGCCAAATTATAGATTCTGTAGACCATTGTATTTTGACTTTCACTATGAGCTATATGGAAAACCATTGTAGGGTTATGAGTAGAAGACTGACATAATCTGACTTACATTTTAGCATTTTCACTCTGGTGGCTATGTAGACAATAGCCTTCCAGGGGCAAGGGTAAAAGTAGGGAGACCAGTTTGCAGGTTATTACAGTGATGCAGGAATAAGATGACTGTGGCTTGAGGCAAGGTGTTAGCAGTGGGGATAACGCTGTATGGTCAGACTGGATACATTTAAAATGAAATATGGGTAGGATTTGCTGGTAGACTGAGTCTGGGGCATGAGAGAGATAAGACAAGCATAACTCCAAGATTTTTGCCTGAAGAACTAGAATAACTAAGGTACTATTTATTAATGGAGAAAATAGCAGGAGAAGCAGTTTATTTGTTGGAGAATGAAGAGCAGAGGTTTTGGCGATGTTAAGTAGAAGATATCTATTAAATATCCAAGTAGAGATGTTGAGTAGGCAGTGGGATATATTATTCTTGAGTTCAGGAGAGGGATCTTAGGCTATAGATATTAATTTGAGAGTCCTCTCTCTATATAAGGCATTTAAAATATTCATACTGGATGAGATCAGCTAAGGAACAAGTGTAGATAGAGAAGATAAGAAGAGCAAGGATTGAGTCTTTTGTTACTTCAACATTTTGCAGTTGGGACCTAAAATATCACCAGAGGATAGTGAGAAAAAATAACCAGTGAGACAGGAGGAGAAGAATAATGAGGTGTCCTGGAAGCCAAGTAAAGAAAGTGCTTCAAGAAGGAGAGAGTAATCGACCATGTAAATAATACTGACAGGTAAGATGAAGTAAGATCAAGTAACATGAAAACTGATAATTAACCTTTGAAATTAACAATATGGGGTCATATTGCTAATATGCTAATATGGGTTATGAAACCGTTATAGCATTGCCAGGCAGCACTAAAGGCCCTCTGAGGTTAATGGTCATGAATTTGAAGCTAAAATGAAGATCAAACCAGTTAACATGGAAACAGAATAAGTGGAGAGTTGGATTTAAGCAGGTTTGGGTTTTTTATCAGGTGAGTATGATGAATGGAAAAAGAGACAAAGGAGTTAATGATATATACCTGGGAGTGATGGTAATGATGGACCATGAAATACAAAGTCAGGTAAGAAGGAACGTGGCAGTAAAAAGAAGCAGGGTCAATAGATTGGAAATCCCAGCAGGGTCAAGAAAATGTTGGTTTGGGGGCATTAGAAAGAGTGAGCAGACAAGATAGGAAGAAATAGTTTGAGAAGGGGATGCTGAGATTGAGATTATATGCATAGTGCAGTTATTTATTAAAAGAAGTCTTGGAAAACCAGTCTTGAGGCTCACTTTCCAGAAACAGTTGCCCAGGACAAATGCCACAGAACTGGCCTGATAAGAAAAACTGTTGCTCCTGAATTAGATGCCAAGAAATTGACTACTGCAACAGCTACTGCTGCCAGCACTGATGCTACTACTTTATTAAGAACTTAACCTTGCCATCTCTGCCATCCTTCAAAGCCGAGTTCCTTCACTACTACCTATTCCAGCAAAACAGAAACCATACAATACCACTGTATGCATGTCTTCAATTCCAAATCAAAGTCGCATATCAGGGCATCTGATTGGTAGAACCTGTCGTATTCCTACATCTTAGTTTCAACACAGACTAGAAGTTTGAGTTTTGACTTCTACATTTGAGATGTAAAAATTATAATGTAAGAATTTCCCAAATATAGAAAGGACATTCATGATATGTTGGTCAGACACAAATATAACAAATGTCTACTACAGAGGTTTTAGAAATTAAAAACATACTTGCCAAAAATTTACTCATTACTAAAGGGGTGACTAGCAGTATGCATGCAACTAAAACCAGAATTACTTAGTTGCACACAGAGATTCTCCCAGAATGCAACACAAAAACCAAAGAAAAGATAAGAAAAATGAAGAGACATACATATCTTTATGAGAATTCCAATATCTATTGAATGAGAGTTTCAGAAAGGAAAGGAAGGGAGGGGAAGAGAAGGAAGAGACAGAGAAAGAGAGATAGAAAGAAGAAAAAAGAGAGAGAAGGAGGGAGGGAGGGAAGAAGGGAGGAATGGAGGGGCAGGGAAGAGGAAGGAATCAAAGAAATACTGGATAAAAAATTCCTTAAACTGAAGAATGACTTAAGTCTTCAGATTTAGAGACCCCACCAAGTCTCAAGCCAGAATAATGGGAAGAATGACATGTACCTAGATAGATTTTAGTAAAAAAATTAAACTCTAAAGCCAAAGAAAATATCTTCTCCCAGGCACTTTTGTGCAGTGCCTAAGTTACACATTCTTATGAGTTAGCTCTGCTGGATCGCTAACTCATCCCCACAGGAAAATAAACTCAAATGGATCAAAAATATATCAAAAAGTATAAAATCATCAAAATGTAAGATGTATTAGAAGAAAACATGAGGAGATGTGGCACAAAACCTAGATGTCATAATCCCTTAATGGAAAAGATTGATCAGTTTGACTACATAAAAATTTAAAACATTTGCCCATTTTTTTGATTGGGTTGTTTGTTTTTTTGATATTGAGCTGCATGAGCTGTTTATATATTTTGGAGATTAATCCTTTGTCAGTTGCTTTGTTTGCAAATATTTTCTCCCATTCTGAGGGTTGTCTTTTCATTTGTTTATGGTTTCCTATGCTGTGCTTTTAAGTTTAATTAGGTCCCATTTTTTTTTTCCATTTGTTAATTTTTGTTTTTATTTTCACTATTCTAGGAGGTTTGAGGTATTATAAATGAAGTTAAAAGGCCAATGGCAAACTAATAAAAAATATAATATATAAAAAATATGTTTATACCAGAGATCATGCCTTAATATTTATATTAATATTTAAATGTATATATCAAATTCTTACAGGTCCAGAACAAAAAAAAAAACTCAATAGAAAAATGAACAAAGAACATGAAAATACTGTTCTCAAAATGAGACATATAAGTAGCCAACATTTATGTGAAAAAATGTTGAATCTCACTCATATTTTAAAAACCCAAGATTTTTACTTTTCAGGTGGAAAAAGGTTGAGAAATTTGATAATATGCTAAGAATGTGAGAAAATGAGTATCCTTTTAAACTCTTGGTGGCAGTGTAAATTGGTGCATGTTTTTTGGAGAACAATTTGGTAATACTGAATATTAAGCAAAATTAAAATACATGTATTCTTTGTCCCTGCATTTTTACTTTAGAAATTTATCTTACGGATAGACTAGCACAAATATACAAAAATATATGTAAAAGATGTTTATTGTAGCATTGTTTGTAACACGAAAAACCTGAAAACATTCTAAATGTCCATCAGTCAGAGATTAGACTTAGGCACTCTGGCAAAGTGAAAAGGTCCACATGACAGAAGTCTATTTTCATGAGGACTAAAGAGTCTCCCAAATGTATTCTTTTCAAAAAAAAAAAAAACAGCTTTCTGAGATATAATTCACACACAATAAAATCCACCCATTTAAAGTGAAAAATTCAATAGTTTGTAGTCTATTCATAGAGTTTTGCAACCATCATTAACTAATACCAGAACTTTTTCATCACCCCAAAAAGAAACTCATTAGCAGTCACTTCCCATTTCCCCCTCTCCCCAGCCCCTGAATTCATTAATCTGCCTTCTGTCTTTATAGAATTTCCTATTCTGGAAATTTCATATAAATGGAATCATACAATATGTGGCCTTTTGCATGTGGCTTCTTTCACTTATTGTGATGTTTTCAAGGTTCATCCACGTGGTAGCATGAATCAGTACTTTATTCCTTTCCATGGCTGAATAATATTCTATTGTGTGGATAGACAACATTTTATTTATCCAGTCATTAGATTGATGGACATTTATGTTGTTTCTACCTTTTGGCTATTCTGGATAATGCTGCTGTGGATATTTTTATACAGGTTTTTGTGTGGAGCTATGTTTTCAGCTCTTGCCATATCAGTTGATAACTTCATGTTTAACATTTTGAGGAACTTTCAAACTGTTTTCCAGAGTGGCTGTATCATTTTTACAATATCACCAGCAGTGTGTGAGGCTTCCAATTTCTCCATATCCTTGTCAGCACTTCTTACTGTCTGTTGTTTTGACTTTAGCCATCCTAGTGGGTATGAAGTGGTATTTGTGTCTTGCTTTGCATTTTCCTAATAACTAATGATGTTGAGCATCTTTTCATACAGACATTGACCATTGGTATGTCTTCTTTGGAGAAATATCTATTCAAATCCTTTGCCCATTTTCAAGTCAGTTATTTATTTTTGTTTCTGTTGAGTTGAAACCTTTTTAATCTTCTGTGGATACAAGTTCTTATCAGATATATGATTTGTGAACATTTTTCTCCCATCACGTGGGTTGTATTTTCACTTTCTTGCTGACATGTTTAGTAGCAAAAAAGATTTTGATTCTGAGGAAGTGCAGTTTATTTTTTCTTTTGTCATTTGTGCTTTTGTTATTGTATCTAAGAAGGCTTTGCTTAATCCAAGGTCACAAAGATTTATTCCTATGCTTTCTTCTAAGAATTTTGTAGTTTTAGCTCATACAATGGGTCTGTGGTCCATTTTGAGTTAATTTGCATATATGGTTTGAAGTAGAGGTCCAACTTCTTTTTGCATTTAGCTCATACAATGGGTCTGTGGTCCATTTTGAGTTAACTTGCATATATGGTTTGAAGTAGAGGTCCAACTTCTTTTGCATGTAGCTATCCAGTTGTCTCAGCACCATTTGTTGAAAAGACTATTCTTTCACCCATTAAATTGTCCTGACAATGGACCATAAATATCAAAGGTTTATTTCTGGACTCTCAATTCTGTTGCATTGATATACATATATATATATATGGGAAAAACCCGAATGAACTTTTTGGCCAGCCCAATATATATATCCTTTTGCCAGTACCACATTATCTTGACTACTGTAGTTTTGTGGTAAGTTTTGAAATCAGAAAGATTGAGTAGTCCTATTTTGTTCTTTCTTTTCAAGACTGTTTTAGCTATTCTGTGCCCCTTGTATTTCCATATAAATTTAGGATTAGCTCATTGATTTCTGCAAAAAATCCAACTAGGGTTTTGACAGGGATTGTGTTGAGTCTGTAGATTACTTTGGGGAGTATTGCCATCTTAACAATACTAAGTCTTCTGATCCATGAGCATATGGAATGTGTTTCCATTTATTTAGGTCTTCTTTAGTTTCTTTCAACAATATTTTGTACTTTTCAGTGTACAAGTTTTGTACTTCTTTTGTTAAATTTAATGCTAAGTATTTCATCTTTTATGATACTTTTGTAAATGAAATTGTTTTCTTAATTTCATTTTCAGGTTGTTCATAGCTAGTGTGAAGCAATACAATTTATTTTTTGTATATTAACCTTATACATTGCCATCTAATTGACTATGTTTGTGTGTTTGTGTGTGTGTGTGTGTGTGTATTTTAGACAGAGAAGTTGCTCAGGAAGTTTGTTACAAATAATAATCATGGGCTATTGGGTAACAGCAGTGGAGAAAAAGTCATTTGTATTGTTGAGTGGTAATTCATTGTATGGATATAACCACTCCACGTCTCATTCCCTGTAATGAGTGCAGAATTTGTAATATATCCGTAAAAATTGTTTGGGTCCTGATAAACTCACAGTCTAACTGGAGGGTAAAGAGATTATCAGTGCCTAAAACTCAGAATCATAATTCAAAACATGCAGAAAAATGAAAGCGAAATCCTTTCCAATTCTTTCATGTTTTACTCCAGTTTCTCTGAATTCCTTCACATTTTGCTTTAGAAAAGCAAAAGTTAACGAGGGTAGTCTTCTTGGTCAGCTGAAAGCTATTTTAGATGCAGTTACCCTTCCCATTGTAACTTCCCCTGTAACTGCTCCCTCGTTAGATGACATACCTACATTTACCTCTCTTGGCCTCTGTTGCCCCATACAAAACTGGGATGATTTTAGTGCCTTACTTGGAGGATTTTTATAAGGATTATATGTATAAAGTATTTAGAATTATACACTGTTAATGAGCAATAAATGCTGCCATGTCCTTAATATTACATGTCAGTCAGTTGGCACATAAGGAAAGAGACATAACTATCTTCAGCCTGTGAAGATTTAAAAATAAGCAAAGTATTTCATTTTAGACTTGGGACATCTGCATTCTCTTGACCTATCAGGAGAGGGGGTTCCTAGGAGATTTTCTTTTTAAAAATTGGAGACATCAAGAGGAAAGTGCCCAGAGGAGATAGTGAAGAATACCAAGAAAGCAGAGAAGAGAAATCGGAAAGAAAAGAAAGTTAGGAGAAGAAACCAAGGAAACCAAGGAGAAGAAAGTAGGTGGTTGGCAAGAGGGGGTATAAGAAGAATAAGGTTCATAAAGGCAGGAGAGAGAGAGAGAGAGAGGGAGATAGAAAGAGAGAGAGGGAGAGAGATGGAGGGAGGGGAGAGAGAGAGAGATCTTGTAATACAGAGCTAAGAGCTTTATTGAAGTTTAACAGAAAAGAAATCCTTGTTTGAAAGGAAGAGACTGGCTATATTTAGTACTGGTAGGATGTCAGTTCTGAAAATAAACTGCTCCCAGAACCAAATGTAATCCTCTGTGGTGTTGTCACCTGCAGCAGGCTGGCCACCCTGGAACGTGGACACATCACCTACTTCAGAGCTCCTGACAATCACAAGGACTTGCCCCACTTTGTCCCCTTACCCCATTCCTAAGTTTTAAGACGTCTGATTAATGTGGAGAAAAAAAGCTACATAGCTGAAGAAAGTGAAGTGTATGTTGGTATATACGTGGAGCAGTGAAGTGTCCTGCTAAGTAAATACCAGAATATATATACATATGTCAATGAAAGAGACTTTCCATAACCACCATACATAAAATAGCAACCAACCTTACCCTCAATTACGTTTGATGGATAAAGGAAAATGATGGGTGGAGTTGTCTGATAGGCTGTTGGATATATGGGTGTAGAGTTCAGCTGGGAAGTCTGGACCAGAGATGTAGAACTGAGAGTTTCCATCAAGGACCATGTGGGACTTTTTGAAAATGCAGATTCTTTGGATCTCACCCAAGATCTCTTGAATAAGAATCTCTGGAGGTGAGGCTTATTTCTATTCCTGATTCATATCCACTTTTAAGCTCAAAACCCATGTATAATATTGCCTAGATTACCATTTAGATATTACATGGGCACCTTGTTAGATATGGCACAATCAGCATGCCATATCTAATGAGTCATTAAGTCTTACTTATTCTACATTCTACCTATCATGCACTTTTCTTCATCTATACTGTCCCTACCTGGATTCAGGGCACAATCATGTCTTATCTGATTTAGTGACAGACTGTATTACAGTTTATCTGTTTACATGTCCATTTACTCTACTAGACTGTGAGTAATGAGAGGATAAGACCACTAATTTATTCATTCAACCAGTATGTAGTGAGGGCCTACTACATGGCATATTGTGTCACTTTCATCTCTGTGTCTTTCCCATCAAGTATACTGCCTAACATTAAGTAGGTGCTCAGTATGCTTGTTTTATAGGATTACATTGAAACTTACTATGTTATAGATGAGAAAATAGGACCTAGAATGAAAAATGACCTGCCAAAGCCACACAGCAGGTTAGAATACTGGAGTTTACATTTCCTTACTCTTAGTCCAGTTTTGTTTCCTCAGGACCACATTGTCTCTCCCTCCTACCTCTCCATACTCTCCCAGGTTATTTTTCTCTCTCTGACTTTTCTGTACCATTCTTTCGTGGCGATATTGCTCCTATACTTGTTTGCCAGCTTCTGTGGAAAAGAAAATAATCATGACCATCCTATAGGCTTCTTGGTTAAGAATCTCTATTTGCTTGGCATTGCTTGATTTATTCTGGCATCATCACTGCTGAATCAGGATGAACATAGGTCAGCTTTTCATCTGGCTCCTCTTGACTCCAGTAGAGTATGGATAGAGCTGGCTTCATACAGGAACTTGTAAGCTCTCAACGGGTTTGGGCTGTATTCCGGGAAAAACAGAATGAGGAAAGACTTTCAAAATTTGTGCAGAGTAGGTGTTTTATGCAGACAAAGTAAGAGAGAATGTGTTATATGCTGAGAGAACTTATTTGATTGGGTTTATGGATGAAGACTCTGAAAACGATTATTTTAGACACTGTATTGGACTATCATACCAAGCTTTTTTAATATATTATGTATTTCACTTGCTACAATTTAATAAAACCTAAATAAGCTCAGTACATTCTAGGAATATGAATAAAATATGTGGGTGGTACCTTCTAGAGAAAATTTCTGCTTTGAACTTCTTCAGGCTATGAGTGCAGGGGACCCTCTTAGAATAGCTTATAAACATGTTGTTTTCACATCTTTGTATCTTTGTTCATCCCGTTGTCTCTGCTTGCAATGGTTTTTATTCATTCTCTCATTTATAAACTATTTTCTGAGCATCTACTCTATGCCAGACACTCTGCTGAGTTTGGGAGATTCGGTGACAGTTCTTTATGCAGGCCATCCTCTTGGCTTTTGCACATGCTATTCCCTCTGGCTGTAATGTCCTTCTCATCCTTCGAATTCATATGTAAACATTACCTATTTTAGGGAGCATTCCACAACCCCCTCAATACTGGATTATGTGTATTTCTTCTCTGCTCCCTTCCATAGCACTTATCATCCTTTATTACATTTGTGTATTTGATAGCTTTCCTACTAAATTACGAGCCACTTGAGAGTAGGGATTCATTTATTAATTATATATTAATTAATAATATATGATTATTATATACAACTTAATATCTATATTAATACTATATAATTAATTCATTTATTTTATATATTAATTTATTACTATATCTTTACTCTGTGGTCCTATATTAAGGTAACAATGGAAACAACTGAGATTATTCAACCTTCTCACCTCTTAAGATGATACCTGTCAAAAATAATAATCATGTTAATGATCATTCATTGGTTCAACAATGCCTGCTATGAGCCACTCACTATCTAAGTGCTGGTGATTCAACAACTAAATTTCCTTCTTTCATGGACTTGTCATTCAAGTAGTAGGGAGAGATGTTTACTCTGTGCCAGATACTGTTCTGAGCATTTTACATGTTTTAATTCACTTAATTCTCACAACAACCCTATGAGGTATATTGATAAATTGTACTGATTTTACAGTGAGAAACCGAGGCCCAAAGTGATTAAGTAACTTGGCCAAGGTTATACAACTGGTGAGTTGCAGACCTGATATTTGACTCAGGTCAACTCACTCCAGAACTTACACTCTTAACCACAGAACCCTTTTCTCATCTGCAAATCCCTTCAAGGATTTTTGCTCTAACTATTCTAAATTACTTAATATGCCTGAATATTCCATGTTGTTATATATTCCCTTGCCTTTGAATATCTTGTTCACACTTCCTGAAATGCCTCCCTAACCTATATCCTTTAGACCTTAGCCTAGAAGTCACTCGTTCTAGGAAAAACCTTGCTTAATCACTTCTCTCCCCAAAAGACCACTTTAGGTATCTGTCCTCTTCTTTATCATCCTTTATTATAATTTACTGTCTTCCATTCTAGAAAGTGATTTCTAGAAATTTTATTTGTGCTTTAGGCTGTTATGTTTCTAAAAGACTACTTGCAATTTCTTGATTTTTGATAGTATATCAGGATAGTACAATTATATACAGAAATTGATGTTGAGACATTACAAAATTCACTATATGATACCTGACAACTTGTTTTACAAACTTGTTAGATTCAGTGTATTTCAGAAAATATGCTTTCTTAACTCTTTAGTTAATGGTGTGCTTGTTAGGAAATATATTTTGACAGATTCATTGAGTTGTCCAAGATCATACAGCTAGTTAGTGAGAGTGTTGGGCGCAGAAGTGAACACAGGTCTGCGGTTTCCCAATCCCAGGCCTTTTTTCTTTTTATAGGCACCTTGCTGACATTAATTCAATTCCAATTAAATTTGGAGATACTGTCTCAGCACAGATCAACCCATCTCTTCTAAAAGCCAGTGATTTCCAAAAAATAAATGAGTAACCTTAAAGGACACCAGAAAAATCACTCTTCCCTCCAAATATTGTTCTTACTAGTATGTTTTAGAAATATCTAAATTATAGTTTTATAGTGAATTAACCACATCATTCTACACTTTATAGCAACTAGTTGTTCAGATTATTTGTAACATGACAGTTAACTCAAAAAAGCTTTTGAAAGAAGGGAGAGTATATGTAACAGAGTATACTGAATAAGGAGGACAGGACATAGTTGAAAATGTAGAAATAAATTAGGGGATCAGTGAAAACTATCATAGGGCTTTAGAACATAAAGGAGTCTTAGTCGGGGAAGGATTTACAGAGAAATTAGGACCTGAAGGTAGAAAATGAATAAATATATGTAATTCATGTGGAGGATACACATGGTAAGCTGGACTGGTAGCCATGTGCATTGGTATCTGAAAAGAGTGAAACATTCAACTTGTCTTATGTTGAGGAGAGAAGTGGCATGTATATAGTTGGAGAACAACTTGATTGACAGGCAAAGTAATTTAGACTTAGTGCTCTAGGAATTAGAAATAAGTTTTTGAACAAAGGAATAAAGTGTGAAAATAAGCCACATTTAAGGAAGGTATATATTTGGCGCATATCTGTTCAAATTTAAAGCTGGACTTAAAAAAATAAAAGGATTAAAATCATCTCTTCCTTCTCCTACAGGCTACATTAGAGTGAGAACAATTTCTTAATACTCATATCTACTGTTCTTTGAGCACTTACTATATGCCAGACACATGATAAAACTTTTAAATGCAAGACCTTATTTAATGTATGAGAAATATCACAATCCTGTGAAGTAGGTACTCTTGCTACCTCCAGTTTAAAGATGAAGAAACAGGATCCCGAGAGGTGAATTGATTTTCCCAAAGTCAGATAGCTCACAGATTGAGGAGAAAAAATGTGACCCCTGATCTGTTTGACCTGAATCTAGTTAGTACAGCTATTGCACTTAGCTGACATGCAACAAATACCTGTTGAATAAATGGGTGAATGAACATATCAGTAAATCTATCCTCTTCTGCAGATGACCCTACATATTAGCTTTAATGGTTTTCATGATCTTGATAAGCTTAGGTCAATGTTAAAAGTAAGGAAGAGGTTTGAGCTACAAAAGAGAAGAATTTACATAGGAAAATCTCTTGACTGGAATTTCTGATTGCATAGAGATATGGTTTTGGTTAGAAATTATGTGTATATATATATATATGTACACACAAACACACAGATATACATGTATATATGTATGTGTATGTGAGTGTGTGTGTAAACACGTACATACATACACTTCAACAGAACAGTTTGGATCACCTTTGACACACACGTACATGCACATGCAGACCCACATGCTTTCTTTTGTTTTCTTAACCCTCCTGAAAGGGTGTAAATAATAGAATGTCAGAGCTAGAAGGGACTTTAGCAATTGCCCAATCAGATGCCCTCATGTGAATGTAGAGATTGAGGCACTAGAGGGAAAGTAAATTGCAAAGGTCACACAAGGAGTTAGAGTAGATTAAGAATTTGAGTTTCCTAACTCACAGGTTTGTTTTACTTTGAACTGTCACCATTTACCATCTCAGTTTTATAGATGGGGTAACCAAAGTATCCTAAGAATGTTGATGGTCAAGCTCCTGCTACTTGTCCGTTGAAGCAGGACTTGAAATCAGATCTCTTTTATTTTAAATATGAGGCTTGTTTTCATTCAAGTGCTTCTGTCTGGATGCCCAGAAGGAAGACCTTTTCCTATTGAATTAAATAGTGGACTGAAGATAATTTCCAGAAACCTTTGTCCTTCACTTTAAGAGAAAATGGCCAAAGCTGCTTTATTTTCAGAAGGCTGGCAGTCCCAAGGAGGCTCCATGAAGGCAGGGATTTTGTCTTCCTGACTGAATCCACAATACCTAGCACAAAAGAAGGCACTCAAAAATATTTGTTGAATATATAACATACTTTCCCACGAAGGGAAAGTAATGGTCCCCCAATGGATGACGGACGGATAATCATTATTAGTGCTGAAAAAATGGGAATGACTGTGGAAAAGAGGAGGGAGAAACCGTTAAACAAAGGAGAAGCTCGGTGTCTCTTTAGCTGATTGAAGCTGCAATCACTCAGCAAGGGCTGAGTGGCTTGGTAGGACTGCGATTGGCAGAGATATTTAAATGAGGCCTCCTTAAAATTGTTACTCTCCACCCCACCCCCACTCCTCTTTAAATTCTGTTTCAGTCATTACCCAGGGACCGGATACAGAGATTCCTATGGGGAGTTCTAATGGGTCGATTCAATTTCAACGGGATGACGCCACTTAGCCAAGCATTAAGAGCTATAGCTCCGGGAAAGCAAACGAGGCGGGGGGGAGAAAGAGAGGCAGAAAGAGAGACTGTAACAAGGAGCAATAAATCCCTTCCCTCCCCTATAACCCATTCACAAGACCTCTAGAAAACGTCTACATTCACAAAACAGCTGGCTAGCTGAGCTGAACACACTGCAATCTCATCCCCCTTCCTCCCCCCACCACCGCGGCCCGCTCTCTGCAGATTATATACCAACACACCCTAAGCTATATAAATAATCACACACTAGCGGTATCTATTGCTCTGTTGAGATACCCTGTGTCTACAACTGCAGTTTCTGCTGCTTCGGTTCATCTGTCAGATTGGAGGAGGGGGGAGGAGGGAAGGGGGAGGGGAAGAGAAGGGGAAGGAAAACGCTGGAGGAGGGGAAAAAGAAGGAGGAGGAGAAGGGGGAGGAGAAAGAGGCGGAGGAGGAGGGGGAGGAGAAATAGGAGAAGGAGGAGGAGAAAGAAGAGGAGGAGGAGGAGGTGAACAACTTACCCCGCTGAGCTTTCTTTGGGGAATACGTGCATCAAGGTTTAGATCTGCATGTAAAATCCATACAAAGTATCTGCCACTACAAGTCTGACTCTCCTCCCTACCCCGTTTGTTTGTTTTTTTTTTCTTTCCCTTTTCTCTGCTGTCAGAAAGACTGAAACAGAACTATCTCTGTTTCTGGCTCCACTGCCAGTGAAGGAGTTTTCATTCAGACTTTCCGAAGAGAGGTGGAGAAACCTAAAGACTCAGGAGAAGAAGAGGTCCTTTGAGCCAGATGGGGCATTAGTTCTTCTGCTTTTCTCAGCATGGATAAGCCCTTTCTTCAAGGTAAGCTTAGAGATTAGCTCCTAAAGACCTCAGAATTCTTTCTATGAAATGCACAGATTGCCATTCATTCCAGTCATCGTGTGTGTGTGTGTGTGTGTGTGTGTGTGTCTGTGTGTGTGTCTGTGTGTGTGTGTTTGAGAGCGCGCGCGTGTCTGTGCACGCGCACAAGCGCAAGCGCATGGGTAGAATAAAATGAAAACCGTTTAACTGAGATTTAAATGAATCAGCTCTTGCAGAAAACTATCCGTATCGGAAATTTCTAAATCAAAGGAGAACTTCAAAATAACTCTTTTGTAGCCAAATGTCAATGCAATTTCTAGCCTGTTGACCTTTAAATGAATTTTGGTGCTTGCCTAAGCCCCTTATAGCGCAGCCTAACCACCCAAGCTGAGAACGTACGGAGAGCCCGTGCTGAGGCCAGTCTGGCTGCCCAGCGGGCATCCTGTCAGTGTACGGCTAGTCTGCTATTGGCTCACAAGTCTGGGCTGTGCATCGTTCAGATTTCATCACATCACCTTGCCCTGGGTAGAAATGGCGCAAGCTGACACGGCATAACCCCCTACTTACATTGAGTCAGAGCAATGATTTAGAAATCTCTGGATCCATGCCTGGGTGTGTGTGCACATGTCTCTGTGTGGCATATGGAAATTTTGTCAAAAGTGAGAACCTGTGAGCATGTCTAGTTAGCCAATAGACATCTGATAGGACCTAGGGCAGTGGTTCACAGTCCCTTCCATTCGTGTAATTATAGTTACCACTCGCCTCTGTATGCTGCAAACCATGTTGGATGAACAGAAAACAAACCTTGAACTCTTAGACAGAAAATCTATTTTGAAACGCAAACCATTGTTGCTTTTCTGGGTACATTAAAACCTCACTGTAACATAATGTGCTATCACATGAATTTGGATATACCAGGTGTTAAGTGATGTTCCCAACAAGTCAACTGCGTACATACATACAAAGAAGGCACAGGCTAGCTTTTTATCCACAAGGAAATATTAATCTTGTTCCCTAAACCTCTAAATAAACATTTCGAAGACTTTATTGTAACATTGTATACATTTTGGCTTTTTTGTTCTGTTTTTAGGTCTCTCTAGCTGGGAAACAATCTAGTTAGTGATCTGAGTGACTTGGATTCAGAGTTGAGAAGTTGAGTTGTGAGGAAGTAAGGAACCTGAACGAAAGGACACCAATTCTTCATGAAAGACTTTTGAGGCAGAGGAACGCAACCAACAAACCCAGCATAAAAATTTAGAGCATAAGGACAAGAAGGGGATTTAAAAACCTTCCTTTCATACCCCCCTCATTTTGCAGATGAAGAAACGGGCCTGGAACAGAAGTCACTTGCCCACAGTCACACAGAACTTAAGTTTCCTGTCTCTTATAAAAGGATTTGGGGTTTAAAGAAAGATTCCTACTTCTTAAATGAACAACTAGCATTTTCTTCAGGATTAGAAGTATGTGAATTCATTTGATATTACAATTTTTCCTTGTATTGCTCATTACTAAAACACCTATATCTTTAAAAACGCAGGCTCTTAAAACTGCAAGACTCTCTGGTTTGAAATAAACTGCTGTTGAGTCTTAATGAAACTATGAAGGTAATGAATAGGACTAGGGTAACAAAGTGACAAGTTAAGAGTTAAATGTGGTGAGAACCTGGCAGCTCCAACAAGATGTATGTGGTAGGACGGAGGCCCAGTCAGTGGCTGAGAGGTTAGTAATGTAAACTATATACAACTTGGTATTTGTAAGGGGGGGAGTGCTTTGATAGAGATGCAAATGCTCTTGCACAGAGAGGGATTTTTAGCGAGCAGACTTTGGAACAGTAGAACTAAGAAAACACATAAAGCCATAGCAGAAATGCCCCCTATGTTTGCTTTCAGTTATTCTGAGAACGAGTGTATAGAACAGCAGAGCACAGAAAAAAGCAACACACCCCAGAGCCGTTACACGGTAAGGTACAAAACAGCATTGAACCCATGGGACTAGGAGAAAACAGGAGCCAGACTCTCCTTCTCTTCTCCCCTCTTCTTTGAAATCAAGATTGAGTCATGCTGTATCGGGAAGGATTTATCATAAAAATCAGAACACTCTTAAGGTGTTAGCATAGAAGGGCTTTAGATAGGAAAGTTTTCAACTTTAGTCTCAACATGGCAGATTTTAGGTTCCAGGGAGAAAATACATTTTTCTTTCATTAACAAACAGCATTTCTTGAATGGATTTACCTTTCTAGTCCCTAAGTTGGCATAAGAAAAGAAATTTCTGTTTAGGTTGAACATAGCAAATTTCAGGGCTACAGAAAAACTGTTGAGAAAGCTATGAGCACCTGGCCAGAGGGACTGAGATGGGAGTGGGTTTACAATGCATCATTCATTACTGCACAGGCACTACGTGACAGAAATCACTAGATCCCATCAACGTGCAGCCAAGACTTGTAATCACCTCGGCTCCTATTTAATAATATATGATATGTATATTCTCTCTCTCACTTAATAGAATATGGAATTCACCAGCAGCACAGTCAGTTTCTTAACTGTTGCTGCTCACAATGAATGGCCCTTTAATGAGTGGATTTCTGAATCATAAACGTGCTTGCAGTAGTAGTTTTTCGTCTAATCTATGTGCTGCAGCAGTCTCTTGTCTATTTGTTTCTCAACTTTTTTTCCCCTCTTACCTTCCCCTACAGTATCTATTTCAGTTCATCCTGTTAGCCAGATCGGAGTCAGCACATCCGGAATGGCAAACAATTTATTGTCATTCAATCCTGTTTTATCCTACTCAACACCCTGATTTTACCCAGGTCCTACTGCCCACCGTATTGCAG
Organism: Grampus griseus; assembly: GCF_964374135.1. Classification (NCBI taxonomy): domain Eukaryota; kingdom Metazoa; phylum Chordata; class Mammalia; order Artiodactyla; family Delphinidae; genus Grampus; species Grampus griseus. The sequence continues at coordinate 130,915,185 of NC_138999.1, forward strand.
ATCTTCCACAGTCCATTCTAGTAAAGATTTTACAGGGCAGGAAGAAACCTTCTGAGTTCATCCTGTTAATCCCCTTACCTGTAAGCAAAACAGTAGTACTTCATCATCCCAGACTGATGCCCAAAGCCTCATTTAATCATCCAAGCATCTCAACTCTTCAGTCTTGCAGCACTCTAATCAATATCCAAATACACCTTCTCAACCTAAACACCATATACCCTTCTGCTGCCAAGACAGGATCCCCTCGTGCCTCTGAGTTATTTGTATTATGACCTAGATTCCTCCAAGCATAGCTTTCAACCTTCTGGGCAAGTCCCTGAGATATCTAGTGACATCCTTGGGATCCCATATGATTATCTCCTGTAACATTAAGACCTAGTATGCCTTCCTTTGAGTCCTTGAGCTTTTGAATTTCCAGTCTGTTTGAATCTAATTTCCTTTGGGAAATCAGTGAGTCTAAAATGCATCTAGCATGTACGTTATTGTTTTTACAGTGTAAATGACTTGAAGAGCCCCACACATTATTTATCTGATCAATGGGGAATAAATTCATTTCTTATAAAATTATCAAAAGATTCTTCCCAATCCAAAGCTCCTACATCCACATACCCTGCAAGCCAGCAGAACAATGTGTCCTTGTTTATTTGGGTGTCCAGATGAAAACTACCTGTTTCTTTCTAATGCTGGGACTATGAGTCTTAACAAAGATACAGCAAAGGTAGAGGTGTAAGGCTTCAGGGGATTGTGAGTCCAAGTAGATAAAAGAGACAAACATGTTGCTTTTGAATGCCCAAGTAAACAAGGGCATGTCGTCCAGTTTACCCTCAAGGGCTGAAGATGTAGAAGGTATGGACGAAGAGAATTATTTTGTCAAATTGTTTAGTTATGTAATTACAGACCATAATAGGGAAGAGTCCCTCAAAATCACCTAGTCCATTCCTATAATTATATAGATACCGGAACTGAGGCCCAAACAAAGTAAGTCATTTGCCAAAGGTTACATGTTTGAGTCTTAGAATCTCCATAGTCTTTATCTGCGTTCTCTTGTGCTGCATTAAATAACACTGAAACAAGTAGCTAAAAAGTGAAATTATAGTCAAACTGGTTCTTTGATGTGATGTGCCAGAAAAGTTATTTTTAACTAAATTAAATCTTCTTTTCAAAAAATGAACAGATGTAAATTCAACTAAATAAGTTTGCATGGGGATATAGCCTCGAAAGGCAATGAGTCTGGTCATATTGTTAGCCACTGAGTCCTTTATGAACTACGTCTTTTTTTCTGGCTGTTGAACTTGGGGCGCATTTCAGTGTCACGTTTGCTTGCTTATGGAAATCTAGTCAAGCACTATCCTCTTTCACTTGTTCCTTTCTATTACTCATTCAAGCTTTCCACCCCATGCAGTAGTGTGAGTAATCGACCTATTTTGAGGGGGCCTGAAGTCTGATGGATTTCAAATATACACTTTATTCATGCTAGCGTTTCCTAGGTCCTAATGCCCCCATGGTGACTCCTAGATTTTTGTTTAACTTTCCTTAGGCACACCTCTTTCGGCTGTTCAGTCTTCCAGGTGGTGCAATACAGTAATGTACTGCTGGAAAAATATTTTCCTCATGGTCACCGTTATCAGTACTAGGCTCAATCAAATGCTTCAGGGAATGACCACCGAGCGCTTCCTGATTGTGGTACGATGAAGGCACAAGCATATATTTTCTAGATATTCAACTTGTCTGAAATTTGGTATAGAAACTGCTGCTCTTTAAGAAAGCCAGTTTATTGTCTAAGGTAAAGACAGAGAAAAGCAGTCCAAGCAGATTCTGCCTCATAAATCCCATCAATATAGACTTGACTTAGGGCGGTAAAAAGTACAATTATAGGTGCTACTTGAAATAATTCAGGGCTCATCTTCTGTGGTTCCCCCATCCCCAGGTTATTCCTATGTATACAAAAGTTTGATTCTGAAGCCATGCTGCCATTTAGAAAGAATTACCTCCTCAGTAAGTTAAAGCAGCTTATAAAATGAGGAGAACAGCAAGATGATTAGTCTTGACTTTCTTACCCCCTTGGGAAGCCTTTTTTCCTATTATTCTACAGATAGCCTCATTTCTGCCATCTGTGTCTCTGCCATATCTCTGCTATTACTGCAACTTGCTTGCTTGCCTGTATTCATTGAATCAAGCTTGTCCTTTATCACCTGTTTATTTATGCTTATAAATTTCACTGAAAGGAAACTTTTGCTTGAGAATATATGTGTACATATATACGTCATATACACGTATATGTATATATGCAACTTCTCATGGAAGGCTTTGGGGACTTTCTCTTTTACATCAGTGTTGCTTTAGGAAGTGACCTTTGCATTTGAAATTAGGTTCCATTTTTATAAGAATTTTGATGCTGAAGGCCTAGATTTCTTGGTTAGCAAAGCTCGTAATGAGCGAAGTGCTCCTGTGACCCTAGTCGTATGATGGGCTACTACAGGAATCCGTAATCAGATCTTTGCTCCCAATGTGCTTTATAGTCCGGATGAGATAACCAGACTTGCCTGTAAAGAAGTAGGGGAGGTCAGTTACAGAATAGAGGAGTAACATGAAGACTAAAGTGATTTAAGGTAGTGGTGGTGATGGGGCCCGAGGTTTGTTGGTTCCCTGCAAAGTACTCATGCCTGTGTGTTCTCATTCATTGTTTCTATTCCCTCTCTCCTAGGATTTTCTGATGCGCCCTAAGATCCACGTAACTACAAGGGCTCTTTATCACCACAAGTGCCACCCTGACCCAAAACCACTCAGAACTCAAGAATCGAGGCAAAATGGATGCCGCAGTGACAGATGATTTCCAACAAATCCTGCCTATTGAACAGCTGCGCTCTACTCACGCGAGCAATGACTATGTGGACCGTCCTCCAGTCCCCTGTAAACAGGCCCTCTCCAGCCCTTCCCTTATCGTGCAAACCCACAAATCTGATTGGTCCCTGGCTACCATGCCTACTGCTCTCCCACGCAGTCTCAGCCAGTGCCATCAATTGCAGCCCTTGCCTCAGCATCTGAGCCAATCTAGCATTGCCAGCTCAATGTCCCATAGCACCACTGCCTCTGATCAAAGGCTCTTGGCCAGCATTACGCCCTCACCTTCAGGCCAGTCCATCATCCGAACCCAGCCTGGAACAGGAGCCCACCCAAAGGCTGACGGTGCTCTGAAGGGAGAAGCTGAGCAATCTGCCGTGCACCCCAGTGAGCACCTCTTCATCTGCGAGGAGTGTGGGCGGTGCAAATGTGTCCTCTGTACGGCAGCTCGCCCTCTCCCCTCCTTCTGGCTGTGCAACCAGCGTTGCCTTTGCTCCGCTGAGAGCCTCCTCGATTATGGCACTTGTCTCTGCTGTGTTAAGGGCCTCTTCTACCACTGTTCTACTGATGATGAAGACAACTGCGCTGACGAGCCCTGCTCCTGTGGGCCTGGCTCTTGCTTCGTCCGGTGGGCAGCCATGAGCCTCATCTCCCTCTTCTTACCCTGCCTGTGCTGCTACCTGCCTACCCGTGGATGCCTCCATCTGTGCCAGCAGGGCTATGATAGTCTTAGGCGACCAGGCTGCCGCTGTAAAAGGCACACCAACACTGTGTGCAGAAAAATCTCTTCTGGTAGCGCGCCCTTCCCCAAGGCCCAGGAGAAGTCTGTATGACCTTCCCACAAGAGGGATCCAGTGCTTTCTCCTTCTAGGCCCCATCAATAAAGCATAGGCCTCATCTTTGAAGAAGGGGAGGAGGAGAAAAGTAGCCAAGCCAAAGTTAGGGCTCACCAATTTCGTTCCTGCAGTGTCAGGGGAATGGTCAAGTACATCCTGGTGCAGGATGCCTTGCTCTTTCTCACAGTATCTATCCCACTCCTCCTCAGTCTTTTTACACCCACCATCTCAGCCCTTATGGCTGTCATGGCATATTCAGGTGATATATAAGCATGAGATTTGGACACTGAGGGCTGACAGAGCCAGCAACGTGGAGGTTTAGGGGCTCCCCAACGTAGTACCTCTCGATGCAGGCTCTGAGTGTCACTCTGCTTTCCACAGTGCCTTTGGAAGCTTTCTTCTTAGATGGTTTTCACAGGTCCACGTGGAACAGTGTTCAGTATTCCAGGGAATCTGACCCCTTCTCCGTCTACCGCCCCTCTGGTCTTTAGTCCTTTTCTCATTTTCTCCTCTTCTTGCGTTACTCTGTTCTGTTCTCATTCCCACTCCATTCTCACCCTCTCTACGTTTACTTTTCCTCTCCTTTCTTTCTCTCTCTCTGCTTTCTTCTCCTTCCGTCCCTTTCTCTCAGACTAATCCTTTCTCTGCCTGTATTTCTGTCTTGTTTGATCTAATCTTTGTCTCCTTCTACCTGTCCCTCTTTCTCTCTCTAACACGTCAAAAAGTGCTGTTTTTCCGTAGGTGTTTCCTTTGACGCCAAACTTTGCTGTTATACTATTTACTAATTTTTATTGAGGGAAATTGATTACTGTAATGAACTTATCACTAGCAATAGTGTGTGTGCACTCATAACCACACTCGCCAGTTTATGAGCATATGAGGCAAACTTATCTTACATTTCCAGGTTTAATTAGTTGAAGTTTTACTCCCTTTCCCAATAATCAACTTACAGTACTGACAGATTCCACTAGCATGCTGAGTAGGATAGTAAATCAGGATGCTCATAACTTTGTATGTCTGACCCAAGTGCCAAAGGCAGACGTGCTTTATAGCTAAATGAACAAAGCAAAGGATATTACAGAGGTCTGTTCTCTCTTAGAAGCTAACTGCCCTGAGACTGCATGGCTCAGGCCTTGATAATGGACATAAAAAGTCGTAAAACTTTAGAGCTGGAAGGATCTTAACTGTTAATCTAGTTCAATGCCCTTATTTTACAGATGGGAAAACTGAGGCCTGGAAATAGGAAGGGATCTGCCCAAGGCTACACACTGAGTTAATAGAGTTGGGCCTGGCATACAGGTCTTGTGACTCTTGGTTCAGTATTCTCTATTAACAATGACAGAAAGCCATTCCCATTCAATTTTCAGGAATCATGCCAAGCTAGTGTGGTGGTCTTTGTGTGGGGCACAGTGGGTAGCTAACTTTCAGGTGTCAAGGCTGCTCCCAGTGGACATCACCTTTGGCTCTGTCACCTTGTAGAAGCTCAAGTGTGCAAAAGAAAAGCTTAAGGAAGCCCTAATCAAGCTGCATCTTCGCCATTGCACCTACCCTTTGCTACACACTGTGCTTTTGCTCCTGGCTTTATCTGCAGTGGCAGTTGCCTGAGAACCTAAATTTCAGCAACAGTGGAAAACTGAGATGAAAGATGTATAATGCAGAGAACTGACTTCTCTCTTATGAAATACCAAGAGCTTGTGCTGTGAATCCCCTTCAACGGGAAAAGGCTGCAGTGGTGATAGCAGGCTCCTAAGGACTGCTGCTGAAAGATGCAAGAATTAGATACAGTTTCCCTCTGTAAGTGAATCCAAAATTCACTACAGAATTCAAAGATTGAGGGCACTTGCTTGAAATCAAGGTGCTCCGACTTAGCTTAAGACTTCCAGACTCTAGCTTTATATATCATCATCTCTTTTAAAGTGTGCATGGGTATGTATTACAGGGTGGAAAGGTGGGGAGAAATGTATAGGCATACACAGGGGGAAGAAGAAGGGAACATCCACGCCCCCTTGTCGGCTGTATACTATAGGAATGCGTGCCACTCAGTCTTTGTTGGTTCTGAATCTCCCTGAAGTGTACTGACGTTTGGGCTGCAGAGACCCTCACCTTCTCTTTCACCTCCTCTTCTAGAATTGCTTTGCTCTATTTTTGTATATATAAATATGTCATGATGATTATTAATAATGTTAATGATATCGCTGCAAATGGTGCCACATGCAAGGTTTGGCTTCTTGGAACATTTATAACCCGAACCAGTACCTGCCACCTCTCATGTTGCTTTCAAGTCCTTCCATTTGAGTAACTTCTTTTTACCTTACAAGTCTGCCTGATTGACCTTTGAACTTAGCCACCCCTAAAAGCTGTGCCCGGTTTTCTGGGTCAAGCTGGATGGTGATGAGTAGCAACACACACTTCTCTTCGCTTCTGCCTGAAATTTGCTTAAAGCTGAGATAAGTAAGGATTCTGACACTAGTGCATTGTTCCTGGAGCTAAAGTTATTCTATGGATGTTTGCTGATTAGTTTCAGGACCCAAAACAACACAAGTCCTTCCTCCTTGATAGCTCCTTCATATCTCAATCCTGCAGTCCTTACTCAGGCAAATTGTGCACTGCCAGAGGCCCTGGGCTCTGCCCTGGGCTCTGCCACACACCCAAAGGAGCTCTTCTCAGTGTATTTCTAAATGGCCTTACACTTGGTAGAAGAAACTGAACGGTTATGCCAATGCAGTTGCAGTCTGCAATCTGCTGAGTCAGGGCTCTCGTTTGTGTCCAAGTTGGCCTGATATGGACTGCATCTGGTTTACGTATAGATGGGTCCTGTTGGGGTATGCGCACAGACATGTGAGTGTGCATATATATCCCCTCTGTGAGATATATATATATATATATATATATATATTTACATATATATGTAAATATATATCCACACATCTCTATATATTTTAATGTATTGCACATGTATATTTAAAATATATATGAAAGAACTCTAAATCCTGCAGAGAGGCTCTGTTTTCATTATTTTTCTACTTTGTGTCATGTACTGTATAAACAGGAATATTTAGAGGATGTTTCCTGCTTAGCATTTTTTTGCAGTTAAATCATCTGTTACCCCCTAAATCTACTGCTTTCCACATATTGGTCCCTTGATACATTTCATATGGCTTTAGCCAAAAGTTTGTTGTTGTTGTTGTTCCGGCCCATCTTTCCTCATCACAACAGCTATAATAAATGTAGTGAGCACTTACATAGTGCTTACTATGTGCTAAGCGCTATTTTAAGCACATCACCTATATTAGCTCATTTAATCCTCACGGCGACTCTGCAATGCGTGCACTATTATGATTGCCATGTTACAAATGAGAAAACTGAAGTACGGAGGGGCTAAGTGACTTGCCAAAGGTAACAAAGCTTGTAAATGCTGGAACTAAGATTTGAACCTAGGCTGTCTGACTCCAGAGTCCATGGTCCAGAGGCAGGTATAGAAGTCCAGAGCATAATATAAACCCTTGTGGTATAACAAGCCTCAAACGGTGAATGGTTCTGTCCCCAACTCCAGTCCACCTGCAGCCTAAGAGTTGAAACAAACATGCTGCTGTGTTAGGAGTGAAGCAATAGTTACAGACATCATATTATTAGCTGTCTTGCTTCCCAAGATGGTGGCATTACACACTTCTCCACTTTTCCCTTTGAAAACATGTTTGCAGCCAGTTACCGTTTCTCAATCAGCTTATGGTATGGAGCCAGTAGAGAATTTTTTTTACTTTGCCAGAGAGGGTAAGAGTTTACTTGGCCTTCTCTTTAAGGGCCCAGGAAATCTAATTCAATTTCTTTCTGAAGAAAGTAGAACTAAATCTATGTTTGGCACTTGAGATTGGTTGGAGCTGTTAACATTCAAGCTCATTGATTATATTGAGTGCATTTTGCTGATTCAAATGTAAGTAATCCACTGATGTCCATTGGTCAGTATACCACCTTACCTCTTCCCATCACCTACTTCACACAGACATTATTTCAGAGCCAGAAAGACCCTTAAAGAACATCTATTCCAACATCAACATTTTATAGTTGGAGGAAAAGATGCACAAAGAGAGAAAATAGCCTGCCAAAGTCACACAGTTATAAGTTAGGGTGGAAGTATGACAATTCCAGATTTCCTAGTTGCCAGATTCCCTGGTCTGAGTTTCTTAGAAAATAGAGCTTGAAGCAAGAGCTTATGTGAAATCCCAAGGAAGTAGGAACAAGGAAAAAGAGGTAGGGAAGGAGGGAGAATAACCTGTTTCATGACAAGCTAACTTCTCAATCTCTTATGATAGGCCATACTGTATCTCAGCCCATCTGCGTGAGGAAAGGGGAAGAATTCAACTCCTATCTCCCATCTCATTAGTCAAATACCTTCCCTGTGGAAAATTAGCTCCCCTGCACTTTTGGGTAATGCATGTGTGGGTGCCCAAGCATGTACCTTGGCATCTTAAGCCTCAGCAGCAATGGGGTAGCATTACAGACAGCAAGGCAAGTGTGCGTATAAAGGGAGACATATGAACTTAAACTGGTACACTAGGCTGGTGCTTTTCCCTTACATCTTTATTCACTTTCATTCAAAGTGAGTTAGAGATAGCCTACAATTTTTAAAGTATATAAGGCTTTATTGTGGTGCTCAGAAACATACGAAATTTGCCTTCCTAAACCTATATATTCCCCGACTTGTTTTTAAGGACTTCTTTCTGCATGGAAATGAAGTTCCTAGTTCAACTAGAGAAGTAACAATCTAGGCCCATATCCTTATCTTGACCCTTAAAGCAGTGTTGCTGCTTTCAAAGGCCAGAATGAACAAGACACACAGCTTTCAAGGAAAGACATCTTGCGAGTGACGCTGCTCATTGTTGTTTAGGGATCTTTCTGTCATTACAATCAAAGTGATGTACGTTGCTCCCACATATATTTGCTGGCCAGTTCCCTGTAAAAGAAGGGGGTAATCCTGACACACAAGTTGTCATTCTCCAACTATTAAAGCAATCCTTTTGGCTGTACTAGATAATGGTCATGTCTCTGATAATAAAAGACACAGATGACAAGGATTAGGAAACCCCCAAGTCCTTGAAGAACTGACCAACACTGCTGTTGCCAGTCACTAAGGAAAGAAAACAGAGATAATCCTTCAGGTGAACACCCTAGTTTTATTAATACAGGGCTTTAACCTCAAGTCACCTGTATGTTCTATTGTGATAAGATGAGGTGACCCGTAAATGCATCCTAAGGGCTCATTTTGAACCTATGTCCTAAGGCCTAAACTACGGGAGACTGAATGACGCCCTTGGCCCCTTCCTCCTAGTCCACACTTTAATCTTAGCCCTCAAAGTCTTACCACTCTGGTGACAAAAAGAAACACTAAAAGGGAAGGGAACACTAATTTTATAATATCAGAAATTAGTTGGCTTAATTTTACTCTGTAAAAGTTTTAAAGGATCCCCTTCCAATGGGTGTTAAGGCCTCCCAATAAGGAGAAGGCTCCAGGCCCATCGTAATACATAAGGTATACTGAAGGAAAAAGAGAAAAAAGTAGTGTGAAGTAATACTGTATGTAGGTCCAGAAAGAAAAACAAATGTTAAGAAAAAGCTATGTGAAAGAAAAAAGCTCTGTAATCAGTTTGTTTCTCTCATCCAAAACTCCATTTTATTAACCTCTTGGCTCTGTTGTATATTTAAACTCCGTTTTGTCCTTGACTTGTAGCAGCATTCGTTTTTTTTTCAAACTCCTACAACACTTCCACTGGAATGATCGTGTGTGTGTGTGTGTGTGTGTGTGTGTGTGTGTGTGTGAGAGAGAGAGAGAGAGAGAGAGAGAGAGAGAGAGAGAGAGAGAGAGAGAGAGAGATGGATAGAGCCTTGAGCTCTCCCCTAGAGGTTCAGAGTTAGGGTATGTACTCTAAAACTTTCAGCCTTTCAAACTCCCTTCCAGGACATGTCCCCATAGTACTTGGATCTTATACTAAATGACAAAGTTTCTCTCCTTTAGAGAGAAATACCAGACTGGATTTGTGGCTTTACCTGGATTGGCTTCTTGGTGGTGTGGAAATTACAGTAACCTGAAACCAATTAAATCAGGATCTTTGGAGGTGAGGCTGAGGAATGGATTTTTTTAAAAAGCTTCCAGGTGTTTATAATACACAAACAGGGTTGAGAAAGCTCAGTCACCTCGTTCTATAAATTCAGATACTGAGGTTCAGAGAGGGGAAACGACTCACTCATAAATACACAGTGAGTTAGGGACAAAGTTAGGAATGTGAGAATCCAGGTCTGCTGACTCCTAGGCCAAAGTTTTTGTCTTTATATTATGCTGCTTTTCTCTACCCTGTGCCCTCTCTGGATCTTTGCTTTCCTCATCTGTAAAATGAAGATAATAAAGCCTAGAGATTTTGTGAGAGTCATTAAAGTAGAAGCATCTTTTAATGTACAAGGTTCTGCACAAATGCAAAGGAATGTTATACTTGAGGGAATTAATGTACAACACATACGTGAGGCTGAATGTCTAAAACAACATAATGAAAGTTTTAAAAGAAGTTTAATCCATCAATCATTTGGGTGTTGTGACTACCTGATAACGTGTATGAAGACTGAACACTTGTGTAGGTTTTCTGTACCTTTAAACTAAACTTGGCCTCAGTGACAATCAAAGAAATTAGGAGCTGAGGACAGAGGTCATTCTTTTATTTCTCTTTCCCTCACTGGGATAGGGATTAAAAGAAATATAAAAGCAAAGGGATATTTGGACTTCTCATACTTGGTCAATTACAATGTGACCTTAGAACTGAACTAGCCTAGGGTTTCTATGGGACTTGTAGATCCCATTCCTGGGGTCTTTCAGGGGTTGGAGGGAAGGGGGTCAAAAAAAGGACATCTCTTCTGAAAGGCAGTATGCATAAAAAGCCAGCAGGGAGGGCTGCCCATTAGGAGGAGCTACTGCTATAGAAGCCAGAAAGGAGGGAAGTGGCTTTCTGATTTGGCTCATTTGAGGAAGTAGATTATTTGGGGATCTAGTATCCCCAGAATGATCTATAACCGCAAGGAACATGTTTCCTGAACTCCAGGGCCCCGGAACAGAGTATCCAGACCCATTCCTGTCCTTTCCATTCCAGATATTAGGAATTTCCAGAGGGGGCCACTTCTGTTCTCCTAGGAGTCATATATCTGGCTACTTGTTTATTTGGTAAAAATGGAATTCTGTACCATTTATAGAATGGACTTCTTGTGTCTTCCTTATTTTGAAAGTATAATACACATTCTTAATTCATCATTAATTTTTGCCAACGCCTTTTAAGTATTTATTTGAAAGTTATTTTAAAATACGAAAATATATTTATTTAACAAAGCACTCCTTTATCCTTAGTTGAGCAATGCTAACAAATTAAAAACAAGCCATGATCAAACTGTTTCTATGTGTCACATTACAAGCTAAATTTAAAAACCTATTTAGTAAATATATCCTCATTTCATCTTGAAATGCCTCCTTTTTAAGCGGGAGGTAGACGTGGAATTAGTGGGAAGCAAGAGGCCTTAAAAGTATAGTGATGGGCACTTATAATCTAGACCTGCCTTAGGCAGGGGTTACCTTTCAGGTAGTTAAGAGGTGATGAGCTATACTCAATCAGGAAAAACTGAGTCGTTAGAGGCCATGTTTCAGTAGTCTATGATTTCCTGGAAAATATAATCCAAAAAACTCCTTGCTAATAACTACACTGCCAATAAAGTGCTTGTACTTTGCCTGATAACAATTAACACAAGAGCCTAAGATGAGCTGCATAAAATAGCATGTGGACCAAATGAGAAAGCAGACTGTAGTTCTAAAGGAAGGATCAAATTTGGTTGTGGTGTCAGCCATAGGCATTAATTGTAGGGACATTGAAATCTATTTCAACAGAACTTCAAATAAACATAATGGAGACTGGACCTGAGAAGGTGAAAAAGGGTAATTACTGCATAAGAGGTTAGAGCACAGCCTGAAGTTCAGAAGCAACACTGAATTTAGAATCAGAAGATAAATGTAATAACACACAAGACAGTATGAGATGGAGGAGCCAGTCTTGATGAGTTTCATCCAAAAGATTTATAGACGGCTCCACCATGTGCTAGGCGTCTTTAGTAAGTTACTTAGGCTTTCTGTGCCTGGTTTGAAACTCAGGAAACATGACTCTGAAAACTGTGCTCTTAACTACTACGATCTACTTCTTATAGTATAAAAATGGCTATATGAGTAGAGTCATACTATGTCCCAATTTGCCCAGGACAGTCTCAGTTAATACCTGTGTCTCAGAATATTTAATAGTGTCCTCTTACATTCTGAGAACTTATCTTGGCATGACTTGTGTATAATACATAATGGTATATTTAATTTGCTAACTTTGATAAAATCATTGCATGAAAAGAGATCAGGATAATTTTAGTGTTGGCCCTTCTCTCATATTATCCTCAAGCACCATCCAAAATTGAGCCCTCCCACAATTTTTAAATTTGTCACCACCCACCTCAAGTCCTTTTTGCCCAGCTTACATTCCCTGGTCTTTCACAACAACACCGCTGACCCTCTCTCCCCCTAGCACACCCCTAGCCTAACAAAATCTGAATCTTAGTTAAATATAACCACCTATTCCACATTTTAATCTAAACAGATGAATGTAGTTGGAGAAAAACACACAATCACAAATTTCAAGTGGGCCCTCAGTACCACCAGACAATTTCTACTTTGTTTCTCCCTTCAGTTTATTTTCCAACTCTTAAAAAAGGCTATCTCACCCTTCTCTTTCATCATACCTCCAATACCTCCACCTCCTCCATACTTCCACTCCCAGCTTGTGACCTTGCCACATATCATTGAGAAAATAGGGTATTCCCTCTTGAACCCACTCCAGCCAGCCTTTTGAACCCACCTTGCACTGAAATAACTCTTGTCAATGTCACCAATGATTCTACCTTGCTAAATCCAATGGTCAATTCTCAGTCTTCATCTTAGTCACCCAATCAGCAGCATTTGTCCCACCTGATCATGCACTCTGACTTAGCTCCTCCTCCCCAAATCCTAGCAGAGCCTGAGGCAAGGACTTACATGTAGTTTATTGGGGGAGGTGATTCAGGAAACAAGAGAAGAGGACTAAGAATGAACCAAGTAGGGATGGGTATGTTCAAGGGTATGTTATTAATGTGTTTACTACTGAAGGCAACTGTGGATTATTCCCATTGAGGACTCTCTTTGGTGCTGTGTGGAATGTGCCTCAGAATTTTCCACCAGACACAGAAGAGTGTTTATCCATCAGATTTCATCTCCCATTGACCAAGGGTAATCCTAGAGGGTGTTAACTCACTGGCACTTGCAGGTTTGCTCATGACCTAGAATCACTGAGCAGGCTCCTGCAGATGTCCGTCCCATCTGGTGGTAGCAGAGAAGCCCCAAGGCAGAAAGCAATAGTGTGAGATACAGCTGAATGAGGTAGCGTCAAGCTACCCCCGCATACAGCAGCTGCAATACTGTCCTGAACAAAAGGTGGTCCAGGAGAATGTGAAATGAGGCACAAAAGATGTTTGACACACTCTCTTTTTGGGGGGGGGGGGTACGCGGGCCTCTCACCGTTGTGGCCCCTTCCGTTGCGGAGCACAGGCTCCAGACGTGCAGGCTCAGCGGCTATGGCTCACGGGCCCAGTTGCTCCGCGGCACGTGGGATCCTCCCGGACCGGGGCACGAACCCGCGTCCCCTGCATGGGCAGGTGGACTCTCAACCACTGCGCCACCAGGGAAGCCCCACGCGCTCTCTTTCTTGAAACACATTCTTTACTGGCATCCAGCACACCACACTCTCCTAATTCTCTTCTTACCGCATTGATCTCTCCTTCTCCAAGTTCTTTAATGGTTCTTTCTCAACTCCCTGAACTCTAAATATTAGAGTGCCTAAGGTTTCAGTTCTTAGTCCTCTTCTCTTCTCTATCTAGACTCACTCTCTTGGTGATCTCATCTACTCTCCTGGATTTAAACACCACTTATATACTCATATGTATCTTTTTAGTTAGTGATTTCATTTCCTTCGGATAAAAACCCAGGAGTGGTATTGCTGGATCATATGGTAGTTCTATGTTTAATTTTTTGAGGAACCTCCATACTGTTTTCCATAATGGCTGTGCCAACTTACATAGCCACCAACAATATACAAGGGTTCCCATACTGCACATCCTTGCAACACTTGTAATCTTTTGTGATTTTGATAACAGGCATTCTAACAGGTGTGAGATGATATTTCATTGTGGTTTTATTTGTGTTTCCCTTATTGTTAGTGATGTTAAGTACCTGTTCATATACCTGTTGGCCATTTGTATGTCTTCTTTTGAGAAATGGCTATTCAGGTTCTTGGCCCATTTTTTAATTGGGTTATTGGGGTGTTTTTGCTATTGAGTAGTGAGCGCCTTATATTTTTTGGATTTTAACTGCTTATCAGGTGTATGTTTTGCAAATATTTTCTCCCATTCCACTTCTCCCCTCTCTTCACTCTGTTGATTGATTCCTTTGCTGTGCAGAAGATTTTTGGTCTGATGCAATCCCACTTGTCTGTTTTTGCTTTTGTTGCCTGTGCTTTTGATGTCATATTCCCAAAAAATCATATTAAATTTCTGGCTGCTTTGCTTGCCACAGCCAGTATCAAGATCTCAAGCTAGCTGTTATATTGGACTTCCCTGATAGTTTTCCATGTTCAGTTCTAAATCAGGACTACTTCCTCCAGCAGTGAAGCTGCTGTTCCTTATGACCTGCCTCATCTCTGGAGAATTACCATGGCATGGAGCTGGAGGTGGGTATGGGAGTATCCCCAGACTGAAATGCCTCAGGCTCCCATTGTTCTTACTGAGGTTTAGCAATTTTTCTTGAATAGACTCTTCTCAATTTGTTTTATGCCTTTGGCTAATTTACAGAGTTCTGTAATGGTAGTTTTTGAAAATTTTGTCCAATTTTATTTTTTTTAGGGGAATTGTCAAGGTCCTCACTCAGAATTTCCAGAAGTCCCACCCCAAATCATTGATTTTTTACCTTTCTTCTTTTTTAATATAATCATTGAAGTTTTAAATTTCCAAATAAGTACTGCTGTAGCTGTAGACCTATGAATTTTGATGTGTTGCATTTATCAATCAGTTCTAAATATTTTATAATATCTTCTTTGACTCATGGGTCACTTAGAAGTGTGTTGATTCATATCCAAGTAACTGAGGTTTTTCTAGATATCTTTAAATTATTGTTTTGTAATTTAATGTTGTTTTGGTCAAAGAATGATCTCTATGCTTTCAATTTCTTTCCATTTATTGAGACTTACTTATTTTATGGCCCACCATATGGTTCTTCTTTATGAATACTTTCACATGTAGTTGAAATAATGTGTATTTTGCTGTTTTGGGATGGAATGGTCTATAAATATAAATATAAATTGGATCAAACTGGCAATTAGTGTTGTTCAGGTGTTTCATATACTTCCTAATTTTCTGTCTGTATGTTCTATCAATTACTGAAAGAAGTATGTTGACATTTCTAACACTAATTATAACTTAACTATTTCTCCTTTCATTTATGTCAGATTTTGCTTTATGTATATTCAGTCTCTGTTTTTAGGTGCATATACATTTAGGATTGTTATGTCTTCTTGGAGAATTGACCCCTTTATCATTATGTAGTATCACGTTCAACCTGAAAATGTACCTTGTTATGAAGTCTACATCATCTGATGTTAGTATAGCTACTTGATCTTTCTTTTGTATAGTATTTTACTTTTAACCAATGTCTTTATATTTAAGGTTTTCTTTTGTGCACATATAGTTTCTTATATATGCATATTTTTATTCTACCTGACAATTTCTTTTTGTTGTAATTTTTAGGCCATTTACATTTAATGTAATAATTAAGGCTGTTGATGTAATTCTACTTTCTTGCTGTTTGTTTTCAATTTGTTGCATCAATTATTTGTTCCTTTTTGTCTCTCTCTCTTTTTTGCCTTTGGTGATGAGGATTTTTTAAAAATTTGCAATACATCTCCTTTATTGGCTTATTAACTTTACCTCTTAATTTATTAATATTATTATTTTTTACCATTTTCCCTAGGGCTGACAATATACATCTTTGACTAATCAGTGTCTGCCTTCAAGTACATTAAACTTTCAGGTTCAGCATAAGAGTCTTACCACAGTATACTTCCATTTTCGTCCTTCCATTCTTTGTGTTATTGTTGTTATAGGTTATAATTTCAAAATACATTGCTATTGTTTCAATTATCTTTTAAAATTTATTTTTAATCTACACAAGTAAAATTTATACTTTTTGATGTATAATTCTTTGAGTTGTGACAAATGCATAAAATCATATAACCACCAGAGTTCCAACTGCTCTAAATCCTTATTAACTTGGTATTGTTACTTATTAACTTGGTATTGTTACTTAAAAATGTTTTTAGCCACTCAAACAGGTATATTTATGGTATCTCATTGTGGTTTTCATTGTGTCCATGTTTTACTTTAAATTATTGAGCATATTTTAATATTTATAATACTTGTTTAAGGTATTTGTCTACTGATTACATCATCTCTATCATCTCTATCATTTCTGCATCTATTTCTATTCCACCATTTTCCTCCTTGCATGAGTAACATTTGCATGCCTGGTAATTTTTCATTGTACGTTATACTATGTGCATTAATATTTTTGGACAATGGACTTTGTTGTCTTTTTTAGAGTGCTAAAGTTTGGTGAACAGTTATTATTTTTGCATCAAGGTGATTTCTTTGAGATTTATTAAATTCTTCTAGGGAAGGTTTTCTGATTTTCTTTATGACTAATTTAGTAAGGTGTGACACTTGGGGTCTCTACAGAATGTCCCAACATTTATCTGAGGTATCGTTACTCTGGCTTGACAGAACTCAAATAGCTCTCAGCTTTGTGTGAGTTCTGGGTAGTTGTTATTGAATTTGCTTAATGGGGTTTCATCGTATATGTGCATGGATTAATATTCAGCCAAAGGCTTAAGAAAACCCCTATGCAGATTTTTGGGGATCTTTTTCTGACTAGTTCTCCCCTCTTCAGTTATCCAACCCCAAAATTCCAGCATCCCAAGTATCCTCAAACTCAATTCTCTGTCTTAACTCAGAAAGACAGATGTGCTCTGCTTGGGATTCTTCTCTCAGCACCACGGTCCAGAAGGTGTCTCCAAACACAAAACAATCATAGGGCCTACCTCATTTGTTTTCCTTTCCTCAGGGGTCACAATCTTTGCTCCTCCTTTCTAATGTCTGAAAAGTGTCATTGCATATATGTTGTCCACCTATTTTTTTAACATCTTTATTGGAGTATAATTGCTTTACAATGGTGTGTTAGTTTCTGCTTTATAACAAAGTGAATCAGTTATACATATACATATGTTCCCATATCTCTTCCCTCTTGCATCTCCCTCCCTCCCACCCTCCCTATCCCACCCCTCTAGGTGGTCACAAAGCACCGAGCTGATCTCCCTGTGCTATGCGGCTGCTTCCCACTAGCTATCTATTTTACGTTTGGTAGTGTATATATGTCCATGCCACTCTCTCACTTTGTCATAGCTTACCCTTCCCCCTCCCCATATCCTCAAGTCCATTCTCTAGTAGGTCTGTGTCTTTATTCCCTTCTTACCCCTAGGTTCTTCATGATTTTTTAAATTTTTTTTCTTAAATTCCATATATATGTGTTAGCATACAGTATTTGTTTTTCTCTTTCTTACTTACTTCACTCTGTATGACAGACTCTAGGTCCATCCACCTCACTACAAATAACTCAATTTTGTTTCTTTTTATGACTGAGTAATATTCCATTGTATATATGTGCCACATCTTCTTTATCCATTCATCCGATGATGGACACTTAGGTTGCTTCCATCTCCTGGCTATTGTAAATAGAGCTGCAATGAACATTTTGGTACATGACTCTTTTTGAATTTTGGTTTTCTCAGGGTATATGCCCAGTAGTGGGATTGCTGGGTCGTATGGTAGTTCTATTTGTAGTTTTTTAAGGAACCTCCATACTGTTCTCCATACTGGCTGTATCAACTTACATTCCCACCAACAGTGCAAGAGGGTTCCGTTTTCTCCACACTCTCTCCAGCATTCATTGTTTCTAGATTTTTTGATGATGGCCATTCTGACCAGTGTGAGATGATATCTCCTTGTAGTTTTTTTTTCTTTTTTCGGTACGCAGGACTCTCACCGTTGCAGCCTCTCCCGTTGTGGCCTCTCCCATTGCGGAGCACAGGCTTCGGACACACAGGCTCAGCGGCCATGGCTCACGGGCCCAGCTGCTCTGCGGCATGTGGGATCTTCCCGGACCGGGGCACGAACCCGTGTCCCCTGCATCGGCAGGCGGACTCTCAACCACTGCGCCACCAGGGAAGCCCTCTCCTTGTAGTTTTGATTTGCATTTCTCTAATGATTAATGATGTTGAGCATTCTTTCATGTGTTTGTTGGCAGTCTGTAAATCTTCTTTGGAGAAATGTCTATTTAGGTCTTCTGCCCATTTTTGGATTGTGTTGTTTTTTTTTTGTTATTGAGCTGCATTTTTCCACCTTTTAAATTGTTTATGGTGGAAAGACAATTTCAAAATTAAGGTTAGAGTTTAGACCTCAGACATTTTCTTTTTTCCATGCTTGCACCCTAGGTGATCTTATCTAATCCCATTATTTTAAATATTTGCATCTTGACATCTCCAAAATTTATTTCTCCAGCCTGGAACTCTCTCCTCAACTCCAGATGTATACAGTCAAGTGCCATATTCACTTGGATGTTTAATGGATATCTGAAGCTTCACATATTTAAAACCAAAGTCTTCATTTCTTCCTTCCAAACCTTCTACCCAATGTTCTTCATTTAGGTAAGTGACAACTCTATTTTTCTAGTTGTTCAGTCCATCCGTGACTCTTTCTCTAACACCTCACATCTAATCTATCAAAAAATTCTTTTGGCTATACCACTCAAATTATATATAAAATCTAACCCTCTTTTACTACCTCCACTGCTACTATCCTATCGAAGCTCACATTATCTCTTACCTATATTACCTTAATAGCATCCTAACAGGTCTTCCTGCTTCTATAACTGTATCCCATAGAGAGTTCTATCTCCTCAGAAAGGCCAGAGTGATTCTGTTAAACTATAAGTCAAATAATGTCATATCTGTTCTCAAAATCTGCCATGGCCTGGGTACTTCATGTTTGATGTACCCACTACTTTGAACACTCTTCTCCCTGGTACCTGCGTATTTTGTTCATGTTCTTCATTCAGGTTGTTACTAAGTCCAAGCTCGCTCTGCTCACTGCACGACAGGCCAATAAATCAAAGACGAGATGTTGAGGCAAGGAATACGACTTTATTCAGAAAGCTGGCAGACCGGGCAGACTGAGAAGATGACAGACTAGGGCCTCAAAATAACCATCTTATTGGGGTTTGGATGCCAGTTTCTTTTACAGCACAGAGAGGGGGAGGAGATGAGGAAGTAAAGTAAAAAGGCCATAAGTTTTGCAAATATCACCTGGAATGTCCAGCCTCAGGGAGGGGATGTGTTAATTTCTTCTTTCTTGCGGCCATTCACAGGTGGGCGGGGTCAGGATGCTTCCCTGAACAAAGGTACTTTGGTTTAACATTCGGGCAGAGGGGCAGGGTTCCCTGAGGCAGGCCATCAGGTATAGACAGTATACATTTAGTGAACAAATCAGCGGAAAGCAAAGGTTAAAGCAAAAGAAACAGATCCAACATGTAGTCACATTTGGCTCTTCCCTGTTACAAGGTTTCTGTGGAAATGTCACCTTATCAATGAGGCTTTCCCTCAAACTCTCACTCTGTCATTCTGTCCCTTTACCCTGATCTAATTTTCTTCTTAGCTCTTACCACCACCTAATATACTATGTATTTGTTTGTTTGTTACCTACATCAACTATGAGAATGTAAGCAGAAATTTTGTTTTAATTTGTGCTGTGTCCCCAGTAACTGGAATAGTGCCTGGCCCATAGTAAGCATTCCATAAATTATTTGTTCAATGAATGAACACACACAGCCTCTTATTGTCTACTTATTTTTATTTTACTTCTTTCTTGGAAAAAGCATATGCTTAATTTATTTTTTACCAATTTCATACGATCTATCTTTTAAAGAGATAATTGAGATCATCCACATTTTGTATGTTTCATACGCTTTATTTAATTTCTTACATGTTACTTAATACACATTATTTAATAAACATATTATTTATTTTACATTGTTGTTCCCTATTTTCCTTTTCCCAAGTGTGCTGATTTTATCAAGTATTCAGTTTTCCTTTTGTTAACTTGTGAGCTCTAATATGCTTTACCATTTCATTAATGGTTAACTCAACTTTCAGACACATGTGCCTCCACTGTTATTTGAAAACATGCCTTTTTTCCCCCTCTTAGGATTCACTGCTCCTCCGATATTTTTATTTAGAATATTTTCTTATTTATTTAGTATAGTTTCACTTTTCTCCCTCTTCTAAATTCATGCCTTCCCAGATAAGACCTTTAGAACGTGTTTATTTCTCTGTACTCATTCCTTTGCTATCCATAAGTCTGATTTTTCATAGATGACGTGGTACTTTTAGTTCTAGACGTTAGAGTTTCCCTAGAAATATGGACCTTCTGTTTTTAAGAATCCTTATTTAAGTTATGTTACCCATTCCCGGACAGTCTATTATCACTCACTTACATTTAACTGTTGTATTTCACATGCAGACTTTTTTTTTTTCAACTCAAGGATTGTTCTTCTATTGTTTGATTAATTTTGTCATTTTCCACATGTTTTATTTTCTCTGTTTGGAGCTGAAATTATTTAAATATTTGGCCTCCTGTATCTATGTATCAGTGAAGATCCATACCATTAGAGCTCTTAGATATCAGTCTCTAGGTACTTGCTTAGCTCATCGTGTAAAAAGCCCAGCGCCAATTGTTTTTATTATAATTATCACAGTATCAAAAAGTTCATTTGTCTCCAGGCTACAGGTGCCATTTGACCCAGGTGAGGTAGATAGTTTGGAGTTCTTACTGGAGGGAATGGTGAGCCTTGTTCAGATATTCATCTTTCCAGAGGATAAGAACTCAGGAATGTTTTCTTACTCCTAAAAGTGTGGAGAGGTAACTTATTTTTCTTCTGTTTCCCTACATCTTCTTCATGCTTGTTTGAAATGGTAACAGTACTTTCACCTGGGTGTGCTCAGAAACTCTGGCCTTCTTTCCTGCTACTTCTTTTGTAGGCTCTTACTCCCAAGATCATGAAAAAATAAAGTGTGGCTTGAGGTATGCTCTTCTTTAGAAGAAGCTTAGCTAGTTATACTTCTTTTTTCACGTAACCATCCGTTCACTCAAAAATATTGAGTACCTACTCTGTGCCAAGTGCTGTTCTAAGTGACTAAGGCAGATACTGTCCTTACCCTCATGAAGCTTACATTCTATTGGGAAGAAAGAATCAAAACTTAATTTTACACAGCTATAAATGATATAAGAAAACTGTGGGATGACTGTAGGGAGTGCTGAGATAAAAGTGTGAGTCAATAAAATCTTAGGAGACTGAGGATGTGAGTAGGAAGACTGGGGAAAATCAAGGGAAAGCTCTTGATAGTAGAAAACTTTGTCTACCACTACACAAATGCAGCAAAAACAAACACAGGGCTTGCTATTTTGCCGAACTCCATGTCAAATTGTAAGAATAACTAAAGATATTTAATTAAGGAAAAGTTATGCTCCTGACCAGGTGGAGTAAACTCTCATACCAACATTTAACAAATTTCAGAAGAAAGAACACAATTGCTCCAACTAAGGCTGTGCATAAATCTTAGCTGAGCTTTCTACTTGTACCCTCTGCCCAAACTTAGAAATGAAAGTTCATGGGCCCCTCCTCAGAATTATTGAATTGGAATCTTGGGATGAGTCCCAGGAATTTGTATTTTAACTAAAAGCCCTCTCTCCAGGTGACTCATATGGAAGTTAAAGCTTGACAACCACTAATTTAGAACATGATATTGTGTATAGGTGGAGAGATCTTTAAGTTGCCAACATTATATTAGTGAAAAAAGGTCTAAAATAGGTAGAATAGTCTATGTTTAAACAAGCAAGGTAAAAAGAAGTAGCACAGCAAATATTCAAACACACTGGAGGGGGAAAGTAGTCATAAAAACTAAATGTGGAAGAAAATAAGTGATGAATACTGAAAGTCATCTCCTCATTTCCCTTGAATAATTAATAAAAATCCTGTGCATATGGTTGCACAGTTAGAAAACTACATTTATTGGCCTTTGTTACAGCTAGACATGGTCATATTATTAAGTTCTGGCCAAGGGGATATGAGCAGAAGTGATATGGTTCACTTTAAGGTCATCCTCTTGGAAGGAATAAATGTGTGCCCCGTATCCATTCTGCCTTCTCACTGGCTATAGATAGTAGTAACTGGAGAAGCCAGTTGAGACACATACGTGGAAGCTACACAATTTGTCCTACCAACCCCACACTACCCTCCCTCTGGACTGCAACGCAAAATAGTATAAACTTCTATTTTGTTTAAGCTAATGTATGTTGAGGTCTCTTTGTGACAGCAGTTTTAGTATACACCCTAATGAATACATTGAATGAATCCAATAAAACAAGGACTCAAAGACAAATGATAAAACAACAGAATTAGATGAAAAGGCAGACTGCAGAACTCAGGAAGGGTCAAAACGATATTACTGCAGAATTAATTACTAGGAAGCTGAAAAGAATAGAAAAAAGATGGGTTAAAATATAATTATTAATATAGAGAAAGACCTGAGATATATTCACTCAACAAATACTTGTCTAGCAGCCACTTTCTTCCAGACACTGTTCTAGGTACAGGTAATTGAGGGAAAGAGATTACAGGTTGTATTTCAGACAAAGGAAACAGTATGAGTGAAAAGCTTGAGGCAGAAAAGAAGTGGGTGTTTTTATTCACAATAGAAGTTAATTTGGTGTAGCTAAAGCTGCATGAGCAAGGCTGGAAGAATTTTATGGGATTAAGTTGGAAAATTTGGGAGGGACCAGATTATGCAGGGTCTCTATGGACCATGGTAAGAACTTTGATTTTATTCTAGGATAATTGGGAAGCTACTGGGATGTTTTAGGTGGGAAAGAAGCATGATCTAATTTTGCATTTTATTTTAAGAGATCATTTTAGCTGTTACATGAAGGATAGATTACAAAGGGACAAGAGTGGAAGCAGGGAAACCTACTGCTCACTTTCCCTCCACTAACAACCCCAAAGCAAGTAATCATGATGACCTAAACTGATAGAGAGAACCATATGGTTTTCAGAGATATTTTCATGGTGCAATGGGTAATATTTAGTGAAAGTGTATGAAGGGAGTAAAAGAGAAAGAAGTCAAGGATGATTCTCAGGTATATGACCTAAGCAGACTGATAAGTGCTGTTTATTGAAATGGGGGAAGACTGGAAGAGGAACATTTTGGGAAGGGGGAGAATACCAATATTTCAATTGTGTATATGTAAAGTTTGAAATGCCTATAAAGAAATATCTAAGTGATGTCTCACAAAAATTGTGTATGTAGATATGAAGCTCAGAGGAAAGGTTTGATCTGAAGGTATAAAATTGGGAGTCCTCAGCACGTATTTGGTAGTTGAAGGCATAGGACCAAATGAGATCAGCTGGGGTGGAAATGTGGCATGAGAAGATAAAAGAATTCAAGACCAAGCTCTGTTGAGGTCTCAACATTTACAGTGTACAGAAGGGGATACACTTCCAAACAAGGTTGAAAGGAGGGGGATCCACAGAAGTAGGAGGAAAGCTAGAGGAGTGTCATGTTATGGAAGGTGGAAGAAGAGAGTTTGCTTCACTAAGTAAAATGCTGCATGGAGAAGTCAAATGAGATGAGGACTGGACAGTGTTCATTGAATTTAGCTATAAAGAAGTCTTTACTGGGAGCTGTTTTAGATTGTAGATGGCTACAGACTAGGAGACAGGTATATAAGTACTTTTAATGGTAAGATGGCTCAGAGCCTGCACCCCTTAGGAGAAGACCTAGCTCTTTCTCTCCTGTCCACTTTCTCATTTTATACATGATACCTGGCCCTAGGGAAAGCAGTCTAGGTCAGCTTAGCTCTAGGTACTGAACAATGTTTTTCTTCCTTGATCCATTTCTCTGGCATTAGAAGATGTGGCCTTAATGTTACTGGAAGGTAATATCAGAGGTTCAGGTTTGGGCTTTGAAGAAAGTCACTTAAGCCTTTAGATTAAAAGGAGAGAATTTTTCCATGTGACTCAAACCAGCCTACTAGACTCTTTATTTGAGATTAGGATCCAAGTTATCAGCTGACAAGTAAGTATTTTTTGTTTTTTCTTTGTCTTTGTGGCTGTATCTACCTCAGAGACCTCATAGAAAGGAAGGATGGTTGGGGGATACGTCAGGATTCATATATTCCTGGGACTTCCTATCAAAATACCTCCTTAATAGACCTTCTTAACAAATCCACATTTCAGCTCCTTACATAACCAAGCTACCAATTGAATTACAGATCTCTTGAAAGTCCCTGTCTTGTTCAAACCTGTGCTTATAGTCTTACATTGAAAACCTTCCTTTATTCATATACCTCTCCTCTACAGTAGTACAGTCATACATTAAACTTCAACCTTTTTTATTGAGATATATTTGAGGTACAATATTATATGAGTTTCAGGTGTACAACACAGTGATTCACAATTTTA
Organism: Grampus griseus; assembly: GCF_964374135.1. Lineage (NCBI taxonomy): Eukaryota > Metazoa > Chordata > Mammalia > Artiodactyla > Delphinidae > Grampus > Grampus griseus. Next base: position 130,939,632 of record NC_138999.1, read on the forward strand.
AAAGGTTATTCCCCATTTATAGTCATAAAATATTGGCTATATTCCCTATGTTGTACAATATATCTTTGTAGCTTATTTATTTTATACGTAGTAGTTTGTACCTCTTAATCCCCTACCCCTATCTTGTCCCTCCCCCAATTTTCTCTCCCCACACGTAACCAGTAGTTTGTTCTCTATATCTGTATGTTTCTTTTTCTTATTATATTCCCTAGTTTGTTTTATGTTTTAGATTCCACATGTATCATATCATACAGTATTTGTCATTTCTATCTGACTTAAGTCCATCCCTGTTGTTGCAAATGGCAAAGTTTCACTCCTTTTTAAGGCTGAGTAGTATTCCATTGTATATAATATATACCTCATCTTCGTTATCCATTCATCTGTTGACAGACAGTTAGGTTGCTTCTGTACCTTGGCAATTGTAAATAGTGCTGCTATGAACATTGGGGTCCATATATCTTTTCAAATTAGTGTTTTTGTTTCTTTACAATATATACCCAGGAGTGGGATTGCTGAGTCATATAGTAGTTCTATTTTTATTTTTTTGAGGAAACTCCATACTGTTTTCCATAGTGGCTACACCAATTTACATTCCCACCAACAGTGTACAAAAGGTTGTTTTTCTTCACATCCCCACCAACATTTGTTATTTGTGGTCTTTTTGATGATAGCCATGCTGAAAGGTGTGAGGTGATATCTCATTGTTGTTTTAACTTGCTTTTCTCTGATGATTAAAGATGTTGAGCATCTTTTCATGTACCTCTCGGCCATCTGTATGTCTTCTTTGTAAAAATGTCTATTCAGGTCTTCTGCCCAATTTTTAATCAGGTTTTTCACTTTTTGTTGTTGAATTGTATTAGCTATTAATATATTTTTGATATTAGCCTTATTGGTCATATCATTTGCAAATATTTTCTCCCATTCACTAGGCTGTCTTTTCATTTTGTTGCTGGTTTCCTTTGCTGTGTAAAAACTTTTAAGTTTAATTAGGTACCACTTGTTTATTTTTGCTTTTATTTCCTTTGCTTTAGGAGAAGGATCCCAAAAAATATTGCTTTGATTTAAGTCAAAGAGTGTTTTGCCTATGTTTTTTCTAGGAGTTTTACGGTTTCCAGGCTTACATTTAGGTCTTTAATCCATTTTGACTTTAGTTTTGCATATGGTATTATAGCATGTTCTAATTTTATTCTATTACATGCAGCTGTCCAGTTTTCCCAGCAGCACTTACTGGAGAGACTGTCTTTTCTCCATTGTATATTCTTGCCTCCTTTGTCATAGATTGATTGACCATATATGCATGGGTTTATTTCCGGGCTCTCTATTCTGTTCCATGGATCTATGTGTCTGTTTTTGAGACAGTACCATACTGTTTTGATTATTATAGCTTCATAGTATAGTTTGAAAACAGGGAGTGTGATCCAGCGTTGTTCTTCTTTCTCAAGATTGTTTCGGCTACTTGGGGTCTTTTGTGTCTCCATACAAATTTTAGAATTATTTGTTCCAGTTCTGTAAAAAATGTCATTGATATTTTGGTAGGGATTGCATTGAATCTGTAAATTGCCTTGGGTAGTATGCTCATTTTAACAATACTGATTCTTCTAATCCATGAACATGGTATATCGTTTCATCTGTTTGTGTTGTCTTCAATTTCTTTCACCAGTTCATTATTGTTTTCCAAGTAAAGATCTTTTACCTCCCTAGGTAGGGTTATTCCTAGTTATTTCATTCAGGATGCAATGGTAAATGGAACTGTTTCCTTAATTTCTCTCTTAAAAAAAACAATATAGATTTATTATTGTACAGTCAGAAGTCAGATACAGGTCTCACTGGTCTGAAATCAAGGTTGGCAAGCCTGTGTTCCTTTCTGAGGCTGTAGAGGATAATCTGTTTCCTTGCGTTTTCTAACTCTGACAGGCTCCGAGCATTCCTTGGCTCATGGCACCCTTTCTCCATCTTCAAAATCAGAAACTCTGACTCTTTTTTTTTTTTTTTTTGGGCTATGCCACACAGCTTGTGGGATCTTAGTTCCCTGACCAGGACCCTCAGCAATGAAAGCACAGAGTCCTAACCACTGGACCACCAGGGAATTCCCCTTAATTTCTCTTTTAAATAGTTCATTGTTAAGGAATAGGAATGCAACAGATTTCTGTATATTAATTTTATATCCTGTAACTTTACTGAATTCATTCATGAGCACTAGTATTTTTTTTTGTGGTGTCTTTAGGATTTTCTTGGATTGGAAGAATCAATATTGTGAAAATGACTATACTACCCAAAGCAATCTACAGATTCAATACAATCCCTTTCAAATTACCAATGGCATTTTTCACAGAATTAGAACAAAAAAATGTACAATTTGTATGGAAACACAAAAGACCCTGAATAGCCAAAACACTTTGAGAAAGAAAAACGGACCTGGAGGAATCAGGCTCCCTGACTTCAGACTATACTACAAAGCTACAGTAATCAAGACAGTATGGTACTGGCACAAAAACAGAAATATAGATAGCATCATGTCATCTGCAAACAGTAACAGTTTTACTTCTTCCTTTTGAATTTGGATTCCTTTTATTTCTTTTTTTCTCTGATTGCTGTGACCAGGAATTCCAATACAATTTTGTCTTTTTTTAAATTGGAGTATATTTGCTTTACAATGTTGTGTGTGTCTGCTGTACAGTGAAGTGAATCAGCTTTATGTATAAATACATCCCCTCCCTCTTGGACCTCCCTCCCACACCCCCCACATCCCACCTATCTAGGCCATCAGAGACCACCAAGCTAAGCTCCCTGTACAATAGAGCACGTTCCCACTAGCTATCTATTTTACACAGGGTAGTGTATATATGTCAATCCTAATCTTCCAAATCATACCACCCTCCCCTTCACCCACTGTGTCCACCCATCTGTTCTCTATGTCTGGATCACTATTCCTGTCCTGAAGATAGGTTCATCAGTACCATTTTTCTAGATTCCACATATACGTGTTAATATATGGCATTTGTTTTTCTCTTTCCGACTTACTCACTCTGTATGACACACACTAGGTCCAACCACATCTCTACAAATGACCCAATTTCATTCCATTTTATGGCTGAGTAACATTCCACTGTATACATGTACCACATCTTTATCCATCATCTGTCAATGGACATTTAGGTTGCTTCCATGTCCTGGCTATTGTAAATGGTGCTGCAATGTACATTGGGGTACATGTGTCTTTTTGAATTATGGTTTCCTCAGGGTATATGCCCAGTAGTGGGGTTGCTGGGTCATATGGTAGTTTTATTCTTAGTTTTTTAAGGAACCTCCATACTGTTCTCCATTGTGGCTATATCAACTTACGTTCCCACCAACAGTGCAAGAGTGTTCCCTTTTCTCCACACCCTTTCCAGTATTTATTGTTTGTAGATTTTTTGATGATGGCCATTCTGACTGGTATGAGGTGATACCTCACTGTAGCTTTGATTTGCATTTCTCTAATAATTAGTGATGTTGAGCATCTTTTCATGTGCCTCTTGGCCATCTGTATGTCTTCTTTGGAGAAATGTCTATTTAGGTTTTCTGCCCCTTTTTGATTGGGTATTTTTTTAACATCTTTATTGGAGTATAATTGCTTTACAATGGTGTTTTAGTTTCTGCTTTATAACAAAGTGAATCAGTTATACATATACATATGTTCCCATATCTCTTCCCTCTTGCATGTCCCTCCCTCCAACCCTCCCTATCCCACCCCTCTAGGTGGTCACAAAGCACTGAGCTGATCTCCCTGTGCTATGTGGCTGCTTCCCACTAGCTATCTATTTTACGTTTGGTAGTGTATATATGTCCATGCCACTCTCTCACTTTGTCCCAGCTTACCCTTCCCCCTCCCCGTATCCTCAAGTCCATTCTCTAGTAGGTCTGTGTCTTTATTCCCGTCTTACCCCTAGGTTCTTCATTACCCTTTTTTTCCCCTTAGATTCCACATACATGTGTTAGCATATGGTATTTGTTTTTCTCTTTCTGACTTACTTCACTCTGTATGACAGACTCTAGGTCCATTCACCTCATTACAAATAGCTCAATTTCGTTTCTTTTTCTGGCTGAGTAATATTCCATTGTATATATGTGCCACATCTTCTTTATCCATTCATCCAATGATGGACACTTAGGTTGCTTCCATCTCCTGGCTATTGTAAATAGAGCTGCAATGAACATTTTGGTACATGACTCTTTTTGAATTGTGGTTTTCTCAGGGCATATGCCCAGTAGTGGGATTTCTGGGTCATATGGTAGTTCTATTTTTAGTTTTTTAAGGAACCTCCATAATGTTCTCCATAGTGGCTGTATCAATTTACATTCCCACCAACAGTGCAAGAGGGTTCCCTTTCCTCCACACCCTCTCCAGCATTTATTGTTTGTAGATATTTTGATGATGGCCATTCTGACTGGTGTGAAATGATATCTCATTGTAGTTTTGATTTGCATTTCTCTAATGATTAATGATGTTGAGCATTCTTTCATGTGTTTGATGGCAATCTGTATATCTTCTTTGGAGAAATGTCTATTTATGGTCTTCTGCCCATTTTTGGATTGGGTTGTTTGTTTTTTTGTTATTGAGCTGCATGAGCTGCTTATAAATTTTGGAGATTAATCCTTTGTCACTTGCTTCATTGGCAAATATTTTCTCCCATTCTGAGGGATGTCTTTTGGTCTTGTTTATGGTTTCCTTTTCTGTGCAAAAGCTTTTAAGTTTCATTAGGTCCCATTTGTTTATTTTTGTTTTTATTTCCATTTCTCTAGGAGGTGGGTCAAAAAGGATCTTCCTGTGATTTATGTCATAGAGTGTTCTGCCTATATTTTCCTCTAAGAGTGTGACAGTGTCTGGCCTTACATTTAGGTCTTTAATCCATTTTGAGTTTATTTTTGTGTATGGTGTTAGGGAGTGTTCTAATTTCATACTTTTACATGTAGCTGTCCCGTTTTCCCAGCACCACGTATTGAAGAGGCTGTCTTTTCTCCACTGTATATTCTTGCCTCTTTTATCAAAGATAAGGTGACCATATGTGCGTGGGTTTATCTCTGGGCTTTCTATCCTGTTCCATTGATCTATATTTCTGTTTTTGTGCCAGTACCATACTGTCTTGATTACTGTAGCTTTGTACTATAGTCGGAAGTATGGGAGCCTGATTCCTCCAGCTCCATTTTTCGTTCTCAAGATTGCTTTGGCTATTCGGGGTCTTTTGTGTTTCCATACAAATTGTGAAAATTTTTGTTCTAGTTCAGTGAAAAATGCCAGTGGTAGTTTGATAGGGGATTGCATTGAATGTGTAGATTGCTTTGGGTAGTAGAGTCATTTTCACAATGTTGATTCTTCCAATCCAAGAGCATGGTATATCTCTCCATCTATTTGTATCATGTGTAATTTCTTTCATCCGTGTCTTATAATTTTATGCATACAGGTCTTTTGTCTCCTTAGGTAGGTTTATTCCTAGATATTTTATTCTTTATGTTGCAGTGGTAAATGGGTGTGTTTTCTTAATTTCACTTTCAGATTTTTCATCACTATTGTATAAGAATGCCAGAGATTCCTGTGCATTAATTTTGTATCCTGCTACTTTACCAAATTCATTGATTAGCTCTAGTTGTTTTCTGGTAGCATCTTTAGGATTCTCTATGTATAGTATCATGTCATCTGCAAACAGTGACAGCTTCACTTTCTCTTTTCTGATTTGGATTCCATTTATTTCTTTTTCTTCTCTGATGGCGCTGGCCAAAATTTCCAAAACTATGTTGAATAAAAGTGGTGAGAGTGGGCAACCTTGTCTTGTTCCTGATCTTAGTGGGAATGGTTTCAGTTTTTCACCATTGAGGATGATGTTGCCTGTGGGTTTGTCATATACGGCCTTTATTATGTTGAGGAAAGTTCCCTCTATGCCTACTTTCTGAAGAGTTTTTATCATAAATGGGTGTTGAATTTTCTCGAAAGCTTTCTCTGCATCTATTGAGATGATCATATGGTTTTTTTTCCTTCAATTTTTTAATATGGTGTATCACGTTGATTGATTTGCGTACATTGAAGAATCCTTGCATTCCTGGGATAAGCCCCACTTGATCATGGTGTATGATCCTTTCAATGTGCTGTTGGATTCTGTTTGCTAGTATTTTGTTGAGGATTTTTGCAGCTATGTTCATCAGTGATATTGGCCTGTAGTTTTCTTTCCTTGTGACATCTTTGTCTGGTTTTGGTATCAGGGTGATGGTGGCCTTGTAGAATGAGTTTGGGAGTGTTCCTCCATCTGCTATATTTTGGAAGAGTTTGAGAAGTATAGGTGTTAGCTCTTCTCTAAGTGTTTGATAGAATTCGCCTCTGAAGCCATCTGGTCCTGGACTTCTAGGGCTAGTGCTGTGTTAATGGTGGGTGGAGTCAGGGTCCAAAAGACCATGGGCCTGTTACTCATCCAATGGTGGGCGATGCCAGGGGATAGTGCCAGCCTACTGGCAGTCAGAGCTGAATCCTGGGGTCTTGTTGCAGGGCCCAGGGGTATCAGAGCTGGTGTCAGATCACTGGTGGGTGGAACCAGTTCCTAACACTGTTGTCTGTGGGGCCTGGGTGTCTTTAAGCTTGTGTTGGTTTACTAGTGAGAGGCCCATGGCCCAGCTGGTCCCAGGGCAGAATTTGGCCTCTTTGTGGGCAAGTTGGGTCCACACACTATGGGGCTGCAGTTTTCTTGTAGTTGGTGTCTGCCTGCTGGTAGGCGGACCTGGGTCCTGGGGTCTCTGGTGGGCTAGGCCCTGTCCAGGGGCAGCTGGGGGCTCAAGAGGTTTTAAGGCAGCCTGTCTGCTGGTAGTGGAGCTGTGTCCATGCCCAGTTAGTTACTTGGACTGAGGCATCCCAGCACTGGCTCCTGGGGCTGGGTCCTGGAGCTAATAAGCTGGAGGGAGGATTCTACAATGGCATTTGCCAGCACCAGTGTCCATGTAGCTGAACCACCTCCCCCAAATGGCTGCCACCAGTGTCTATGTCCCCAAGGTGAGCTGAAGTTGCCTCCTTCCTTTCCAGGAGACTCTCTAAGATCAGCAGGTAAGTCCGACCCAGGCTCCTGAAGTTACTGCTTCTACTGTGGATCCTGGAGCATGTGAGATTTTGTGTGTGCCCTTTAAGAGTAAAGTGTCTATTTCTCCCAGTCCTCTGGGACTCCCAAAAGTAAGCCCCACTGTCCTTCAAAGCTAAATGCTCTGGGGACTCATAGTCCCAGTGCAAGACCCACAGGCGGGAAGCCCAATATGGAGCTTGGACCTCTCACTCCTTGGGGAGAAACTCTACAATTCTAATTATTTTCCCATTTGTGGTCACCCACTGGGGGGTATGGGACTTAAGTATGTTATGACTCCACCCCTCCTATGCATCTTGTCCTTCTTTATATCTTAAGTTGTAGAAGATCTTTTCTGGTAGGCTCTGATCTTTTCCATTGATGGTTGTTCTGCAAATAGTTGTGATTTTGGTGTGCTTGTGAGAGGAGGTGAGTTCTGGGGTCTTTCTACTCTGCCATCTTGGCTGATTGCCCCTTAAACTTCAATCTTATGGTTGTCACATTCCTGGCTCCACCCTTATTGCTGTAAAACTCCCTCAAGAAATTGACTGTTTACCTGTGCCAATTTCTATAGTTTGTTAACACTTTCCATCAGGCTTTGCCTAACTACCTGACTGAACTTTCTTGTATCATGCACATTGAATCTGCTATTTAATAGTCTCCTTATCTTAATGAGTATGTCTAGGCCTCTGTTACCAATCCTTCACCGTGTGGTCTGTGTAGTTATTGACCAATTTATTTAGTTTTATCCTCATTTCTCATTGCTGTAGAAATAAAGTAATAACCAGTTGAGGTTCCAATTAACTTCTTGAAGAATAAGATGATCTAATTTTGAGAGGTTCTCATTGATTCTTCTCTTGTTAAATATATTTGCCCCTAATACTTCCCCAGGTCAATATTAGTATGTCTACTGTTTGCTTTTTGTAATAAGATATCATTTAGTTTACTTCTATTGCTATACAGATTTTGGAGAAAGACATTTTCCCCTCTACTAAATGACCCAATGGAATTAAAATTTTTATAAAGACATTACTTATATCCAATAAAATTATCCATTTTAAATGTACAGTCAGATGAATCTTGGTAATTGTACACAATTGTGTAAACACCACACACATAGCCTGGTTTGGGAACCACTACTACTTCTGTCTACATTCAGCCTATTTTTAGCAATTTTCTCAGGTGGTTTATATATACACTTCAGTTTGAGCATCACTGATATATTTGTTATTGTTGCTTGGTCCAGGGTTACTTTGTATTGGATTCCCTTTCTCTCTTTTTCTCTCATGGACTGTTGATGTGCTGTGAGGGAGTTAGTTTCTCAGCATCCAAAGATAGTTGACTTTAATTTTTCTGCTGATGTTACCACATGCAGACCCACACATTCAGCTGGGGTGGACTCAAAAAATGGAAATTGTCATTCTGTTTTGCTTAGCATAATGTTAGTGAGGTTTGGTGCTTCCATAAACTCATGTCCCGAAGTTCAGTGCCAAATAGAAATGCTTTTTGTCTAAACCACAATTTGTAATTCAATTGCTATAGGTACCACTGTGGCCTGATACTCCAAATGTCAGGGATACATCTAAGTATAGGCAATGAAGAAAATGACTGCTTCTCATTTTAAGAGAAAGTAGTGGCTTTAGAATTAGACCTTCAAAACTATGCCCTGGGTTTCTGCACAAGTATGATACAGAATAAAACAATAATGTGGGTCAGCAATTTTCTATGAGATGCACAAATACTGTTTATCGTCATCATACTTTCCTCTCAGTATTCTCTAGAGAAGTGTAGAGTGGGTGAGTAGTGAATTAGAATCATTTTACATAATAAAGGGTATTCTGGAAATGAGGAATACTTATGTATTAGAGCCATGGGATCTAATCCTGACTTTATTACTAACTCACTATTCTGTGTCACTTTCCCCATTTTACAATAAGGAGGATAAATTAATAGTCTCTGAGGGCCCTTCTTGCTCTGAACTTCTATGAAGCTGTACTTCTCACCATTTTTGTCCTTCTCCAAAACTGTGGGGAGAGGGAAAAGATATGTTGGATTACTTTTACTCTTTCAGCTTAACAATTAGCTCTTGAGTTGATTAATGCTCTGCTGGCAACGGCTGTATTTTAGTGAAGATGATTTAGTATCTCAGCAATTGCTAGTTGCTTATAAATGTGCCAGCTTTGTGTATTGAAATTAGTAAAGTTTCTAAAGGTATTTCAAACTTGCCTTAATTAATTAAATGCTGGATAGATGCAGTCCAAGGTTAACCACTTAATAAATCGGCAACCAAATAAAAAATGGAATCAAATATTTTGAGCAGTTTACTGGAATGGATCTGGGCTCTACACCAAGAGATCTGTAGCAATGCTGGCAGCAGAGTGGGTCATTTTCAAGCTCCTGACTCATTGTCACTATACCCTTTCACCCAGGACTGAATCCTTCCCCGCAAGAAAACTACACAGTATTGCTTCAGCTATAGCAATAATGGTTGTGTTAATATCCATAGACTAAAAGAAAATCTCCATATGAAATGTGAATGACTGTGACAAGAACCATCTTTAATTCACTGTGCATTTGAACATAAGAATATTGTAAAGGAGGATAATAATGATAGTTCTTAGTACGTAGAAAAGTTCTTTGCCGTTTCTCTGAGGTGGTATTTAAGTTGAAGACTAGATTAAAGGTAAAGGGAAGTTGCTTAGAAAAAGGAATCATAAAGAAAGATGACACTGCTTAGAAGACTAAGATGACACTACAGAATGTTGTTGAAGATTTGAAAGCAAGAAGTAAGATTTGGCTGTGTACATAGTGAGTAGATTAATTCAGGAAAATTTCTGTTTTCTGAGAAACCAAAGGAATAGATATTATCACTCAAGTTGCCAAGGAGCTGTATTTGTAAAAAATCTGAGCATATTGTTAAGCCAAATTATAAAGCTAACAAACACATTAAGCAGCTGCTTTGTACTCAGCTCTGTGCTAAGTGCTATGGAGAACATGAGGAAGAAATGAGATTCATGTCTGAGAGTACTTACCAAGACAGCATCATATAATGGAAAGAGTTATGGACTGAGAGTCAGAAGACTTGAATTCCACCAGCTTACTCTGTGACTTTGGCCAAGGGACTTCTCTCTGAGCTTCAGATTCTCAGCCTGTTGAAATAATATTCAGTGAGATGGTATATGAGAGTACTTCAGAAATTAAGAAGAGCTGGTCAGATGCTGTCAATGACAATACAGTTGCTAATAACTGGAGGTAATAATGATGTAGTAAAAAGAACACATTGATATTCAAACAAACCTGGGGTTGAATTCTGTCTTTGTCATTTACTAGCTGTAGTGGCTTTGGGTATTTACTTACCTTTATGAGCCTCAGTTCTCCATTTGTAAAATTAGGATAATGATAACAACAATAAATATTTATAATATTATTGCCTGTCACGTAGTAGGTATTTAGTAATGGTAGCGTTTATTACTCATACACAAACTGAATACAGTTAAGCAGGAAACTGTATGATACAAGCTGTAAAAGTAATGGGAATGTAAAATTCCGTGTCAAAATATATTGTGAGCAAAGTTTCATGATAGCAGAAATAACTGAGTAACCCTTTTCAGAAATTTTATATAATGAAAATAGGCCTTTAAAAGAACACGTTTGTATGTTTTAAGAAATGACGTGAGATGTGAGAGTTGATGAGGAAGTAAAATTTATAAAAGTTGATGACTCACTGGTGAGTGGAAACATGGCAAGTGAGGGAGAGTGACTTTCAAGTTTTTGTCTTGGGTGACTGAATATATGATGATACAATATATCATTCAACAAAAATTTATTGATGCGTACTATGTACCAGGCTCTGAAAATAAGGCGATAAGTTAGACATAGTTCTTGTCTACATGTATATTACAATCTAGTGGAGGAAACAAGATATAAATAAAATTAACAAAAAATGTAGTTTTGAAAATGAGTATTAAGCAAGAAAAGTAAAGAGTGCTATGTCAAACTATGTCAGAGAGACATACTAGTGAATACAGGAGGATAACAAGGTTTTGAGTGAAAAACAAAATGATGACTTCATTTTTTGAACATGTTAAGTTTTGAAGTATCAGTGGGAAATATAGTTGAAGATATCTAGAAGGCATATGAAGATATAGATTTGGAGCTCAGAATAAGATCTGGGTAGCAAACATTAAAAGAAAATTTATTCAAATGGTGATTGAAGTTATAGGATTACACGAAGTTACCTAAAAACAGCACACAGAGCAGGGGATCCCAGAGGGTGTGTGTGTGTGTCTGTGTGTGCAGTTTTTTTTTAGATTTTTAAGAATTTATTATTTTTTATTGAAGTATAGTTGATTTACAATGTTGTGTTAATTACTGCTGTACAGCAAAGTGATTCAGTTATACATTAATATACATTTTAAAAAATATATTCTTTTCCATTATGGTTTATCATAGGATATTGAGTATAGTTCTCCATGCTAGATAGTAGGACCTTGTTGTTAGTTTTGTTTTAGTTTTAATTGGATTTGAATATCTTTTGTTGGGACACACACTCTATAAGTCAAACACAGTCCTTATCATTCCCTATTTTCTTATACCTGAACAACTTCAACCTCATAAATTTATTTTACCTGTTTGGCCTCTGGAAACATTTGAGTTTTCAATTTCTGGTATGGCCAGAAAAGTAGTGGGCTTCTTAACATTTACCATTAAAAAAAATTTTAAGCTAGCAAAATATTTTAATTATTATTTTTAAATTATGATACAGAAAAATGGACTTTTTCTATTTTGCTATACAGTTCTATTAATTTTAACATAGATAGATAGATAGATATAGATATAGATATGTAATCACCACCACAATGTGGATACAGTTTCAATGCCCCCCAAAACTCCTTCATTCTACCATTTTATAGTCATCCCCTCCCTCTGCTCATAAACCCTGACAATCTATTCTCCATCCTTATAGTTTTACTTTTTTCAGAATGCAATATAAATGAAAGAATGCAGTATGTAGCCCTTTGAGACAGGCATTTTTTATACAGCATCGTGTCTTTGAGAGTCATCTAAGTTGTGTATATCAATAGTTTGTTCTTTTTATGGTGAATAATATTTTATTATATGGGGGCACTACAGTTTGTTCATGCATTCACCCAATTAAGGACATTTGAAATCTTTCCAGGTTAGGGCAATTATGAATAGAGCTGATGTAAACATTGATGATCAGATAAAGTTTTCATTTCTCTGGTGTATAAACAGGAATTGCCAAACTATTTTCCAAAGTGGCTGTAACGTTTTTCATTCCTTCTAGTAATGTATGAGAGTCACATTTGCTCACATTCTTTTCAGTACATGGTATTGCCAATATATATATTTTAAATTTATTTTTGGCTGCGTTGGGTATTTGTTGCTGCATGCGGGTTTTCTCTAGTTGAGGCGAGCGGGGGCTACACTTCGTTGCGGTGTGTGGGCTTCTAATTGCGGTGGCTTCGCTTGTAGCGGATCACGGGTTCTAGGTGTGTGGGCTTCAGTAGTTGCAGCTTGTGGGCTCAGTAGTTGTGGCTCATGGGCTCTAAAGCGCAGGCTCAGTAGTTGTGGCACACGGGCTTAAATGCTCCACGGCATGCGGGATCTTCCCAGACCAGGGATCGAACCCGTGCCCCCTGCATTGGCAGGAGAATTCTTTTTTTTTCTTTTCAACATCTTTGTTGGAGTATAATTGCTTTACAACTGTGTGTTAGGTTTTGCTTTAAATCAAAGTAATTCAGCTGTACGTATACATATATCCCGATATCTCCTCCCTCTTGCGTCTCCCTCCCACGGTCCCTATCCCACCCCTCTAGGTGGTCACAAAGCATTGAGCTGATCTCCCTGTGCTATGCGGCTGCTTCCCCCTAGCTATCTATTTTACATTCGATAATACATATATAAGTCCATGCCACTCTCTCACTTTGTCCCAGCTTACACTTCCCCCCCCCGTGTCCTCAAGTCCATTCTCTACATCTGCGACTTTATTCCTGTCCTGCCCCTACGTTCTTCATAACATTTTTTTTTTACATTCCATATATATGTGTTAGCATAGGGTATTTGTTTTTCTCTTTCTGACTTACTTCACTCTGTATGACAGACTCTAGGTCCATCCACCTCACTATAAATAAATCAACTTCTTTTCTTTTTATGGCTGAGTAATATTTCATTGTATATATGTGCCACATCTTCTTTATCTATTCATCTGTCGATGGACACTTAGGTTGTTTCCATGTCCTGGCTATTGTAAAAAGAGCTGCAATGAACATTGTGGTACATGACTCTTTTTGAATTATGGTTTTCTCAAGGTATATGGCCAGTAGTGGGATTGCTGGGTCGTATGGTAGTTCTATTTTTAGTTTTCTAAGGAACCTCCATATGGTTCTGCATAGGGGCTATGTCAATTTACATTCCCACCAGCAGTGCAAGAGTGTTCCCTTTTCTCCACACCCTCTCCAGCATTTATTGTTTCTAGATTTTTTGATAATGGCCATTCTGACTGGTGTGAGGTGATACCTCATTGTAGTTTTCATTTGCATTTCTCTAATGATTAGTGATGTTGAGCATTCTTTCATGTGTTTGTTGGCTATCTGTATATCTTCTTTGGAGAAATGTCTATTTAGGTCTTCTGCCCATTTTTGGATTGGGTTGTTTGTTTTTTTCATATTGAGCTGCATGAGCTGCTTGCAAACTTTGGAGATTAATCCTTTGTCAGTTGCTTCATTTGCAAATATATTCTCCCATTCTGAGGGTTGTCTTTTGGTCTTGTTTACGGTTTCCTTTGCTGTGCAAAAGCTTTGAAATTTCTTTAGGTCCCATTTGTTCATTTTTGTTTTTATTTCCATTTCTCTAGGAGGTGGGTCAAAAAGGATCTTGCTGTGGTTTATGTCATAGAGTGTTCTGCGTATGTATTCCTCTAAGAGTTTTATAGTGTCTGGCCTAACATTTAGGTCTTTAATCCATTTTGAGTTTATTTTTGTGTATGGTGTTAGGGAGCATTCTAATTTCATTCTTTACATGTAACTGTCCAGTTGGCCCAGCACCACTTGTTGAAGAGGCTGTCTTTTCTCCATTATATATTCTTGCCTCCTTTATCAAAAATAAGGTGACCACATGTGCATGGGTTTATCTCTGGGCTTTCTATCCTGTTCCATTGATCTATATTTCTGTTTTTCTGCCAGTACCATACTGTCTTGATTACTGTAGCTTTGTAGTAAAGTCTGAAGTCAGGGAGCCTGATTCCTCCAGCTCCGTTTTATTTCTCAAGATTGCTTTGGCTATTCGGGGTCTTTTGTGTTTCCATACAAATTGAGAAATTTTAAATTCTAGTTCTGTGAAAAATGCCATTGGTAGTTTGATAGGGATTGCTTTGAATCTGTAGATTGCTTTGGGTAGTAGAGTCATTTTTACAGTGTTGATTCTATCAATCCAAGCACATGGTATATCTCTCCGTCTGTTTGTATCATCTTTAATTTCTTTCATAAGTGTCTTATAGTTTTCTGCATACAGGTCATTTGTCTCCCTAGGTAGGCTTATTCCTAGGTATTTTATTCTTTTTGTTGCAGTGGTAAATGGGAGTGTTTCCTTAATTTCTCTTTCAGATTTTTCATCATTAGTGTATAGGAATGCAAGAGATTTCTGTGCATTAATTTTGTATCCTGCTACTTTACCAAATTCATTGATTAGCTCTAGTAGTTTTCTGGTAGCATCTTTAGGATTCTCTATGTATAGTATTATGTCATCTGCAAACAGTGACAGCTTTCCTTCTTTTTCTCTGATTTGGATTCCTTTTATTTCTTTTTCTTCTCTGATTGCTGTGGCTAAAACTTCCAAACCTATGTTGAATAATAGTGGTGAGAGTGGGCAACCTTGTCTTGTTCCTGATCCTAGTGGAAATGGTTTCAGTGTTTCACCATTGAGAACTATGTTGGCTGAGGGTTTTGTCATATATGGCCTTTATTATGTTGAGGAAAGTTCCCTCTATGCCTACTCTCTGGAGGGTTTTTATCATAAATGGATGTTGAATTTTGTCAAAAGCTTTTTCTGCATCTATTGAGGTGATCATATGGCTTTTTTCCTTCAATTTGTTAATATGGTGTATCACGTTGATTGATTTGCATATATTGAAGAATCCTTGCGTTCCTGGAATAAACCCCACTTGATCATGGTGTATGATCCTTTTAACGTGCTATTGGATTCTGTTTGCTAGTATTTTGTTGAGGATTTTTGAATCTATGTTCATGAGTGATATTGGCCTGTAGTTTTCTTTCCTTGTGACATCTTTGTCTGGTTTTGGTAACAGGGTGATGGTGGCCTTGTAGAATGAGTTTGGGCGTGTTCCTTCATCTGCTATATTTTGGAAGAGTTTGAGAAGGATAGGTGTTAGCTCCTCTCTAAATGTTTGATAGAATCCACCTGTGAAGCCATCTGGTCCTGGGCTTTTGTTTGTTGGAAGATTTTTTTTTTTTTTTTTTGCGGTACGCGGGCCTCTCACTGTTGTGGCCTCTCCCGTTGTGGAGCGCAGGCTCCGGACGCGCAGGGTCAGCAGCCATGGCTCACGGGCCCAGCCGCTCCGCGGCATGTGGGATCTTCCCGGACTGGGGCACGAACCCGTGTCCCCTGCATCGGCAGGCGGACTCTCAACCACTGCGCCACCAGGGAAGCCCTGTTGGAAGATTTTTAATCACAGTTTCAACTTCAGCGCTTGTGATTGGTCTGTTCATATTTTCTATTTCTTCCTGGTTCAGTCTCTGGAGGTTGTGCATTTCTAAGAATTTGTCCATTTCTTCCAGGTTGTCCATTTTATTGGCATAGAGTTGCTTGTTGTAATCTCTCATGATCCTTTGTATTTCTCCAGTGTCCGTTGTTACTTCTTCTTTTTCATTTCTAATTCTATTGATTTGAGTCTTCTCCCTTTTTTTTGTGATGAATCTGGCTAATGGTTTATCAATTTTGTTTATCTTGTCAAAGAACCAGCTTTTAGTTTTATTGATCTTTGCTATCATTTCCTTCATTTCTTTTTCATTTATTTCTGATCTGATCTTTATGATTTCTTTCCTTCTGCTAACTTTGGGGTTTTTTTGTTCTTCCTTCTCTAATTGCTTTAGGTGCAAGGTTAGGTTGTTTTGTCGAGATGTTTCCTGTTTCTTAAGGTAGGATTGTATTGCTATAAACTTACCTCTTAGAACTGCTTTTGCTGCATCCCATAGATTTTGGGTCGTCATGTCTCCATTGTCATTTGTTTCTAGGTATTTTTTGATTTCCTCTTTGATTTCTTCAGTAATCACTTTGTTATTAAGTTGTGTATTGTTTAGCCTCCATGTGTTTGTATTTTTTATGGATCTTTTCCTGTAATTGATATCTAGTCTCATAGCGTTGTGGTCAGAAAAGATACTTGATACGATTTCAATTTTCTTAAATTTACCAAAGCTAGATTTGTGACCCAAGATATGATCTATCCTGGAGAAAGTTCCATGAGCACTTGAAAAAAATGTGTATTCTGTTGGTTTTGGATGGAATGCCCTATAAATATCAATTAAGTCCATCTTGTTTAATGTATCATTTAAAGCTTGTGTTTCCTTATTTATTTTCATTTTGGATGATCAGTCCATTGGTGAAAGTGGGGTGTTAAAGTTCCCTAGTATGATTGTGTTACTGTCGATTTCCCCTTTTATGGCTGTTAGTATTTGCCTTATGTATTGAAGGTACTAATATGTTGGGTGCATAAATATTTATAATTGTTATATCGTCTTCTTGGATCGATCCCTTGATCATTATGTAGTGTCCTTCTTTGTCTCTTGTAATAGTCTTTGTTTTAAGATCTATTTTGTGTGATATGAGAATTGCTACTCCAGCTTTCTTCTGATTTCCACTTGCATGGAATATCTTTTTCCATCCCCTCACTTTCAGTCTGTATGTGTCCCTAGGTCTGAAGTGGGTCTCCCATAGACAGCATATGTATGGGTCGTGTTTTTGTATCCATTCAGCCAGTCTGTGTCTTTTGGTGGGAGCATTTAATCCTTTTATTTTAAGGTTATTATCGATATGTATGTTCCTATTCCCATTTTCTTAATTGTTTTGGGTTTGTTATTGTAGGTCTTTTCCTTCTCTTGTGTTTCTTGGCTAGAGAAGTTCCTTTAGCATTTGTTGTAATGCTGGTTTGGTGGTGCTGAACTCTCTCAGCTTTTGCTTGTCTGTAAAGGTTTTAATTTCTCCATCAAATCTGAATGATATCCTTGCTAGGTAGAGTAATCTTGGTTGTAGGTTTTTCTCCTTCATCACTTCAAATATGTCCTGCCACTCCCTTCTGGCTTGCAGAGTTTCTGCTGAAAGATCAGCTATTAACCTTATAGGGATTCCCTTGTATGTTATTTGTTGCTTTTCCCTTGCTGCTTTTAATATTTTTTTCTTTGTATTTAATTTTTAAAAATTAATTAATTTATTTTTGGCTGTGTTGAGTCTTCGTTTCTGTGTGAGGGCTTTCTCTAGTTGTGGCAAGCGGGGGCCACTCTTCATCACAGTGCACGGGCCTCTCACTATTGCGGCCTCTCTTGTTGCAGAGCACAAGCTCCAGGTGCGCAGGCTTAGTAGTTGTGGCTCATGGGCCTAGTGGCTCCACGGCATATGGGATCTTCCCAGACCAGGGCTCAAACCCGTGTCCCCTTCATTGGCAGGCAGATTCTCAACCACTGCACCACCAGGGAAGCCCCGTATTTAATTTTTGATAGTTTGATTAATATGTGTCTTGGCATGTTTCTCCTTGGATTTATCCTGTATGGGACTCTCTGCACTTCCTGGACTTGATTGACTATTTCCTTTCCCATATTAGGGAACTTTTCCACTATAATCTCTTCAAATATTTTCTCAGCCCCTTTCTTTTTCTCTTCTTCTGGGACCCCTATAATTCGAATATTGCTGCATTTAATGTTGTCCCAGAGGTCTCTGAGACTGTCCTCAATTCTTTTCACTCTTTTTTCTTTATTCTGCTCTGCAGTAGTTATTTCCACTGTTTTATCTTCCAGGTCATTTATCCGTTCTTCTGCCTCAGTTATTCTCCTCTTGATTCCTTCTAGAGAATTTTTAATTTCCTTTATTGTGTTGTTCTTCATTGTTTGTTTGCTCTTTAGTTCTTCTAGGTCCTTGTTAAACGTTTCTTGTATTTTCTCCATTCTATTTCCAAGATTTTGGATCATCTTTACTATCATGACTCTGAATTGTTTTTCAGGTAGACTGCCTATTTCCTCTCATTTGTTTGGTCTGGTGGGTTTTTACCTTGCTCATTCATCTGCTGTGTTTCTCTGTCTTCTCATTTTGCTTAACTTACTGTGTTTGGGGTCTCCATTTTGCAGGCTGTAGGTTCGTAGTTCCCATTCTTTTTGGTGTCTGCCCCCAGGGGCTAAGGTTGGTTCAGTGGGTTGTGTAGGCTTCCTAGTGGAGGGGACTAGTGCCTGTGTTCTGGTGGATGAGGCTGGATCTTGTCTTTCTGGTGGGCAGGACCCCATCCGGTGGTGTGTTTTGGGGTGTCTGTGACCTTATTATGATTTTAGGCAGCCTCTCTGCTAATGAATGGGTGGGGTTGTGTTCCTGTCTTGCTAGTTGTTTGGCATAGGGTGTTCAGCATTGTAGCTTGCTGGTTGTTGTGTGTACCTGGGTCTTAACATTGAGATGGAGATCTCTGGCAGAGCTTTCTCCATTTGATATTACATGGAGCCAGGAGGTCTCTGGTGGAGTGATGTCCTGAACTCGGCTCTCCCACCTCAGAGGCACAGGCCTGATACCCAGCTGGAGCACCGTGACCCTGTCAGCCACATGGCTCTTTTGGGAAGTCTGAGGTCTTCTGCCTCTTCTGCCAGCATTCAGCAGGTGTTCTGTAGGAGTTGTTCCACATGTAGATGTATTTCTGATGTATTTGTGGGGAGGAAGGCAATCTCCACATCTCACTCCTCCACCATCTTGAAGGTCTCCCCCCAGCAGGAGAATTTTTAACCACTGCACCACAAGGGAAGTGCCACTGATATATATTTTTAAAATTTCTTTCCTGCTATAATAGTAAATGATTCATTTTTTTAGTAAATATAAAATATAAGGTAAAATGTATGAAGTAAAATCCTCCATTGCCCCTTCCACTAACCATGAGAAAACTGTTAATGGTTTTGTGTATATCTTTTCAGAAGTATTTAACTTATTCATGAGTATATATGGACCTTTACAAGTACCCTTTTGTTACTTTTATAACTTTAAATCGTATTATAAGAGAATATGGTTCTGAACATAAATGTATATTGTATATGATAAAAGGCTAAGGTTCAGGGGTTTTCTTTTTTGCTTGTCTTATTTTGTTTGTGTATTTATGTCCAATTGTTGCAACACCATTTGTTGGAAAAACTATCTTTACTGCATTGAATTACTTTTGCACCTTGGCCAAAAATCAATTGGCCATATTCATGTTGGTGTATTTCTGGGCTCTTTATTTTGCTCCACTGATCTATGTCTATTCCTTTGAAAATGCCATGCTCTTTTGATTACTGTAGTTTTACAGTAATTCTTAAAATAAGGTAATGTGATTGCTCCAAATTTATTTTTTCTTTTTCCAAATTGTTTTAGCTATTCTAGTTCATTTGTTTTCCTTATAAATTTTAGAATCAGTTTGTCTATATCTGCAAAAAAATCTTGCTGGGATTTTGATAATAATTGCATTAAACTTATAAATAAATTTGAGTAGAATTTGTATCTTTACTATGTTGAACCTTCTAATCCATGAACATGTTATGTCTCTCCAGGTCTTCTTTGATTTCTTTCATGAGCGTTTTATAGTTTTCAGTGTACAGAACCTATACATGTTTTGTTACATTTACACTTAAGTATTTAACCTCTTGGGGGTTATCATAAATTGTTTTATTTAAATTTTTTTATTTCCAATTGTACATTGATAGTATATAGAAGTACATTGATTGTTGTTTGCTGGCCTTATATCCTTTGATTGCTAAACTCACTTATTATTTCTATAATTTTTGGCAGATTATGTTTATATATCACTGAATTAAATTTCCTAATACTTTGTGTTGGTTTTGCAACTGTGCTCTCCAGTGATGTTAATCTGTTGTTTCTTGTAATTTCTTGTAACATCTTTGGTTTGGTATAATAGTAACACTGGCCTCATCGAATAAACTGGTAAGTACACCCTCCTCTTCAATTTTTCTTAAGAATTTGTGTAGAACAAACTTCTTTCTTCCTTAAATGTTTGACAGAATTCACCAGTGCAAAACCATCTGAGCCATGTGTGTGTGTAGAATTTACATTATAAATTCAGTTTCTTTAATATAGATGAAGGTACTCAAGTGATCTATTTCTCCTTGAGTGAACCTTTTTTT
This sequence comes from Grampus griseus, assembly GCF_964374135.1. Lineage (NCBI taxonomy): Eukaryota > Metazoa > Chordata > Mammalia > Artiodactyla > Delphinidae > Grampus > Grampus griseus. The sequence continues at coordinate 130,960,099 of NC_138999.1, forward strand.
TCAGTTGGCAGCAGCAATCTACCATAGGACATGATTATCCCTTCAAGTCCTTGCTGGGTATGCCAAGAATGCAAGGCCCTGAACACTCTAACTGGATTGTTTCTCAGGGTTTTATTTTCAGTGAACGGTCTAGAGGGATGAGGTAATGTCCCTCCTTTGGACAGTGTAGTGGTTCACTATAAAAATGGTGAATACCCTGATATAAGTGTTTCTCTCCTGTAATGCAGCCCACTGAGTGTGTAAGTATCTATCTAGGAGTCTCATGTTTTCTGCCAGCATCCATGAAACAGTAAGACATTATCTCAATAGCTTGTCATAGGGTAAAATCGTAGACCCTCACAATTCTTGACAATTTTGGCAATGAGTATGGCTGTGGGCTGTGTTAGTGGATGTGAAAAGATTCCCCAGGATGTAATAGAGAATGTTTCTCCCCAGTGATGGGAGGGCCAAAGTGGAAATAAGGGTCCTCCACTGTTCTAGCTGTTAATGAGACCAAGGATTGCAAAAAAACCCTCCAATGATTTTATGATTATTGTTCACTCTCATCTGGGTGGGAGTTTGAAGAGATGTTAACATAACAATAGGGCAGCAAGCCCTGGAACTCCAGCCAAAATGCAATGTATGCTGAGTCAAAGGACCTCCAATGAGGATATAGTGTCAGCTATGTAGATATAGAGTTTTGAATGGAACAAAACATTAGAAGTTCTTTTGTTGAGCCTGAGCAAGTGTCCACTTGAAAACCAAAGTAAATGTAAAGGTTTGTTGTGGAACTTCTTTCTCTCTCTGCACCCCTGATGACTCTCTCCTCTTCCCCCCCAATCTCAAGTGATTTAAGAAAAAATCTGGGTATACTCGGGAATTTGGAGGAAAGTAGGGACTCAAACTTTTATAACTCTATTAGATATAGGCACCCAAGTCACCATCTTACCTGGTCCTGTGAGGGTATTCAAAAACATTGAGGATTGCAGGACAAAGTTGCAGCAGCATGTGTGGGGACAGAAAAGGCCTCTGGGCCTGGGCCCTTGACGGTCTCTAGGAGGTACATGGGGAAGAGGCAGCACCAACTCTGTGTCAAGGAGCCAAGGGGGAAAAAAGCTTCTGTGCAGTTCAGCCTTATAAAATGTATCTGTAAAAATCCTGCAGCATATGTCATACCTAAAGATTGAAGAATTAATATTTTCTCTGTAAGATTATGAACAAGGCAAGGTTGTCAACTCTCATAATTTCTATTAAACATAATACTGGAAATCCTAGTCAGTATGTAAGGGAAAAAAAGAAATAATCAGTATACTCATTGCAAAGGTAGAAGTAAACCTCTATTCATAAATGACATGATCATCTATGTATAATAACTTAAGGAATCTACTTAAAAAGCTATTTGAACTAGTAAGGTCACAAGACATAATGTCAATATACAAAAGTTAATTGTATTTCTATGTATGAAGCAATGAACAATTAGCAATTAAAAATTTTAAATGCCATTTACAAAAGCATACAAAAACATTAAACATGAATGGATAAATTAAATAAAATAAGTGCAAGACTTCTACACCTTAAAGCAGTGGTTCCCAACCTTTTTGGCACCAGGGACCAGTTTCACGGAAGACAATTTTTCCATGGACGGGGTGAGTGGATGGTTTTGAGATGATCCAAGTGCATTACATTTATTGTGCACTTTATTTCTATTATTATTACATTGTAATATATAATGAAATAATTATACAACTCACCATAATGCTGACAGCAGACGGAGCTCAGGCAGTAATGCGAGCGATGGGGAGCTGCTGTAAATACAGATGAAGCCTCGCTTGCTCACCTGCTGCTTACCTCCTGCTGTGCGGCCCAGTTCCTAACAGGCCACGGACTGGTACCATTCCATGGCCCGGGGGTTGGAGACCCCTGCCTTAAAGTACAAAACATTGTTGAGATGAATAAACAGAAGATATAAATAAATGGAGAGATATACCATGGTCATGTATTGGAAGGCTCAGTATTTTTTAGATACTGTGTTGGTTTTCTATTGTGTAAGAAATTACCACAAATTTAGCAACTTAAAACAACACAAATTTTTTATCTCGTAACTTATATTAATCAGGAGTCAAGGTACAAGTTAGTTGGACCTTCTGTTCAGGGTTTCACCATGCTAGCTGAGATCAAGGTGTTGGCCAAGGCTATGCTCTCATCTGAGGCTCAGGGTCCTCTTCCAAGCTCACTGGTTATTGGAGAATTCAGTTACTTGCAGTTGTAGGACTGAGGATCAGAGAGTCACTGACAAGTCCTCTGAAACACTAGAGCAAATGGATAAGTTGGAGATTTTCAGGGTAATCTGAAAATTCAATTACATCTAGCCACTAAAGTAGAACAACGAAGTGGAAGCTCATGCAGCGGTCTATGGGAAGTTTTGCCTTTGTATAAGTTATAACCTCTTTGGGATCTAGCATCTGATGGTAGATCTGGGGCTGCTGTTGATCAGCAGGGTCAACAGTCAGAAATAAGAGTTACATGTTGAGCAGAGGAGAGCAATGACAAACTGGAATCTATCAGGCGCCTCTCCATCTATCACCATATTTGCAGATTTACATTTTTCAAAGATGGCTGCAACAATATCTTCCACCTTATATGCTCATGAGAAATATGACCTTGCCACTTCTCCATCAAGAGGTGCAGTCTATTTCTCACCCCACTGAATCTGGGCCCCACCTGTGACTACTTTGACTAACAGAACATGGTGTAAGTAAAACTATGCCAGTTTTGAGCACAGCACTTTCCTGGCATAAAAACTTCTGATTGCTGCTTCTTGGAACACTCACTATTGGTACATTCCCTCAGGGAACCCCGTTTCCATGCTGTAGAAACCCAAGCCTCACCTACACATGGTGAGGCCATATGTAAGTGCTCTAGTCCACAGCCCCAGCTGAGCTCCCAGCCAACAGCCAGCTATGTTCATGAATATCATAGTTGGATGTCCATTTCAGTTGATCTTTTAGATAAATTCAGCTCCAGATACCATCTGTCTGAAGCTGTGAGAGCCCAAGTGAGAGCCACTCAGCTGAATCCAGTCAATCCACAGTACCATAAGAGAGCATAAAGTTTTTCAGCCACTAAGTCTTGGGATGATTTGTTATGTCACAATAGATAATCAAAACAACATCTGATCATGAAGACCCTCCAAGGATTATAGCCATTGCTTCACTTCCACCTCCCAAATCTCACATAGATTCCTCTAACATGGAACCATTCAAATAAAGGGATTCTGGGAAATGTAGTTTCCAGCTCAACTAAGTTGACAATAGAACACTCGGTATACAGAGTTTAGGTATGTAACTGTGGCTACTGGAATATGAACTGACATGACACAAGCAGAGGCTTTAAATATGTTTGTGTGTTAGCTTATTCTTGCACTTTTGCCACCTGCCATGAGAATAACTTGCCCTGGGTAACCTCTGGTGTGATCCCACAATGATAAGATACATGGAGCAGACCTGAATCCAACCCTCAGTCTGGAATCAAGCCTAGCCAAGCCCAGCAGAGCCCAGCAGAACCACAAATGACTAGCAGATATTTGAATAAGAAATAAATACTTATTTAAGCCACTGAGATTTTGGAATTGTTTGTTACATGAAATTATTTCAGGCAGTAACTATCTATTATAACTGGTAAATAAGTGGAAAAAAACCAAACATTTTTTCTGCCTTTCTTGATGAACGTACTTTAGGGTAACCAAATAGTTGATGTAAAAAAGTTCTTTATAGAAGAATCCCAGCTTATAAATGCAAGAATGATAGCATGTCACCATTTTGAAACCTATAATGAAATGACAGTTCTAGGCAAAGATCATCAAAAACTGCAAAAATTATTAGGTGAAAAGTCATTGGGTAAGTTTATAATGGACAGATCAGGCTGACAACACATGAACAACCTAATCAGAGTTAACGTCACAAAAAGAGAGAGACAACCAGATATTATGTGATGCGATAGGAAGTAAAAATAACACTACTTATAATTTATTCTTGCTAAAATTTGAATCTAAATCTGATATGCCTCTATGCCTTACTACAAGAAGTACAGGGGTCAGAGGAACTGGTGAGTGGTGGTACCAGTTAATGAGTTAGGGAAGGCTGGAAGAGGTTAAATGATACCATGGGAGAGGTGCACTTAGCAAAATCCAGAGTGTGGGAAATTTTACAGGACAAACAACTGATTTCTTCCACAAACACATTGAAAGGAAGGAAAGGAGAAATAGAACCTATAGATTAAAAAGAGATTAAAGACACACATCAATCAACTGCAACATATGCACATTGCTTGGATCCTGATTCAAATAAACAAATTGTAAAAGATGTAGGCATCAACCAGGGAAATTTGGATACTGAATGAATATTTGATGATATTAAATAATAGTTATCTTGGGCTTCCCTGGTGGCGCAGTGGTTGAGAGTCCGCCTGCCAATGCAGGGGACACGGGTTCGTGCCCCGGTCCGGGAGGATCCCACATGCCGCGGAGCGGCTGGGCCCGTGAGCCATGGCCGCTGAGCCTGCGCGTCTGGAGCCTGTGCTCCGCAACGGGAGTGGCCACAACAGTGAGAGGCCCGCGAACCGCAAAAAAAAAAAAAAAAAATAGTTATCTTGACTTTTTAAATTTTTATTGAAGTATAGTTGATTGACAGTGCTGTGTTAATTTCTGCTGTACAGCAAAGTGACTCAGTTATGCATATATATGTATATATATATACATATATATATATTCTTTTTCATATTCTTTTCCATTATGGTTTATCACAGGATTTTGAATATAGTTCCATGTGCTATACAGTAGGACTTTGTTGTTTATCCATTCTATATATAATAGTTTGCATCTGATAATCCCAAACTCTCAATCCATCCCTCACCACCCCCACCTTGGCAACCGCAAGTCTGTTCTCTAAGTCTGTGAGTCTGTTTCTGTTTCATAGATATGTTCATTTGTGTTGTATTTTAGATTCTACATATAAATGATATCATGTAGTATTTGTCTTTCTTTTTTTGACTTACTTCGCTTCATATGATAATTTCTAGGTCCACCCATGTTGCTGCAAATGGCATTATTTCATTCTTTTTTATGGCTGAGTAATAATTCATTGTATGGCAATATATATATATATACATGTCACAACTTCTTTATCCATTCATCTGTTGATGGACATTTAGGTTGCTTGGCTATTGTAAATAGTACTGCTATGAACATTGGGGTGAATGTATTTTTTAATAGAGATTTATTGGAGTATAATTGCTTCACAATACCATGTTAGTTCCTGTTTCACAACAAAGCAAATCAGCCATATGCATACACATGTCCCCATATCACCTCCCTCTTGAGCCTCCCTCCCATCCACCCTCTAGGTCATCACAAAGCACTGAGCCGATCTCCCTGTGCTATGCTGCTGCTTCCCACCAGCCAACCATTTTACATTTGGTATAGTGTTGTCTGGATATATTCCCAGGAGTGGGATTGCTGGATCATATGGCAACTCTATTTTTAGTTTTCTGAGGAATCTCCATACTGTTTTCCATAATGGCTGCACCAATTTACATTCCCACCAACAGTGTAGGAGAGTTTCCTTTTTTCTTCATCCCCTCCAGCACTTGTTATTTGTAGACTTTTATTTTAACCTCTTTTTTTTTTTTAATTGGAGTATAGCTGTTTTACAATGTTGCATTAGTTTCTACTGTACAGTGAAGTGGAGTTCTCTGTGCTATACAGCAGGTTCTCACTAGTTATCTATTTTATACGTATTAGTGTATATATGCCAATCCCAATCTCCCAATTCAACCCAGTCCCCCTTTCCCCCCTTGGTGTCCATACATTTGTTCCCTACGTCTGTGCCTCTATTTCTGCCTTGTGAACAGGTTCATCTGTACCACTTTTTTAGATTCCACATATATGTGTTAATATATGATATTTGTTTTTCTCTTTCTGACTTACTTCACTCTGTATGACAGTCTCTAGGTCCATCCACATCTCTACAAATGACCCAATTTCACTCCTTTTTATGGCTGAGTAATATTCCATTGTATGCATGTACCACATCTTCTTTATCCATTTGTCTGTTGATGGGCATTTAGGTTGCTTCCATGACCTGGCTATTGTAAATAGTGCTGCAATGAACACTGGGGTGCATGTTTCTTTTTGAATTATGGTTTTCTCAGGGTATACGCCCAGTAGTGGGATTGCTGGGTCATATGGTAGTTCTATTTTTAGTTTTTTAAGGAACCTCTGTACTGTTCTCCATAGTGGCCGTATCAATTTACATTCCCACCAACAGTGCAAGAGGGTTCCCTTTTCTCCACACCCTCTCCAGCATTTATTGTTTGTAGATTTTTTGATGATGGCCATTCTGACTGGTGTGAGGTGATACCTCATTGTAGTTTTGATTTGCATTTCTCTAATAATTAGTGATGTCAAGCATCTTTTCATGTGTCTATTGGCCATCTGTATGTCTTCTTTAGAGGGATGTCTATTTAGGTCTGCCCATATTTTGATTGGGTTGTTTGTTTTTTTGATATTGAGTGGCATGAGCTGTTTCTATAATTTGGAGATTAATCCTTTGTCCGTTGATTCGTTTGCAAATATTTTCTCCCATTCTGAGGGTTGTCTTTTTGTCTTGTTTATGGTTTCCTTTGCTATGGAAAAGCTTTTAAGTTTCATTAGGTCCCATTTGTTTATTTTTGTTTTCATTTTCATTACTCTAGGAGGTGGGTCAAAAAAAATCTTGCTGCGATTTATGTCACAGAGTGTTCTGCCTATGTTTTCCTCTAAGAGTTTTATAGTATATGGCCTCACATTTAGGTCTTTAGTCCATTTTGAGTTTATTTTTGTGTTGTAGACTTTTTAATGATGGCCATTCTGACTGGTGTGAGCTGGTACCTCATTGTAGTTTTGATTTGAATTTCTCTAATAATTAGCTATGATGAGCATCTTTTCATGTGCCTATTGGCCATCTGTATGTCTTCTTTAGAGGAATGTCTATTTAGGTCTTCTGCCCAAGAATTAGTTATGTTTAGATGTGATAGTATCTTTTGATGCCACTAAGGAATAATTGTCATCTTTAATGTGGTATTGTGATTATGTTTAAAAATGAGTCCTTATCTTTTTGAGATATATAGTGAAATATTTATGAATGAAATGATACATCTTGGTCTTGTTTCAAAATCGGGGGGTATAGATGAAACAAGATTAGCTAACAACCTAGGTTTTGGCTGGAGCATTTGGGTGCATGGTGGTATAGTTAGTAAGATGTGGAAGCCAGAGAAACAGGTTTTGATTAGGAGAAGGAAAGTGCCAGATCAGGAGTTCTGCTTCTGATACATTAGTGTTGAAAAGCCTATTATATGTAGAAATGGAGATATCAAGCAGATAATTAGATATGAGTCAGGTGTTCAGCTGAGAAGTCACACTGGAGATGTAACTTTGGGTGTCACCAGATCCTATAGTTTACACTCTCTCTATTTGATCTCATCTATCCACATGTCTTTAATACATTCTAGATGAAGTGGAGCTATTGTTTTCTCTAAAGTTCCTACCACTCCTACAGGGAGTATCAGTTTATTCAGCCATTTTGGATGACAAGTTAGCAGTGTGTATTAAAATTAAAATGCACATCCTCAATGACCAAACAATACCACTTCTCTGTATCTACACTAGAGTAACATTTGCACAAAAACAAAAGCAGACATGGCAAGGGTACTCCCACAACCTTATTTGTAACAGCAAAAAATTTGAAACAACCCAGATGTACACCAACAGGAGAATGGCTAAATTTAAAATATTTCCAAATCATGGAATATTATGCAATAGTTAAAAAAAGAATGCAGAATATCTCTGGGTACTGTAATTAAAAGAGCTCCAAGATATATTGCTGAATTTAAAAAGCAAGTTTCAGATACTTCTATTTCTATGTTGATACCTTATAAAAAAACAGTGTGTATGTATACATGCACATGTGTATACATATATTTGTATATATGTATTAAAAAGTTTTAAATATTTCAAATATTCTACGACACATAGCATTGGCTACATTTGGGTAGGATACTGGGTTTGGGGGCTGGTCAAGCAAAATTTTAGCTTTATTAGTAATGTTTTAGTTTTATAATGAAAAGATATTTACCTATTACTTGCAAAATTATCTTTTATCTAATTTAAAAGAGTGGAGTAATTTCATATAATTATCTGGAATCAAGTCATACTGAACTATAGTGAAGTGGTTAGGAACAGGGGCTTTGGAGTGGGGCTTCCTGTATTTGAATCCTGGCTCTGCAATTTAGTAGCTGTGTTTGAGCAAGATGCAAAAATTCTCCATGCTTCTGTTTCCTCATTTTTAAAATGGAGATAACAGTAGTACTTACTTCAAAGGATTGTGTTAAAATAATATATGCAAGAGGCTTTAAAAATTGCTTAGCACATAGTAAGTGATCAATAAATCTCAACCATTTTTATTATTATTGTTTTCATTTCCATTAATAGGCTTAATAGGTATATTAAAGGTGTCTGGATACTATTTTTGTGAATAAGATGATGAAATGTAGCCTGAATGTTATTGTTAGGATATTCATAGCGAATTCATTCATTAAATATTTTGCATGCATATTATGTGCAATTGTGTCCAAAGTGTTTTCATTCATAGATTGCTGTCTGCATGAAAAGCCATAGTGTAGTACTATTCAATGGTTTTGTCAAAAACTTGAGAAGAAAGAAAAAAATGAAGATCATATAAATCTTCAAAGGAATACCAATTCCACTGATAACATGCAATGTTGAATCCAATAAGATGAAAGTATTTTTTTCATAAAGTAAAATAAGCTTAAATTAGATCTTAAAGTTTCTTTCACCCAACAGCCTCTCAATGCTATAATATTCTCACCAGTATCCCAAATAAGAATCATTCTATCACTTATTAAACGTTGATTTGAACAGAGGACTCATTATTTCGTGATGCAGACGGTTCAATTGTTGGGCAGCTAGAACTGTAGCTTATGTTGATTCTAAATCAGCAACTCTGCAACTTCAAGAGCTGGCTCCTTTTCCCACTAGAGCTACACAAATCAATTCTCTTTCATCTTTTACATGTCAAGTTTTTGAATATTTGTAGACATTGATCCTGCCATCCTAGAATCATTTCTTTTTCAAGCTAAAAATTCCTGCACTTATTTGGCTTCCTACCACCCTCTTTATCCTCTGAACCAATTCCAGTTCTTTGGTGTTCTACTTAAAGTGTAGGGCTTAGTATTTTTATTGCTGGGAAAGTACATCTACTATTGCAACTCACCACTTTTGTACATATCAGAGAGATAATCTGGAGCAGTTGTTCTATTGACCTCATATAATTAACCCTTGTGGTGTCTAATTAAAAAGAAATATATATCAGGGTCCCTATGTTTCCCTGTGGAACTGTTCTAATTCATCTTCGTCCTCTGGCTACTACTTTACATAAGATAACCATAGGGCAGTTAATTTTGGAAACACATATGATAGAAACTTGCAGTTCAGTCTTTTTTCCTTAATGTACTTTCAATCAATCCTTCTGGCTATACTCAATGATAATTTTCTTATACCTACTTATTCTTTCATCCCTAACCCTATGTAGGTGATACTAAAAATTAAACCTTAAAATGACATGGTCTAGGTTACCCTCATACTCAGACTTACCCAAGTTTCCCCTCTGAAGCCAGGTGACAGACATTCTCCTCAACTGGGGGAAATCTTGGCCTACTCTCTCTCAGAAGTAGGAGAAATCCAAGGGAGGCCACACCAGCATACCTGAGCCTGTTTCTTTAGGCTTTTATAGGCCCTTTGGTTATCAAGTTCTGACTCTTAGAGAGGCCACAATTTACTCTTTTATTCGGATCACTGAATTCAGTTATTTTGTTCCTCTGGCCCATTAAGGTAAATCTCAGGTGATTCCCATAAGACTAACTTCCAAGCACTAGGGCTCCATCCTTAGATCTCTTCTCTATCTATACTTACTCCCCTACCTCAACCAATCTTATAGTGTTAAATACCATACATATGCTGATAATACAAAATGTATGTCTCCTGTTCAAATCTCTCCCTTAAACTCTGCCATCCATGGTGTCAGATTCATCACAAGCCTGGCTCCTTTTAAAGTCATAGATGGCTGCTGGCAAACATCAGGACTACATTCCTCCTTGTTCCTATCTACTGGAAAATAGACTGCATTTCTTCCCAGAGTCAGAATTTTACCAAAGGCTTTGTCTATAATAAATTTCTATTATCATTTAGTTTTCTCTTTTAATCTGTTAATATAATGAATTACTTTTATACATTTTTTTTCAAATGTCACTTTTTATTCCAAAATTTCTTTTTTTGGCCATGCCACACGGCTTGCAGGATCTTAGTTTCCCAAGCAGGAACTGAACCTGGGCCCTTGGCAGTGAAAGCACGGAGTCCTAACCACTGGACTGCCAGGGAATTCCCTATACATTTTTAAATATTAAACCACTCTTGCATCTCTAATGTAAAACCAACCATTTGATTCAATTGTTAATGTTCCATGTAGGATTTAACATATCTTTTTATAAATGAAATGGGCATGTCTCATAATGCTTTTACATTATGTCTTTTACAGGGTGTCTTTATCTGATCTTGGTATCATGATTATGTTGTCTTCAAAGAATAAATTAAGAAGTATCTCTTTTTTCTATTGCTTGAGAAAGTTTGATTAAAATTAGTGGATCTTCTTGAAATTTAGTCAAACTTGCCTGTAAATCAATCTGGACCAGGTGTTTTATTGGAGCAATATTTTTAAATACTGCTTTAATTTATTTCATGATTCTAGGACTATACAAAATTTTATATTTCCTTGGGTCACTATTGGTAAGTTTAAGTCAAACTTCTTAATTTTGATGTTGATATCTTCTATATTCTTCTGAATCATTTTCGTCTCCTTGACCTAACACTAATTGAAAGAAAAGTGTTGAAATCTACCTCTATGTGGTAGATTTGTCAACGTTTCCCTGTATTCTATCAGTTTTTGCTTCACAGTTTTGAGGCTATAAATATATTTAAAATGTAAACATTTACCATTCAGTGATGATCCTTTCTATATCTAATATTTTTGTGTTAAAATCTATTTTATCTGAAATTAATGTAAGCACACCATTTTCCTTTTCTTAGTATTTGCCTCGTATTCTTTTTTTTTCATCCTCTTACTGATAAAAAGTCTTTAATTGGGCTAAATTCTAAACATTTGATGCTATTATTGTAAGAATTACTTTTAACAATTTATAGGTAACCTTCAAATTAGCAAATTTGGATCACTTACCCTTTAATTCTAAATGGAAGTTAATTTAGAGAAATCTTAATTATGCAGTTGACCTATGACACATGCAGACTCAACTATACACATTCATTTGGGGAGTTAGTCCATAATGATTTCTATTCGTTCAAGCTTGCTGCAGGTATCGTTCGTGTCAACAACCCCTCTTTTACTACACACAGTGTATTCCTGTATTTAAATGGTGGACTTGAAATAATGGTAGTACAGTTGTAAAAATTAAGAGAAAAAGAACTTTGAGTTACTTCAATTCTATCATTTTGTTTGAACACTTGGAGTTTTTATTTGTTTTTAAATTCAAAACACTGTAACAGTATGAACTGTGAGATAGAACACTTTTGTTTCATAAGTGAGAGTTTTAGTTCACACATGAAATATTTTACTGAGTTGGATTAATGTGCTTAAAATTGAAATTTAGCATTTTAAAATTAATTGTCATTTAAAAACTAAAGAAGAAATCAAAAAGATAATGATTTTTGCATATTGTTACATAGTATTGAAAATATTTTTTTCATATGAAGGAAGAGAGCATTAAAAAATTATCTACTTCAGGTGATAAATACATTAAGTATGCCACTGTTAGGCCATTTGCTCATTCTCTTTATAAGCTCTTAGAATTTTCTCCTCGAGAAATTCTGAAATTTCACTATGGCTAGGTGTGGGTTTTCCCTTATTCTCCTTAAGAGTACTGCCAATAAGAAGTTGTTTGTCTCTAATTCTGGAAAATTTATCTACATTATTCCTTTACATTTTCATCTTCTCTATTTTAGTTTTTTTCTCCATTTCTTAGACTCCTATTACCCACATGTTAGCACCTCTACTTCTATTACACATACATATCCCCAAGGTTTCCTTTTATATTTTCCTTTTGATTGAAAAATTTCTTCAATCTGCTTCTATAATTTCTTAATCCGTTCTCCTATTTATCCCAGATATTGTTCTCTTTATTTCTTTATTTACCACAGATAGTGAACTCTTTTTTAATACTAAATATTTCTGCTTTGTTCTTTTTTGTAATGTTTTTAATCACTTTGAATCACTGAAATATAATTATATACAGTAAATGTACCCATTATCATTTCTTGAGTTTTGACAAATGTATATAATCATGTAACTACCATCAATATCAAAACGTTGAATATTTCCATCACCCACAAAAGTATTCTCAAGCCTCTCCCCCTCAACCCTCAGGCCCATCTGCTTTCTGTCACTGTAGTTTGCATTTGAATTCTTTTTCTTTCTTTCTTTCCTTCTTTCTTTCTTTCTTTCTTTCTTTCTTTCTTTCTTTCTTTCTTTCTTTCTTTCTTTCTTTCTTTTCTTTCTTTGTGTATGGATATCCAGTTGTTTCAGCATCACTTGCTATAAAGATTATCTTTTTCTCCCTTTAATTGTCTTGGCACCTTTATCAAAAATAAATTGACCATAACTATGTGGATCTATTTCAGGATGTTCTATTCTGTTCTATTGACCTACATTACTATCCTTTTGTGAACACCAAATTATCTTGATTTCTGCATCTTTATAGTAAGTGTTGAAATCAGGTAGTGTAAGTACTTCCACTTTATTTCACTTTTTTGAGCTTAATTGAATTACAATATTATATTAGTTTCAGGTGTTCAACATAGTGATTAGATATTTTTATACATTGCAAAATAATCATCACAATAATTCTAATTATCTCTGTCACTATACAAAGTTATTTCAATATTACTGACAATATTCTCTATACTGTACATTACATCCCATGACTTATTTATTTTATAATTTTAAGTTTATACCTTTTAATTTCCCTAACCTATTTCACTCATCCCCCTCCCCCCTCCCCTCTGAAAACCAACAGTTTTTTTTTCTATATATATATATGAGTCTGTTTCTGTTTTGTTACATTTGTTTTGATTTTTAGATTCCACATATAAATGAAATCATACAGTATTTTTCTTTTTCTGTCTGACTTATTTCACACAGTGCAATACCCTCTAGGCCCATCCATGTTGTTGAAAATGGCAAGATTTCATTCTTTCTTATGGCTGAGTAATATTCCAGTTTATATATATCCATTCATCTATCAATGGACACTTACATGGCTTCCATATCTTGGCTGTTATAAATAGTTCTTCTATGAATGTTGGGGTGTACATATCTTTTCGAATTAGTGGGTTTTTTTTAAATTTTTTATTCTATATTGGAATATAGCCAATTAACAATGTTGTGATAGTTTCAGGTGCACAGCAAAGAGACTCAGCCGTACATATACAGGTATACATTCTCCCCCAAACTCCCCTCCCATCCAGGCTGTCACATAACATTGAGCAGAGTTCCTGTGCTACACAGTAGGTCCTTGTTGGTTATCCATTTTAAATATGGCAGTGTGTACATGTCGATCCCAAACTGCCTAACTATCCCTTCCCCCACCCTTCCTCCCTGGTAACCATAAGTTCACTCTCTAAGTCTGTGAGTCTGTTTCTGTTTTGTAAATAAGTTCATTTGTATCATTTCTTTTTAGATTCCACATATAAGGGATATCATGATATTTCTCTTTCTCTTTCTGACTTACTTCACTCAGTATGACAATCTCTAGGTCCATACATGTGGCTGCAAATGGCATTATTTCATTCCTTTTAGTGGCTGAGTAATATTCCATTTTGTGTATATATGTGTGTGTGTGTGTGTGTGTGTATATATATATATATGTATACACACCACATCTTCTTTATCCATTCATCTATTAGTGGACACTTAGGTGGCTTTCATGTCTTGGCTTTTGTAAATAGTGCTTCTATTAATGTTGGGGTGTCTTTTTTCAAATTAGTGCTTTTGTTTTCTTTGGATATATACCCAAGAATGGAATTGCTGGATTATATGGTAGTTCTATTTTTAGTTTTTTGAGAAACCTCCATACTATTTCCCATAGAGGTTGAATCAATTTACATTCCCATCAAAAGTGCATGAGGGTTCCCTCTTTTCCACATCCTCACCAACATTTACTTGTTGTCTTTTTAATTAATTAATTAATTAATTAATTAATTTTTGGCTGCGTTGGGTCTTCCTTGCTATGTGTGGGCTTTCTCTAGTTGCAGCGAGTAGGGGCTACTCTTTGTTGCCATGTGCAGGCTTCTCATTGCAGTGGCTTCTGTTGTTGTGGAGCGTGGGCTCTAGGTGCGCAGGCTCAGTAGTTGTGGTGCATGGGCTTAGCCGCTCCATGGCATGTGGGATCTTCCTGGGCCAGGGCTCGAACCCATGTCCCCTGCATTGGCAGGTGGATTTCTAACCACTGCGCCACCAGGGAAGCCCTGTTGTCTTTTTGATAATAGCCATTCTGACAGGTGTGAGGTGATATCACTGTGATTTTCGTTTGCATTTCTCTAATAATTAGTGATGTTGAACATCTTTTCATGTGCCTGTTGGCCATGTGTATATCTTCTTTGGGAAAATGTCTACTCAGGTTCTCTGCCCATTTTTAAATTGGGTTCTTTGTTTTTTGATATTTAGTTGTATGAGTTCTTTTTATATTTTATCCAAAATATAAATATAACCCTTTATCAGATGTATTGTTTGAAAATATCTTTTCCTATCTAGTAGGTGGATTTTTCATTTTGTTGATAGTTTCCTTCACTGTGCAAAAGCTTTTTAGTTTGATGTAGTCCCATTTGTTCATTTTTGCTTTTATTTCCCTAACCTGAAGAGATGTATTCAAAAAAATATATATTACAATGCCAATCCAAAGAGTATACTACCTATGTTTTATTCTAGGAGATTTATGGTTTCAGGTCTTATATTTAAGTCTTTAATCCATTTTGAATTTACTTCTGCACGTTGCAAGTAATCCAGTTAGATTCTTTTGCATGTAGCTTCCCAGTTTTCCCAAAATCCATTTATTGAAGAGAATATTTCCCCCATTGTATATTCTTTCCTTCTCTGTCATAGATCATTTGGTCATATGTGCATGGATTTATTTCTGGGCTCTCTATTCTGTTCCATGGATCTATGTGTCTGTTTTTGTGCCAGTACCATACTGTTTTGATTACTGTAGCTTTATAGTATAGTTTGAAATAAGGGCGTGTGATACATCAAGGTTTGTTATTCTTTCTCAAGATTATTTTGGCTATTTGGGGTATTTTGTGTCCCCATACAAATTTTAGGGTTATTTGTTCTAGTTTTGTAAAAATTTCTTAAGTTCAAACACATCCTAACAATTCTGCATTTTTACTCCCTTCCCATACTTAATGATTTTAACATCTTATTTTACATCTTTTTGTTTTGTGTATCCCTTAACTACTTATTGTGGATATAGATTATTTTCCTACTTTTCTCTTTTAACGTTCCTACTAGCTTTATTAGTACTTGACCTACTACCTTTACTGTATAGTTGCCTAATAAGAACTTTCCTCCTATAATTTTCATATTTCTAGTTGTGGACTTTTATGTTAAGAGAAGTTCCTTTAACATTTCTTTTTTTAATTTAATTTTTATTTTATATTGAAGTATAGTTGATATACAATGTTGTGTTAGTTTCCGGTGTACAGTAAAATGATTCACCTATACATATACATATATCCATTCTTTTTCAGATTCTTTTCCCATATATGTTATTACAGAATATTGAGTAGAGTTCCCTGTGCTATACAGTAGGTCCTTGTTAATTATCTATTTTATATATAGTAACGTGTATCTGTTAATCCCAAACTCCTAATTTATCCCTGCCCCCGACGTTTCACCTTTGGTAACCTTAAGTTTGTTTTCAAAGTCAGTGAGTCTGTATCTGTTTTGTAAATAAGTTCATTTGTATCAATTTTTTAGATCCACATGTGATATCATATGATATTTGTCTTTGTCTGACTTACTTTACTTAGTATGATAATCTCGAGGTCCATCCATGTTGCTGCAAATGGCATTATCTTGTTACTTTTTATGGCTGAGTAATTATATATATGTAACACATCTTCTTTATCTACTCCTCTGTCGATGGACATTTAGGTTACTTCCATGTCTTGGCTATCATAAATAGTGCTGCTATGAACATTGGGGTACATGTATCTTTTTTTGCGGTATGTGGGCCTCTCACTGTAGTGGCCTCTCCTGTTGCGGAGCACAGGCTCCGGACGCGCAGGCTCAGCGGCCGTGGCTCATGGGCCCAGCCGCTCCACGGCATGTGGGATCTTCCCGGATCGGGGCACGAACCCGTGTCCCCTGCATCAGCAGGCAGAGTCTCAACCACTGCACCACCAGGGAAGCCCCATGTATCTTTTTGAATTATGGTTTTCTCCAAATATATGCCCAAGAGTGGGATTGCTGGATCATATGGTTCTATTTTTACTTTTTTAAGGAACCTCCATACTATTCTCTATAGTGGTTGTACCAATTTACATTCCCACCAACAGTGTAGGAGGGTTTCCTTTTCTCCACACCCTCTCAAGCATTTATTATTTGCATACTTTTTGATGATGGCCATTCTGACCAGTGTGTGGTGACTGGAGTTTTGATTTGCATTTCTATAATAATTAGCAATGTTGAGCATTTTTCATGTGCTTTTTGGCCATCTGTATGTCTTCTTTGGAGAAAGTTCTATTTAAATCTTCTGCCCATTTTTTGATTGGGTTGTTTGGTATTTTTTATATTGAACTGCGTAAGCTGTTTGTATATTTTGAAGATTAACCCCTCGTTGGTTGCCTCATTTACAAATATTTTCTCCCATTCTGTGGGTTTCTTCTTGTTTTGTTTACAGTTTACTTTGCTGTGCAAAAGTTTTTAAGTTTCATTAGGTCCCATTTGTTTATTTTTGTTTTTATTTTCATTACTCTAGGAGGTGGATCCAAAAGGATATTGCTGTGATTTATGTCAAAGAGTGTTCTGCCTATGTTTTGCTCTAAGAGTTTTATAATATCCAGTCTTACATTTAGGTCTTTAGTCCATTTTGAGTTTATTTTTCTGTATGGTGTTAGAGAATGTTCTAATTTCATTCTTTTACATGTAGCTGTCCAGTTATCCAAGCACCACTTATTGAAGAGATTGTCTTTTCTCCATTGTATCTTCTTGCTTCTTTTATCATAGATTAATTGACCATAAGTGCGTGGGTTTATTTCTGGGCTTTCTATCCTGTTCCATTGATCTATATTTCTGTTTTTGTGCCAGTACCATACTGTTTTGATGACTGTAGCTTTGTAGTATAGTCCGAAGTCAGGGAGCCTGATTCCTCCAGCTCTGTGGGTTTTTTCCCTCCCTCAGTATTGCTTTGGCTATTTGGGGTCTTTTGTTTTTGCATACAAATTAAAAAAATTTTTGTTCTAGTTCTGTGAAAAATGCCATTGGTAATTTGATAAGGATTGCATTGAATCTGTAGATTGCCTTGAGTAGTATAGTAATTTTGACAATGTTGATTCTTCCAGTCCAAGAACATGGTATATATTTCCATCTCTTTGGGTCATCTTTGATTTCTTTCATCAGTGCCTTATGGTTTTTGGAGTACAGGTCTTTTGTCTCTGTCTCCTTAGGTAGACATTTTGGGTATTTTATTTTAGGTATTTTAGGTAGGTATTTTATTCTTTTTGACGCAGGCTTTAACATTTCTTATAAAGCTGGTTTGGTTGTGCTGAACTCTTTTAGCTTTTGCTTGTCTGTATCTCTCCTTCAAACCTGAATGCTAGCTTTGCTGGGTAGAGTATTCTTAATTATATATTTTTCCCTTTCATCATTTTGAATATATAGTGCCACTCCCTTCTGGCCTGTGGGGTTTCTGCTGAAAAGTCTGCTCAGAGTCTTATGGGAGTTCCTTTGTACATAAATAGTTGTTTTTCTCTTACTGCTTTTTGTATTCCCACTTTATCTTTAATTTTTGCCATTTTAATTACAATGTGTCACGGCATCGTCCTCTTTGGGTTAATCCTGTTTGGGACTCTCCTTGCTTCCTGGACCTGGATGTTTGTTTCCTTTCCAAGGTTAGTGAAGTTTTCAGCTATTATTTCTTCAAATAAGTTCTCTGCCCCTTTCTCTCTTACTTGTCCTTTGGGACTCCTATAATGTGAATGTTAGTATATTTGGTGTTATCCCAAAGGTCTCTTAAACTGTCCTCATTTTTTAAAAAACTATCCTCAGTTGTGAAAAATTCTTTTTTCTTTTTCTTTTTTCTATTCAGCTTGGGTAATTCCACTACTCCATCTTCCAGTTCACTGATCAATTCCTCTGTATCATGTAATCTACTGTTGATTCCTTCCAGTGTATTTTTTATTTCAGTTATTGTATTCTTTGGCTCTGTTTGGTTCTTTTTTATATTTTGTAACTTTTTGTTAAAATTCTCACTGTGTTCATCCATTCTTCTCCCGAGTTCTTTGAGCATCCTTATAATCATTACCTTGAACTCTTTATTGGGTAAATTCCTTATCTCTCTTTTGTGTAGTTCTTTTTCTGAGGGTTTGTCTTGTTCCTTCATTTCGAACATATTCCTCTTTTTCCTCATTCTCTGTGCTTATTTCTATGGATTAGGTAGGTCAGTTACACTTCCCAATCTTTAAAAATGGCCTTATGTGGAAGACATTCTATGGGCCTAAGCAGCATGCTTCCCTCTAGTCACCAGAGTTATATGTTTTAGGAGCGCCCCTATTTGGGCTGCACACACCCTTCTGTTGGAGAAGCCAGCTACTGTGGTAATGCTAGTAGGTGAGGCTGGCCCCTGGCCCAGTTGGCTGCCAGGACCTCCCTCATGCAGTGGCTGCCCCAATGGTAGGCAGGTCCAGTTCCCATCATGGTTGGTTGCAGGGCTTGAAGGTGTCTGGGCTTGTTACAGCCTCCCTGGTAGGCACGGACAGGTTCTGGGGTGGCTGGCTGTGGGGCCCTCAAGGACCTGGGTCTGGTACTGGCCCACTGGTGAATGAGGCCTTGTCCCAGAGCATCTGGCTGTGCCACCTGGGGTCACCAGGTCTGGTGCCAGCCTGCTGGTGGGCAGTGTTGGGTCCCAGGCTGCCTGGGTGTGGGGCTGGTAGTGTCCAGGGTTGGTGCCTGCCTAATGGTGGGTGGGTTCCTGTCCCCACATCACTGGCTGCTTGTCTTAGGGAGTCCCAAATAATGGTGCCACCGACTAGTGACCAGATAAGCTCCCAGGACTAATAGGCTAGAGGGAGGACTCCAAAATGGCAATTGTCAGCACCAGTGTCCTTGTGGTAGAGTGAGCTCCCCAAAATGGCTGCCACCAGTGTCTATGTCCCCAGGATGAGCTCCAGTTGCCTCCTGCCTCTCCAGGAAACTCTCCAAGATCAGCAAGTGGGTCTGACCCAGGCTCTTTTCAAATTAGTCCTCTGTGCTAGGACCCAGAGCATGTGAGATTTTTACACACATCTTTAAGAGTGAAGTCTCTTTTTCCTATAGACCTCCAGGTCTCTCATATTTAAGCTCTGCTTGCTTTCAAAGACAGATATTTGGGGTCTTGTTTTCCTGGTTCAGAACACCCAGGCTGCGCAGACCAATGTGGGGCTTAGACTCCTTGCTCCTTGGGGAAAACCTCTGCAATTATGATTATCCTCCCATTTGTGGGTTGCGTACCATGGGAATGGGCCGTGACTATACTGCATCTCTCCTACCCATCTTGTTGTATTTCCTTCTATCTTTAGTTGTGGAACGTCTTTTCTGCTAGTGTTCAAGTCATTCTCATAGATAGCTACTCTGTAAGTAGCTGTAATTTTGGTGTGCGCATGGGAGGAGATGATCTCAGAATCTTCCTATTCCACCATTTTGACCATACCTCCCCCACTTTGTTATTTTAGAAAATTCTTTCTGGCATTTATATCCTTCAGATTTCCACACAAATTTTAGTAACAGCTTATAAATATCTCTTAAAAACCTGTTGGGATATTGATCAGCTTGAGTTGAATCTATAAATTAATGAGGAGAATTTGACACAACTTTAACACAACTGAGTCCGCCAATCTATGAATATAGTGTATTGCTCCATTTATTTAACTTTTCTTCTATTTCTGTCAGCAAAATTTGAAATGTTAAATGTGCAGGTTTTCACATATTTTGATAAATGTAGCTTTAAGCAATTCATATTTTTGGATACTATTTCAAATGTAATTGCTTTTTTATGTCAGTATTCAATTGTTATTTGCTAGTTTATAAAAAATAATCAGTTTTTGTATGCTGATCTTATATTTTGTGACCTTGCTTAATTGTGTATTTAATAGCATTTCTGAAGATTCATTAGGATTTTCCATTATACAAAATGTCACCTGTGAATAAAGATAGTGTTGTTTTTTTCCTTTTCAATCTTTATGACTTTTATGTCATGTACTGGTCTCATTATATAGTGGCTAGGACCCCCAGTACAATGTTGAAAAGAGATGGCAAGAGTGGACATCCTTGCCTTGTTCTCAATCTTAAGGGTAAAACATTAGGGCCTTTTTGTAGATGACCTTTATCAGGTTAAGTACCCTTCAATTTCTTTTTGCTAAGAGATTTTTAAAAAATCATCAATTAGTCTTGATTTTTTTCAAATGCTTTTTCTGCATATTAAGATGATCATATGGTTTTTCTCCCTTATTCTGTTGATATGGTGAACAACAGTGTATTTTCTAATGTTAATACAACCTTGCATTCACAGAATAAACCCAACTTACCTGTGATGCATTTTTAGATAGATATTGCTGGATCCAATTTGCTAATATCTTTTTGAGTGATTTTATATCTTTGTTCATAAGGGATGTTGCTCTGTAGCTTTCTATTCTTGTGATATTTTAGTCTAGTTTTAATATCAGGGTAATGCTGGCCTAAAATTTATTTGAAAAGTGTCCTCTCTTCTAATTTCTGGAAGAGTTTGTGTAAGATTGATATTACTTCTTCTTAAATGTTTCATAGAATTCATCTTGTCCATCTGGTCCTATAGTGTTTTAAATGATGAATTCAATGTCTTTATAGAATATAAACTTATTCTGATTTTCTATTTTTTAGTCAATTTCAAAAATTTGATTTTTTTACAATCAGTTTGTGAATTTCATCTAGTTGTGAAATGTCTTGGCATAAAGTTATTCATAATACTTTCTTATTATCCTTTTAATATATGTAGGATATGTAGTGATAGCCCTCTTTTATTCCTGATAGTCATAATTTGTTTCTTCTCCCTTTTATTCTTGACCATGTTAGTAAGGCTATTGAATCTTTTCAAATAACCAGCTCTTGGTTTCACTGATTTTCTCTATTGTTTTTCTGCTTTTAATGTCATTGATTCCCTTTCTTTATTATTTCCATCCTTCCACACCTTAGATTGAATTTGATCTTCTATTTCTAGTTATTCAGGTATAAGCTTAGATTATTTACTTGAATACTTCTTTCCTTTCTAATAATCAATACCATAAATAACCCATAAGCAACTGCTTTAGCTATAACCCACAAATTTTGGTATGGCATATTTTCATTTTCATTCAGTTAAAAATATTTTCTAATTTAATTTATGATTTCTTTGACCCATGTGTTATATACAAATTTGTTTTCAATTCCAAATATTTAGGTAATTTTGAGATACCTTATAGTTATAGAGTCCTATTTTATTCTACTGTGGTCAGAGAACATACTTTGTATGATTTCACTCCTTTTAAATTTATTGAGACTTGTTTTATGGCTCCAAATATGGCTATTTTGGTGACTATTCCATATACAGTTGAAAAGAATGTGTATTTTGATGTGTGGAGTTTTCTATAAATGCCAATTAAATCATGTTGGTAGATCTAACTCTTCAAATATTTTATACTCTTATTGATGTTCTGTCTACTTGTTCTGTCAGTTACAGAGAAAAATGTGTTGAAATACCCAACTATAATCATGTTTTGTCTATTTTGCCTTTCATTTCTGTCAGTTTTTACTTCATATACATTCAATCCCTGTTGTTAGGTGCATACACATTTAGGATTGCTATGTCTTCCTAGAGAATCAACTTGTTTATCATTGTGAAATACCTGTCTTTATTCCTAATATTTCTTATTCTGAAATCTACTTTATATAATGTTAATATAGCCACTTCATCTTTCTTTAGATTATTTCTGCATTGTGTATCACTTGCCACATATTTCCTTTTTACCTTTCTGTGTCTGTATAATAGAGTCTCTTAATTGGGTCTTGGTTTTGTATCCAAGAGAGGAGAAGAGAAAATGTTTCTTTTCTTTTGTAATGTAAGGAACTCCTATTTGAAAGTCAAAGTAAGTGAAGTCAAATGAGTATATTTTCCAAGATGAGTCAATGCCACCTGACCCAACAGGATTTTAAAAAATCACAGTAAGAAATGAGGAAGAATTAAAAATACTTCTGGCAATATTTTGACATTGAATGAATAATGCATGACTCTCAAGCAGCATATAATACAAATTAAAAATTTTGAGTCAACAGCTCAGGCACATTTTATAATAAGATTGCAATAGAGAATGAAGTATAGGCCTAAGTCATAGACACAATTGAAATACAAATAGCTTTCAATTTTATGCCTTAGTATAAGGGAGCAGTGATATTAATGACCTTTAATGAGAAATAATCTGAAACTTATTTTTATTTGTCAGTGGAATAGACTGCAGTACATTGATATGTGTTCTTTTTTCTAGCAGTTTTACAATATACCAGGTAGTTAGGACACAACAATTAACAACACTATCACTATTCCTGCCCTCATGAAGTTTATATTTTAGCAGAAGAAAGAATGAAATATGTAATTAAATAATTACATGTAATTAAATAACTACTAGTAGTGAGAGCACTGAATGCTATAGAAGTGTATGTAATGAGGACATAATCTAGTCTTCAAGGGACCAGAACCAAAGGTTATAGTTAAGATATCTAAAGAATGAGCAGGAGTAAGCTATGTGAAGAGGGTTGGTTTGATAGTCCAACATGGGCAAATGCCTGAGGCAGGAGCAAACTTGGTATGTTTAAGGAAATGAAAGAAGGCCCACTTTATTCCAGTATACCTGGAATAAAGTGAGGGGGATAAGGTAGGATATGAGATAGGAAAGAACTAGGCAGTGACCTGGCAATGTTAAGAAGTTTGTTTTAGTAATTAGGAGGCTGCAAAGAACAATGGAAATCAAGGTAATGACATAATCAAATGTGCATGAAAATTTTTTACTCTTTGCTGTGTGAAGAAAATATTGGAGTGGAGACAAAAGTTTTATGCAGAAACTAGTTAAGAAGGTATTGGAGCAGTACAATTAAGCATTATTAATAGCTTTGTGGTTAGTGGGTATGATTATGGAGATGTAGAAAAATAAATTAATTGGAGATTTTAAAAAATAAATTTATTTATTTACGGCTGCATTGGGTCTTCATTTCTGCATGTGGGCTTTCTCTAGATGTGGTGAGCAGGGCTACTCTTTGTTGTGCTGCGTGGGCTTCTCATTGTGGTGGATTCTCTTGTGGAGCATGGGCTCTAGGCATGCGGGCTCAGTAGTTGTGGCACACGGACTCAGTAGTTGTGGCTTGTGGGCTCTAGAGCTCAGGCTCTATAGTTGTGGTGCACGGGCTTAGTTGCTCCGCGGCATGTGGGATCTTCCCAGACCAGGGCTTGAACCCGTGTCCCCTGCATTGGCAGGCGGATTCTTAACCACTGCTCCACCAGGGAAGTCCCAAGATATTTTTTTAAGAAAGTAAAATTGACAGGGCATTTTTGATTCATTGTATATATGGGGTGAAGGAAAAGGAGAAAATAAGATTGATTCATAAGCTTATGGCTTGAGCAGTTGAATAGGTAGTATTACCATTTATTGAGTTTGGGAACCCCAGAAGATGAGCAGGTTTGAGGAAAAAAAGATAATTAGTTCAATTTTGAACATATTGAACTTGAAATATGCAGATGTAGAGTATGCAATTAGCTATAGTATTGAGCTTAGAAAATGGTGTATGCTGGAAATCAAAGGTGGAAGTCATCAGCATATCAATGGTAGTTGAAGTCAAGAGTGGATGGCATTTCTTATGACAAGTGTGTAGAATTGAAAAGCCAAGTGTCCAGGAAGAGTCCTGGGTATTCCAACATTGAAAGGCCAGGTACAGGCGAGGGATCTAGAAAAAGAGACTTGGAAATGGCCACATAATAGGAGGGAAACCAGGAAAATATAGCTTAATGGAAACCAAGGTAGGAAAGAACTTCAAGGAGGGAAGGGTCAATTGTGTTGAAAGCTGCTGATCTTGTAAAATGAAAAGGCAGGTTTAATTTTCATACACACATTCCAAATGGATATAATTAGCAAAGAAAGTGGTGTTGTAGAGTGCAAAGAACATGACATTTTATTGAGACAAACCTGGTTTAAAATCCTAGCTCAGGAAAGTAATGTCAGCAAGATAGTGGAATAAGGGTTTTAGCTCTCATCCCTCCACAGAAACACAGATTTTTTACAACAATCAATGATGAGAATACTTTTGTGGGCATGCAGAAGTCCATAGAGGGGTTCCAGCACCTCATTGGAGAAAAAATCCAAGAATAAACTAATTGAAGAGAATAAGAAGAACAGTTTTACTTTACCTGTGTAACCCCTCCCCAAAGGCGGCACAGCTCAGTGCCAAGAGAGATCCCCTTGGCCTGTGATTTCTCCCATGGGGGAAAGTGAGTGCTTGGCTTCTCTAGCTGCTTTGGAGGTCCACTTTATTTTCACTCCACCCATAACACTTAGGATATTGGCAGAGTGAGTAGTCAGGAGGCAGCGAGGAGCAGGGAAAATGGATGGAGACTCAGAGCAACTTGTGTGTGGAACTCAACAAAGGGTCATGGATTCTACTACTCACCTCATGGAATCCACCAAGAGGTCTGTACACAAACCTTGTAGGATGCATCACCTGCAGGCTCCCCCAGCTGGTCCACAGGTGCCCCCAGAACTCCATGCATCCTTCAACCCCCTGGAGCTAGTGCCCTGTGCATGCCTCCATAAAAGGTACATGTAAGCCTCTGCAGATCATGCACAAGCACGTGCATTCAGCTGGCTTGTCTCTGCTGGGTTGGGAGAAGGCACATAACCTTGAATGCTTCAGGGCACTACTCTAGGGAAAATAAATGGGAGACTCTCAGTGCTTGGCCTGGCTTTGCAGGATTGAGAGAGTGCATACAAAATTGACTCCCCCACCCCTAAGAGGGAACAAGAGGAGTGGAGTGGGCACACCCACAGGAAAGGTCTGAGAGACCCCCAGAGTCCCTAGCTAAGCTGACTTGTGAAGGTCTTTCTCTCTCAGAGTCAGTCAGTAAAGACCAGAGGAGCTGACTGTTTCTTCAAATGCAAAGAAGGCAACGCAAGAATTCAAGGAATATAAAAAAAAAAAAAAATCAAGGAAAC
This sequence comes from Grampus griseus, assembly GCF_964374135.1. NCBI lineage: Eukaryota > Metazoa > Chordata > Mammalia > Artiodactyla > Delphinidae > Grampus > Grampus griseus. The sequence goes on from NC_138999.1 coordinate 130,985,714, forward strand.
ATAACACTACCAAAAGAATGCATAATTTCCCAGTAACGAACCCCAAAGGAATGGAGATCTACAAATTTCCTGACAAATAATTGAAAATAATTGTTTAAGGAAGCTCAGAAAGCTACAAGAGAAAACATACAAAGTCAGAAAAACAACATAAGAACAAAATGAGAACTTCAGCAAAGAGGAAAAAAACCATAAAAAGAGAATGAAACAAATTCTGGAGCTGAAGATTATGATGCATGAAATGAGAAATGCAGTAGAAAGCTTCAACAGCAGACCTCATCAAATGGAAGAGAGAATCTGTGAACTCAAATACAGGTCACTTGAAATTTTCCAGTCAAGGGGAAAAAGAACAAAAAAGACTGAAGAAAACCTATGTGATTCATGGGGCTTCATCAAATGAACCAATAAACACATGGGACTCTGAACAAGAGATAGAAAAAAGGGCAGATGGTTTATTTAAAGATATAATTGCTGGGACTTTCCTGGTGGTACAGTAGTTAAGACTCTATACTCCCAATGCAGGGGGCCTGGGTTCGATCCCTGGTGAGGGAACTAGATTCCTCACAGCACAACTAAAAGATCCCACATGCCACAACTAAAGATCCTGCATGCCACAACGAAGATCCTGCATGCCACAATGAAGATCCCACATGCTATGCTGCAACAAAGACCTGGTGCAGCCAAATAAATAAATATTTTAAAAGTAGATAAATAAAATAAAGGTATAATTGCTGAAAATTTCAAATCATGGGAGGGATGTGGACATCCAGATATATGAAGCTCAGATCATCAAACAAGATCAACCAAAAGAAGATTAAACCTAGGCACATAATAATCAAATTCTCAAAAGTCAAAGACAGAGAATTTTGAAAGCAGCAAGAGAAAAGCAACTCATCATATACAAGAGAAATCCCATAAATCTATCACTGGATTTCTCAGCAGAAACCTTATAGACCAGGAGAGAGTGAGATGATATATATTCAAAGTGCTGAAAGAAAAAAAAAAAACCCTGCAAACCAAGAGTAGTATACCTGGCAAAGATGTCCCTCAGAAATGAAGAAGAGATAAAGCTGAGGGAGTTTATAATCACTAGACCTGCCTGACAAGAAATGCTAAAGGGAGTTCTTCAAGTTGAAATTAGAGGATGCTATTAATAGCATGAATACATATGAAAGTATAAAACTCAAGTGGTAAAGCTAAGTATATAGTCAAATTCAGAATACCCTAATACTGTAAGAGTGGTGCTTAAATGACTTTTAACTCTAGCATAAAAGTTAAAAGGTAAAAGCATTAAAGAGAACTATAGTTGGAATATTTGATAATGGATACACGTTATAAAAATGATGTAAATCATGTCATCAATAACATAAAATGTGGGTTGGGGAGTAAAAGTACAGAGATTTGTATGCAATTGAAATTAAGTTGTTACCAGCTTAAAATAGACTTTTATAACTATAAGTTGTTTTATGTAAGCCTAATAGTAGCTATAAGGAAAAAGTCTCTAGTAGATACACAAGAGATAAAGAGAAAGGAATCAAAGCATTGCACTACAAGAAGTCATCAAATCACAAAGGAAGACAGCAAGAGAGAAACAAAGGAACTTTAAAACCACAAAACAATGAACAAAATGGCAATAGTAAGTCCTTACCTATCAATGATTAACTCTAAATGGATTAAATTTCTCCAATCAAAAGACACAGAGTGGTTGAATGGACTTTTTAAAACTTTTTATTTTATATTGGAGTATAGTTGATTACCAATGTTATGATAGTTTCAGGTGTTCAGCAAAGTGATTCAGTTATACATATACATGTATCTATTCTTTTTCAAATTCTTTTCCCATTTAGGTTGGTACATAATATTGAGCAGAGTTCCCTGTGCTATACAGTAGGTCCTTGTTGGTAATCCATTTTAATATAGCAGTGTGTACATGTCAATCCCAAACTCCCTAACTTTCTCTTACCCCACCCTCCGGCCAGTAACCATAAGTTCGTTCTCTAAGTCTGTGAGTCTGTTTCTGTAAATAAGTTCATTTATATCATTTTATTTTTAATTCTTGATTTCTTTCTTTTTTAAATAGATCTTTATTGGAGTATAATTGCTTCACAATACTGTGTTAGTTTCTGTTGCACAACAAAGTGAATCAGCCATATGCATATGTATATCTCTATATTCCCTTCCTCTTGAGCCACCCTCCCACCCTCCCTATCCCACCCCTCTCGGTCATTGAAAAGCACTGAGCTGATCTCCCTGTGCTATGCTGCTACTTCCCACTAGCTAACTGTTTTATATTTGGTAGTGTATATATGTGTCGATGCTACTCTCACTTTGCCCCAGCTTCCCCCGCCTTCCCCTCAATGTCCTCAAGTCCATTCTCTATGTCTACGGCTTTATTCCTGCCCTGCCACTAGGTTCATAAATACCTTTTTTTTTCTTTAGATTCCTTGCACAGCAAAGGAAACCATAAACAAGATGAAAAGACAACCCTCAGAATGGGAGAAAATACTTGCAAATGAAACAACGGACAAAGGATTAATCTCCAAAATATACACACAGCTTATGGAGCTCAATGTCAAAAAAACAAACAATCCAATTAAAAAAGGGGTGGAAGGCCTAAATAGACATTTCACCAAAGAAGACATACAGATGGTCAAGAGGCACATGAAAAGATGCTCAACATCACTAATTATCAGAGAAATGCAAATCAAAACTACAATGAGGTATCACCTCATACCGGTCAGAATGACCATTATCAAAAAATCTAGAAAGAATAAATGCTGGAAAGGGTGTGGTGAAAAGGAAACCCTCCTGCACTGTTGGTAGGAATGTAAATTGATACAACCACTATGGAGAACATTATGGAGGTTCCTTAAAAAACTAAAACTAAAACTACCATATGACCCAGCAGTCCCACTCCTGGACATATACCCTGAGAAAACCATAATTCAAAAAGAGACATGTACCACAATGTTTATTGCAGCACTATTTACAATAGCCAGGACATGGAAGCAACCTAAGTGTCCATCAACAGGTGAATGGATAAAGAAGATGTGGCACATATATACAATGGAATATTATTCAGCCATAAAAGGAAATGAAATTGAATTTTGTGGTGACGTGGATGGACCTAGAGTCTGTCATACAGAGTGAAGTAAGCCAGAAAAAGAAAAACAAATACCATATGCTAACGCATATATATGGAATCTAAAAAAAAAGGTATTGATATTTAGATTCCGCATATAAGGGATATCATACAATATTTCTCTTTCTCTGTCTAACTTACTTCACTCGTATGACAATTTTTCGGTCCACCCATGTTGCTGCAAATGGCATTATTTCATTCTTTTTAATAGCTGAGTAATATTTCATTGTATATATGTGCCACATCTTCTTTATCCATTATTCTGTCAATGGACATTTAGGTTGCTTCCATGTCTTGGCTATTGTAAACAGCTCTGCAATGAACATTGGGGTGTATGTATCATTTCAGACCATGATTTTCTCCAGGTATATGTCCAGGAGTGGGATTGCACGGTCATATGGTAGCTCTAGTTTTAGTTTTTTAGGGAACCCTCCATACTGTTCTCCATAGTGGCTGTACCAATTTACACTCCCACCAATAGTGTAGGAGGGTTCCCTTCTCTCCACACCCTCTCCAGCATTTATTGTTTGTGGATTTTTGATGATAACCATTTTGACTGGTGTGAGATGATATCTCACTGTAGTTTTGATTTGCATTTCTCTAATAATTAGTGATGTTGAACATCTTTTCATGTGCCTTTTGGTCATCTGTATATCTTCTTTGGAGAAATGTCTATTTAGGCCTTCCACCCATTTTTTAATTGGGTTGTATGTTTTGATGATATTAAGCCACATGAGCTGTTTATAAATTTTGGAGACTAATTCCTTTTCAGTCACATCATTTGCAAATATTTTCCCCCAATCTGTGGGTTGTCTTTTTGTTTTGTCATGGTTTCCTTTGCTGTGCAAAAGCTTTTGAGTTTAATTAGGTCCCATATGTTTCTTTTTGTTTTTATTTCCATTACCCTGGGAGACAGAGTGAAAAAGATATTGCTGCATTTTATGTCAGAGAGTGTTCTGCCTATGTTTTCCTCTAAGAGTTTTATAGTGTCTGGTATCACATTTAGGTTTTTAATCCATTTTGAGCTTATTTTTCTGTATGGTGTTAAGGAATGTTCTAATTTCATTTTTTTTACATGTAGCTGTCCAGTTTTCCCAGCACCATTTTTTGAAAAGACTGTCTATCCACCATTGCATAGTCTTGCCTTCTTTGTTGTAGATTAATTGACTGCAGGTTCATGGGTTTATTACCGGGTTTTCTATCCTGTTCCATTGATCTATATTTCTATTTTTGTGCCATTACCATATTCTTTTGATGACTATACCTTTGTGGTATAGTCTGAAGTCAGGATTCCTCATTCTTCCAGCTCTGTTTTTCTTTCTCAAGATTGCTTTGGCTATTTCAGGTCTTTTGTGTCTCCATACAAATTTTAAGATTTTTGTTCTAGTAATGTGAAAAATGCCCTTGGTAATTTGATAGAGATTGCATTAAATCTACAGAGTGCCTTGGGTAGTACAGTCATTTTGACAATATTGATTCTTCCAATCCAAGAACATGGTATATCTTTCCATCTGGGTCATCTTCGCTTCCTTTCATCATCAGTGTCTTATAGTTTTTGGAGTAGAGGTCTTTTGTCTCCTTAGGTAGGTTTATTCCTAGATATTTTATTCTTTTTGATGTGATGGTAAATGGAACTGTTACTTTAATTTTTCTTTATGATCTTTTTTTGTTAGTGTATAGAAATGCAACAGATCTCTGTATATCAATTTTGTAACCTGCAACTTTACCAAATTTGTGGATGAGCTCTAGTAGTTTTCTGGTAGCATCTTTAGGATTTTCTATGTATAGTATCATGTCATCTGCAAACAGTGACAGTTTAACTTCTTCTTTTCCAATTTGGATTCCTTTTTTTTCTTTTTCGTCTCTGATTGCCATGGCTAGGACTTGAAAAACTATGTTGAATAAAAGTGGTGAGACTGGACATCCTTGTCTTATTCCTGATCTTAGAGGAAATACTTTCATCTTTTCACTGTTGAGTATGATGTTAGCTGTAGGTTTATCATATATGGCCTTTATTATGTTGAGGTATGCTCCCTCTATCCCCACTTTCTGGAGCGTTTTTATCATAAATGGGTGCTGAATTTTGTCAAAAGCTTTTTCTGCATCTATTTAGATGACATATGGTTTTTATTCTTCAGTTTGTTAATGTGGTATACCACACTGATTGATTTGTGGATATTGAAAAATCCTTGCATCCTGGGATAAATCCCACTTGATCATGGTGTGTGATCCTTTTCAATGTATTGTTGGATTCGAATTGCTAGTATTTTGCTGAAGATTTTTGTGTCTATGTTCATCAGTGATGTTGGCCTGTTATTTTCTTTTTTTGTGGTATCTTTTTCTGGTTTTGGTACCAGGGTGATGGTGGCCTCGTAGAATGAGTTTGGGAGTTTTCCTCCCTCTACAATTTTTTGGAAGAGTTTGAGAAGGATAGGTGTTAGCTCTTCTCTAAATGTTTGATAGAATTCGCCTTTGGAGCCATCAGGTCCTGGACTTTTGTTTCTTGGGAGTTTTAAAAACACAGTTTCAATTTCATTACTTATGATTGGTCTGTTCATATTTTCTATTTCTTCCTGGTTCAGTTTTGGGAGATTGTACCTTTCTAAGAATTTGTCCATTTCTTCCAGGTTGTCCATTTTATTGGCATACAGTTGCTTGTAGTAGTCTCATATGATCCTTAGTATTTCTGTGGTGTCAATTGTAACTTCTCCTTTTTCATTTCTAATTTTATTGATTTGAGTCCTCTCCCTTTTTTTCTTTATGAGTCTGGCTAAAGGTTTATCAATTTTGTTTATCTTCTCAAAGAACCAGCTTTTGGTTTCATTGATCTTTGCTATTATTTTCTTCCTTTCTATTTCATGTATTTCTGCTCTGATCTTTATGATTTCTTTCGTTCTACTAACTTTGGGTTTTGCTTGTTCTTCTTTCTCTAGTTGCTTTAGGTGTAAGTTTAGGTTGCTTTATTTTGAGATTTTTCTTGTTTCCTGAGGTAAGATTGTATTGCTATAAACTTCCCTTTTTGAACTGCTTTTGCTGCATCCCATAGGTTTTGGATCATTGTGCTTTCATTTTCATTGTCTCTAGGTATTTTTTGATTTCCTCTTTGATTTCTTCAGTGATCCATTGGTTTTTTTTTTTTTTTTTTTTTTTTGCGGTACGCGGGCCTCTCACCGCTGCGGCCTCTCCCGTCGCGGAGCACAGGCTCCGGACGCGCAGGCCCAGCGGCCACGGCTCACAGGCGCAGCCGCTCCACGGCATGTGGGATCCTCCCGGACCGGGGCACGAACCCGCGTCCCCTGCATCGGCAGGCGGACTCTCAACCACTGCGCCACCAGGGAAGCCCGATCCATTGGTTTTTAATGACATATCGTTTAGCTGCCACGTGTTTGTGTTTTTTTACAGTTTTTTTCTAGTAGTTTATTTTTAATCTCATAGCATTATGGTTGGAAAAGATGCTTGATATGATTTCAATTTTCTTAAATTTACTGAGGCTTACTTTGTGGCCCAGCATGTGGTCAATCCTGGAGAATGCTCCATGTGCACTTGAGAAGAATGTGTATTCTGCTGCTTTGGGATGGAATGCTCTATAAATATCAATTAAGTCCATCTGGTAGAATGTGTCATTTAAGGCCTGAGTTTCCTTATTGATCTGTCTGGATGATCTGTCCATTGATGAAAGTGGGGTGTTAAAGTCCCCCACTATTATTGTGTTACTATTTATTTCTCCCTTTATGGCTATTAGTATTTGCCTTATATATTGAAGTACTCCTATGTTGGGTGCATATATATTTATAATTGTTATATCTTCTTCTTGGATTGATCCCTTGATCATTATGTAGGGTCCTTCTTTGTCTCTTATAACAGTCTTTTTTTTTAAAGTCTATTTTGTCTGATATGTTATTGCTACTCCAGCTTTCTTTTGATTTTCATTTGCATGGAATACCTTTTTCCATCCCCTCACTTTCAGTCTGCATGTGTCCCTAGCTCTGAAGTGGGTCTCTTGTAGATAGCATATATACAGGTCTTGTTTTTGTATCCATTCAGCCAGTCTATGTCTTTTGGTTGGAACACTTAATCCATTTACATTTAAGGTAATTCTCGATACGTATGTTCCTATTACCATTTTCTTAATTGTTTTGGGTTTGTTTTGTAGTTCTTTTTTCTTCTCTTCCTCTTTTGTCCTATTCTCTTATGGTTTGATGACCATCTTTAGTGTTGTGTTTGGGTTGCTTTTTCATTTGTGTGTGTGTATCTGTTGTAGTTTTGGGGTTTGCTGTTCCCATGAGGTTTTGATGTGGCAGTCTATATATGTACACGATTATTTTAAGTTGTTGATCTCTTTCCTGCCTCAAGGAGTTCCTTTAGAATTTGTTGCAAAGTTGGTCTGGTGGTGCTGAATTCTCTTAGCTTTTGATTGTCTGTAAAGCTTTTGATTTCTCTGTCAAATCTGAATGAGAACCTTGCTGGGTAGAGTACTCTTGGTTGTAGGTTCTTCCCTTTCATCACTTTAAATATATTGTGCCACTCCCTTCTGGCCTGCAGAGTTTCTGCTGAGAAATCAGCTGATAACCCTATAGGAGTTCCCTTGTATGTTATTTGTCATTTTTCCCTTGTTGCTTTTCATATTTTTTCTTTGTCTTTAATTTCTGTCAATTTGATTACTATGTATTTCAGCATGTTCCTCCTTGAGTTTATCCTGCCTGCGATTCTCTGCACTTCTTGGATTTGGGTGACTGTTTCTTTTCCCATGTTAGGGAAGTTTTCAGCTATTATCTCTTCAAATATTTTCTCAGGTCCTTTCTCTCTCTCTTCCCCTCTGGGACCCCTATAATGCAAATGTTGGAGTGTTTAATGTTGTCCCAGAGGTCTCTTAGGCTGTTTTCATTTCTTTTCATTCTTTTTTCTTTATTCTGTTCTGCAGCAGTGAATTCCACCGTTCTGTCTTCCAGGTCACTTATCCATTCTTCTGCCTCAGTTATTCTGCTATTGATTCCTTCTAGTGTATTTTTCATTGCAGTTATTGTATTGTTCATCTCTGTTTGTTTGTCCTTTAGTTCTTCAAGTCTTTGTTAAACATTTCTTGCAACTTCTCAATCCTTGCCTCCATTCTTTTTCTGAGATCCTGGATCATCTTCACTATCATTATTCTGAACTCTTTTTCCAGAAGGTTGCCTAGCTCCACTTCACTTAATTGTTTTTCTGGGATTTTACCTTGTTCCTTCATCTGGGACATAATCCTCTGCCTTTTCATTTGTCTAACTTTCTGTGATTGTGGTTTTCGTTCTGCAGGCTGCAGGATTGTACTTCTTGCTTCTGCTGTCTGCCCTCTGGTGGATGAGGCTATCTAAGAGGCTTGTGCAAGCTTACTGATGAGAGGGACTGGTGGTGGGTAGAGCTGGGTCTTGTTCCTCTGGTGGGCAGGGCTGTGCTCAGTAAAACTTTAATCCACTGGTCTGCTGATGGATGGGTCTGTGTTCCCTCCCTGTTGGTTGTTTGGCCTGAGGCAACCCAGCACTGGTGCCTACAAGCTGTTTGGTGGGGCTAATGGCGGCCTCCAGGAGGGCTCACACCAATGAGTACTTCCCAGCACAGCTGCTGCCAGTGTCTTCATCCCTGCAGTGAGCCAAGCTGCCCCCCATCTCTGCAGGAGACCCTCCAATACTAGCAGGTAGGTTTGGCCCAGTCTTTTATGGGGTTACCACTTTTATGCCCTGGGTCCTGGTGCACACAAGACTTTGTGTGTGCCCTCCAAGAGTGGAGTTTCTATCTCCCCCAGTCCTGAGGAAGTATTGCAGTCAAACCCACTGGCCTTCCAAGCCAGGTTTTCTGGAGACTCCTTCTCCCATTTCCAGACCCTCAGGCTGGGAAGCCTGATGTGGGGCCCAGAACTTTCACTCCAATGGGAAATATTTTGTGGTATAATTGTTTTCCAGTTTTGGGGTCACACAATGGGTATGAGATTTGATTTTATTGCAATTGCACCCCTCCTACCATCTCGCTGTGGCTTCTTGATTGTCTTTGGATGTAGGGTATCTTTTTTGGTAGGTTCCAGCATTTTTTTTCCGATGGTTATTCAGCAGTTAGTTGTGATTCCAGTGTTCTTGTAAGAAGGGGCCAGCACACATCCTTCTACTTTGCCATCTTGAGCTGTCAGGTTGAATGGATTTTTTTTAAAAAGGCACACACACACAAGATCCAACTATATGCTGCCTACAGGAAGCTCACTTAACTTTAAGGACACATATAAGCTGAAAGTGAAGGGATGGAAAAAGATACTTCATGCAAATAATCAAAAGAGAAGGGTTAGCTATAGTCAGACCAGAAAAATAGACTTTAAGTCAAAAACTGCCAGAAGAGACAAAATAGGTAATTATATAATTATAAAGGGGTAAATTCATCAAGAGGATATAGCTTTTATAAATACATAAGCATCCAACCCTGGAACACCTAAATATGTAAGACAAATATTAACAGAAATGACGGGAGAAATAGATAACAATAAAATAATAGCAGGAGCCTTCAATAGCCCACTTTCAACAATAGATCATCCAGACAGGAAATCAATAAGGACACAGAACACTTGAGTAACACTACAGACCAAATGAACCTACAGATATATACAGGACATTCTATCCAATGGCAGCAGAATGCACATTGTTCTCAAGTGCACATGAAACATCTCAAGGATAGATCATATGTTGGGCCACAAAACAAGTTTTAACAAATTTAAGAGACTAAAATCATATCAGTATCTTTTCCAACTACAATTACCTCCACATAATAAAGGGTATATATGATAAGCCCGCAATTAACATCATAGTCAATGGTAAAAAGTTGAAAGATTTTCCTCTAAGATCAGGAACAAGACAAGAATGTCCACTCTCACCATTTCAATTCAACATAGCATTGGAAGTCCTAACCAGAGCAATTAGGCAAGAAAAAGAAATAAAAGGCATCCAAATGAGAAAAGAAGAAGTAATGTTTGTTTGCAGATGACATGATCTTATACACAGAAAACCCTAAAGATGTCACATAAACATTGTTAGAACTAATCAATGAATTTTAAAAAGTTGCAGGATACAAAATCCACACAAAAAAATAAGTTTCATTTCTATATACAATCAACCAACTATCTAAAAAAGAAATTAAGAAAACAATGCCGTTTACAATAACATCAAAAAGAATAAAATACTTAGGAATAAATTTAACAAAGGAAGAGAGCAATGTGTATACTGAAAAACTATAAAACATTGATGAAATAAATTGAAGAAGACAAAAATGAATGGAAAGATATCCCGTGTCCATGAGTTGGAATAATTAATATTGTTAAAATGTCCATACTGTCCAAAGTCATCTATAGATTCAATGCAACTCCTATGAAAATTTCAATGGCATTTTATACAGAAATAGGAAAAACAATTCTAAAATTCATATGGTACCACGAAAGACTCTGAGTAATCAAAGCAATCTTTTGCAAGAACTAAGATGGAAACAACACACTTCCTGTTTTCAAAATGTATTACAAAGCTAAAGTAATTGAAACAATAGGATACGGGCATAAAAATATACACACATACCAATGGAACAGAATAGAAAGCCTAGAAATAAATCTATACCCCTACAGTCAACTGATCCTTGACAAGGGTGCAAGAATATACAATGAGGAAAAATAATCATTTCAATAAATAGTATTGGGAAAATTGGATATTTACAAAAAGAAAATTTTCTTTTTGTAAATATCTAAGAATGGACTTGGACCCTTATCTCACACCTTATATGAAAATTAACTCAAATGGATTAAAGACTGAAACATAAGACCTGAAACTGTAAAACTACTAGAATAAATCACAGGGGAAAACTTCTTGACATGGGTCTGCACAATGATTTTTTTTGGATATGACCCTGTATTAGTCAGGGATCTTCCGTGAAACAGAACCTTAGAGATAGAGACAGAGATAGATAGATAGATAAATAGATAGATAGATAGATAGATAGATATGAGATTTATTATAGGAATTGGCTCATGTGGTCATGGAGACAAGAAGTCCTACAATCTGCTATCTGAAAGCTGGAGAACCAGGAATTCTGATGGTATAATTCAGTCCATGTCTGAAGGCCTGAGAACCAGGGAAGCCAATGGTATGACTCTCAGTCCAACATCAAAGACCTGAGAACCAAAAAACCACTGATGTAAGTCCTGAAGTCTGAAGTCCCAAGAACCAGGAGCTCTGATGTCTGATGACAGGAAAAGATGGACATCCCGGCTCAAAAAAAGAGAGAGAATTTGCCCCTCCTTTGACTTTTTGCTCCATTCAGGTCCCCCAACAGATTCGATGTTCCCCTCCCACATTGTTGAGGGTAGATTTATTTACTCAGTCTATTGAATCAAATGGCTATCTCTTCTAGAAACATCCTCACAGACACACCAGAAATAATGATCTGCCAGCTATCTGGGCATTCCTTAGCCCAATCAAGTTAATACATGAAATTAAGCATCACAAACACCCAAAACAAAGGCAACAGAAGAAAAATAAACAAATGGAATTGCATGAAACCAAAAAGCTTCTGCACAGCAAGGAAACAATCAACAGAGTGAGGAAACAACCTATGGGATGAGAGAAAATATTTGTAAACCATACATCTAATAAGGGATTAATATCCAAAATATATAAGGAACTCAAACAAAAAGTGGGCTAAGGAAATGAATAGACATTTCTCCAAAGAAGATACACAAATGGCCAAGCATATGAATAGGCACTTATAATCACTAATCATCAGAAAATGCAAATCAAAACCAGTGTGGTACTGGGATAAAGACAGACATATTGATCAATGGAATATGATAGAGAGCCCAGAGATAAACTCTCATGCATATGGTCAAATAATTTTTGCAAGGTTACCAAGACCATTTAATGGGAGAAAGGACAGTCTTTTAAACAAATGGTGCTGGGAAAACTAAATATCCACATGCAAAAGAATGAAGTTGGACCCTAATCTAACACCATATAAAAAAATTAACTCAAAATAGATCAGATAGATAAATGTAAGACATAAGACTCTAAAACTCTTAGAAAAAAGATAAGGGAAAATCTTCATGACATTGGATTTGGCAATGGTTTCTTGGATATGACACCAAGGGCACAAGAAACAAAAGGAAAAAATAGACAAATTGGAATTCATGAAAATTTTAAAACTTTGTGCATCAAAAGACAGTATAAACAGTAAAAAGGCAGCCCACAGTATGGGAGAAAATGTTTTCAGATCATATATCTGATAAAGGAATATATAGTGAACTCCTAAAACTCAACGACAACAAACAACCTGATTCAAAAATGGAAAAAGCCCTTGAACAGACATTTCTCCAAAGAAGATATGGAGAAATCTAAATGGCCAATAAGCACATGAAAGGATTCTCAACATCATGAATCATCAGATGAATGCGAATCAAAACTCACACCCATTAGGATGGATAATATCTAAAGAACAGAAAATAATGTGTTGCAAGGCTGTACAGAAATTGGAGACCTTGTGCACTGTTGATGGTAATGTAAAATGGTACTATCACTGTAGGAAGCAGTATGGAAGTTTCTCAAAAAATGAAAAATAAAACTACCATATTATCCAGCAATTCCACTTTGGAGGTATACCCAAAAGAATTAGAAGCAGGGTCTTGAAGAGATAGTTGAACACCAATGTCCATAGCAGTATTATTTACAATAACTAAAATGTGGAAATAACCCAAGTGTCAATCAATGGATATATGGATAAGCAAAATGTGAATATATATATATGTGTGTATGTGTGTGTATATATATATATATATATATATATATATATATATATATATATATATATATCACTATTGTACTGCGAGTCCTAGCCAGAGCAATCAGGCAAAAAAACTAAATAAAAGGTTCAAAATTGGAAAGGGAAAAGTAAAAATGTCTCTATTTGAAGGTGACATAATTTTATATATATAAAATCCTAAAGACTCCACCAAAAAAATGTTAGATCTAATCAATAAACTCAGTAAAGTTGTAGGATATAACATCAACATACAAAAACCAGCAGCATTTGTATACACTAACAATAAAATTATCCGAAAACAAAATAAAGAAAACAATCCCATTTATCATAGTATCAAAAACAACAAAATACTTGGGAATAAATTTAACCAAGAGGTGAAAGATCTCTACACTGAAAACTATAAGACACAGATGAAAGAAACTGAAGAAGACACAAAAAAATGGAAAGATATCCAGTGTTCATGGATTAAAAGAATTAATATTGGGACTTCCCTAGTGGTCCAGTTGTTAAGACTTCGCCTTCCAATGCAGGGGGTGTGGGTTCGATCCCTTGTTGGGGAGCTAAGGTCCCACATGCCTCATGGCCAAAAAACCACAACATAAAACAGAAGCAATATTGTAACAAATTCACTAAAGACTTTTAAAAATGGTCCACATCAAAAAAAATCTTATAAAGAAATGAATTAATATTGTTCAAATGTCCATACTTCCCAAAGCCATCTATAGATTAAATGCAATCCCTATCAAGATTCCAATGGAAAAATACCAGCAGTCAAACACACAATCCTAAAATTTGTTTGGAACCACAAAAGACCCCAAATAGCCAAAGAAATCCTGAGAAAGATGAACAAAGCTGGAGGAGGCATTGCACTTCTTGATTTCAAACAATATTATAGAGCTAATATAATAAAAAAATTGATTTATGTTTAAAATATAAATAAAAACAAACACATAGAAACAGATACATAGACCAATGGAACAGAACCAAGAGCCCAGAAATAAACCCATGCATACATGGCCAACTAATATTTGACAAGGGAACCAAGAATACTCAATGGAGGAAATTCAGTCTTTTCAATAAATAGTGCTAGGAAAATTGGATATTGACATGCAAAAGAATGAAACTAAGACTCTTATCTGACAACACTCACAAAACGTAATTCAAAATGGATTCAAGACTTGGGCTTCCCTGGTGGTGCAGTGGTTGAGAGTCTGCCTGTCGATGCAGGGGACGCGGGTTTGTGCCCTGGTCTGGGAGGATCCCACATGCCGTGGAGCGGCTGGGCCCGTGAGCCATGGCTGCTGAGCCTGCATGTCCGGAGCCTGTGCTCCACAGCAGGAGAGGCCACAACAGTGAGAGGCCCGTGTACCACAAAAAAAAAAAAAAAAAAAAAAAAGGATTAAAGACAAATGCAAGACCTGAAACCATACAACTCTTCCAAGAAAACAAACGGAAAAAACCTTTCTGACATTGGTCTTGGCAATGAGTTTTTAGATATAACACCTAAACGACAAGCAACAAAATAAAGTAAGCAAGTAGGACTGCATCAAACTAAACAGCTTCTGCATAGCAAAAGGAATGATGAACAAAATGAAAAGGAAACCTACAGAATGGGGAAAATTATTTGCAAATCACATATCTGATAAGAGGTTAATATCCAAAATATATGAGGAACCCATTCAATTCAGTGTCAGAAAAACCCACAAATAATCCAAGTAAAAAATGGGCAAATTACCTGAATAGATATTTTCCCAAAGGTTTTCAAATGGGTATTCACATGAAAAGGTTCTCAACATCACTAATCATCAGAGAAAATGCAAATCAAAACCACAATGGGGGTGGACCTTCAAGATGGTGGAGGAGTAAGATGTGGAGATCACCTTCCTCCCCACAAATACATCAAAAATACAACTACATGTGGAACAACTCCTACAGAACACCTACTGAAGGCTGGCAGAAGATCTCAGACCTCCCTAAAGGCAAGAAACTCCCCACGTACCTGGGTAGGGCAAAAGAAAAAAGAAAAAAACAGAGACAAAAGAATAAGGATGGGACCTGAACCTCTGGGAGGGAGCTGTGAAGGAGGAAAAGTTTCCACACACTAGGAAGTCCCTTCACTGGTGGGAATGGGGGTGGGGTGGGGGGGGGAACTTCGGAGCTACAGAGTAGAGTGCAGCACCAGAGGTGCAGAGGGCAAAGCGGACAGATTCCCGCACAGAGGGTCGGTGCCGACTGGCACTCACCAGCCCGAGAGGCTTGTCTGCTCACCCGCTGGGGCAGGTGGGGGCTGGGAGCTGAGGCTTGGGCTTCAGAGGTCAGACCCCAGGGAGAGGACTGGGGTTGGCTGCATGAACACAGCCTGAAAGGGGCTAGTGTATGCCACAGCTAGCTGGGAGGGAGTCCAGGAAAAACTCTGGACCTGATGGAGAGGAAGGAGACCATTGTTTCGGGGTGCGCAAGGAGAGGGGCTTCCTGCTCCATGTGCCCACAGATAGCAGAGCACCACCTAAGTGAGCTTCAGAGACAGGCGTGAGCCACAGCTATCATCTAGGACCCCACAGGCAGGCATGGACCACTAACGCTGCCACCACTGCCACCAAGAATCCTGTGTGCAAGTGCAGTTCACTACCCACCTCCCCCCAGGAGCCTGTGCAGCTCGCCAATTCCAGAGTCCCATGATCCAGGGACAACTTCCCTGGGAGAACACACAGCATGCATCAGGCTGTTGTAATGTCATGCCAGCCTCTGCTGCCATGGGCTCACCCCACATTCCAATTATGACTACCATATCCCTCCCTTTCCCTGGCCTGAGTGAGCAAGAGAGCCCTAATCAGCCGCTGCTTTAACCCCCTCCTGTCTGGGTGGGGAACAGAGGCCTGCGGGTGGCTTACATGCAGAGGTGGGGCCAAATCCAAAGCTGGACCCCAAGAGCTATACGAACAAAGAAGAGAAAGGGAAATCTCTCCCAGCAGCCTCAGGAGCAGCGGATTAAATCTCCACAGTCAACTTGATGTACCCTGCATCTGTGGAATACCTGAATAGACAATGAATGTTCCCAAAATTGAAGCGGTGGACTTTGGGAGCAACTGTAGACTTAGGGTTTGCTTTCTGCATTTGATTTGTTTTTAGTTTTATGTTCATCTTAGCTTAGTTTTTAGTGCTTGTTATCATTGGTGGATTTGTTTATTGCTTTGGTTGCTCTCCTCCTTTTTTTTTTTCTCTTTTTGAGAGTGTATGTGTGTATGTTTCTTTGGGTGATTTTGTCTGTTTAGGTTTGCTTGGTTTTTTTGTGTGTGTTTTTTTGTGGGGCTTTCTGTTTTTTCTTTTTATGACTGTGTGTGTGTATATTTCTTTGTGTGACTTTGTCAGTTTAGTTTTGCTTTTACCATTTGTTTTGCAGTTCTATCTGTTCGGTTTCTCTTTCTTTTTTTACTTCTGAGCCATGTGGCTAGCAGGGTCTTGGTGCTCCAGCCAGGTGTTGGGTCTGAGCCTCCATGATGGGAGAGCCGAGTCCAGGAGATTAGACCACCAGAGACCTCCTGGCCCCATGTAATATCAATCAATGAGAGCTCTCCCAGAGATCTGCCTCTCAACACTAAGACCCAGTTGCACCCAACGGCCAGCAAGCTCCAGTGATGAATGCCCCATGCCAAACAACTAGCAAGACAGGAGCATAACCCCACCCCATAGAAGAGAGGCAGCCAAAAGTCATACTAAGTTCACAGACACCCCAAAACACACCACTGGATGTGGCCCTGCCCACCAGAAGGACAAGATCCACCCCACCCACCAGAACACAGGCACCAGTCCCCCCAACCAGGAAGCTTACACAAGTCACTGAACCATCCTCACCCACTGGGGGCAGACACCAAAAACAATGGGAGCTACAAACCTGCAGCTTGTGAAAAGGAGGCTTACCCCAAACACAGTAAGTTAAGCAAAATGAGAAGACAGAGAAGTATGCAGCAGATGAAGGAGCAAGGTAAAAACCCACTAGACCAAACAAATGAAGAGGAAATAGGCAGTCTACCTGACAAAGAATTCAGAGTAATGATAGTAAAGATATCCAAAACCTTGGAAATAGAATGGAGAAAATGCAAGAAATGTTTAACAAAGACCTAGAAGAACTAAAGACCAAATAAACAATGCTGAACAGCACAATAAATGAAATTTAAAATACTCTAGAAGGAATCAATAGCAGAAAAACGGAGGCAGAAGAACAGATAAGTGACCTGGAAGATAGAATGGTGGAAATAACTTCCTCAGAGCAGAAAAAAGTAAACAGAAGGAAAAGAATTGAGGACAGTCTCAGAGACCTCTGGGACAACATTAAACGTACCAACACTTGAATTATAGATGTCCCAGAAGAAGAAGAGAGAAAGAAAGGATCTGAGAAAATATTTGAAGAGATTATAGTTGAAAACTTCCCTAACATGGGAAAGGAAATAGTCAGTCAAGTTCAGAAAGCACAGAGAGTCCCATACAGGATAAATCCAAGGAGAAAAATGCCAAGAGACATATTAATCAAACTATCAAAAATTAAGTACAAAGAAAAAATATTAAAAGCAGCAAGGAAAAAGCAGTAAATAACATACAAAGCAATCCATGAGGTTAATGGCTGATCGTTCAGCAGAAGCTCTGCAAGCCAGAAGGGAATGGCAAGACATATTTAACGTGATGAAAGGGAAGAGCCTACAACCAAGATTACTCTACACAGCAAGGATCTCATTCAGATTCAATGGAGAAATCAAAAGCTTTACAGACAAGCAAAAGTTAAGAGAATTCAGCACCACCAAACCAGCTTTACAACAAATGCTAAAGGAACTTCTCTAGGGAGGAAACACAAGGGAAGGAAAAGACCTACAAAAACAAACCAAAACAATTAAGAAAATGGTAATAGGAATACATATATTGATAATTACCTTAAATGTAAATGGATTAAATGCTCCAACCAAAAGACATAGACTGGCTGAATGGATACAAAAACAAGACCCGTATATATGCTGTCTACAAGAGACCCACTTCAGACCTAGGGACACATACAGACGGAAAGTGAGGGGATGGAAAAAGATATTCCATGCAAATGGAAATCAAAAGAAAGCTGTCTCATATCAGACAAAATAGACTTTAAAATAAAGACTATTACAAGAGACAAAGAAGGACACTATCGATCCTTGATAATGATCAAGGGATTGATCCAAGAAGATATAGCAATTGTAAATATTTATGCACCCAACATAGGAGCACCTCAACACATAAGGCAAATGCAAACAGCCATAAAAGGGGAAATCGACAGTAACACAATCATACTAGGGGACTTTAACACCCCACTTTCACCATTGGACAGATCATCCAAAATGAAAATAAATAAGGAAACACAAGCTTTAAATGACACATTAGACCAGATGAAATTAATTGATATTCATAGGACATTCCATCCCAAAACAACAGAATACACTTTCTTCTCAAGTGCTCATGGAACATTCTCCAGGATAGATCATATCTTGCGTCACAAATCAAGCCTCGGTAAATTTAAGAAAATTGAAATCGTATCAAGTATCTTTTCCGACCACAATGCTATGATACCAGATATCAATTACAGGAAAAAAAACTGTAAAAAACACAAACACATGGAGGCTAAACAAGACACTACTAAATAACCAAGAGATCACTGAAGAAATCAAAGAGGAAATAAAAAAATACCTAGAAACAAATGACAATGAAAACACGATGATCCAAAGCCTATGGGAGGCAACAACAGCAGCTCTAAGAGGGAAGTTTATAGCAATACAATCCTACTTCAATAAACTAGAAATATCTCAAATAAACAGCCTAACCTTACACCTAAAGCAACTAGAGAAAGAAGAACAAAAAACCCCCCAAAGTTAGCAGAAGGAAAGAAATCATAAAGATTAGATCAGAAATAAATGAAAAAGAAACGAAGGAAACAAGAGCAAAGATCAATAAAACTAAAAGCTGGTTCCTTGAGAAGATAAACAAAATTGAAAGCATTTTGAAAATTGAAAACAAAAACCATTAGCCAGACTCATCAAGAGAAAAAGGGAGAAGACACAATTGAACAGAATTAGAAATGAAAAAGGGGAAGTAACAACTGACACTGCAGAAATACAAAAGATCATGAGAGATTACTACAAGCAACCATATGCCAATAAAATGGACAACCTGGAAGAAATGGACAAATTCTTAGAAATGCACAACCTCCAAAGACTGAACCAGGAAGAAATAGAAAATATGAACAGACCAATCACAAGCGCTGAAATTGACACTGTGATTAAAAATCTTCCAACAGGGCTTCCCTGGTGGCGCAGTGGTTGAGAGTCCGCCTGCCGATGCAGGGGACACGGGTTCATGCCCCGGTCTGGGAAGATGCCACGTGCCGCGGAGCGGCTGGGCCCGTGAGCCATGGCTGCTGAGCCTGCGCGTCCGGAGCCTGTGCTCCGCAACGGGAGAGGCCACAACAGTGAGAGGCCCGCGTATCGCAAAAAAAAAAAATCTTCCAACAAACAAAGGCCAGGACCAGATGGCTTCACAGGCGAATTCTATCAAACATTTAGAGAAGAGCTAACACCTATCCTTCTCAAACTCTTCAAAAAATGCAGAGGGAGGAACATTCCCAAACTCATTCTACGAGGCCACCATCACCCCGATACCAAAACAAGACAAAGATGTCACAAAAAATGAAAACTACAGGCCAATATCACTGATGAACATAGATGCAAAAATCCTGAACAAAATAGTAGCAAACAGAATCCAACAGCACATTAAAAGGATCATACACCATGATCAAGTGGGGTTTATTCCAGGAATGCAAGGATTCTTCAATATACGCAAATCAATCAATGTGATACACCATATTAACAAATTGAAGGATAAGAACCATATGATAATCTCAATAGATGCAGAGAAAGCTTTCAACAAAATTCAACACCCATTTATGATAAAAACTCTCCAGAAAGTGGGCATAGAGGGAACCTCCCTCAACACAATAAAGGCCATATATGACAAGCCCACAGCCACCATCATTCTCAATAGTGAAAAACTGAAACCATTTCCTGTAAGATCAGGAACATGACAAGGGTGCCCACTCTCACCACTATTATTCAACATAGTTTTGGAAGTTTTAGCCATGGCAATCAGAGAAGAAAAAGAAATAAATGGAATCCAAATCGGAAAAGAAAAGTAAAACTGTCACTGTTTGCAGATGATATGATACTATACATAGAGAATCCTAAAGATGCCAACAGAAAACTACTAGAGCTAATCAATGAATTTGGTAAAGTAGCAGGATACAAAATTAATGCACAGAAATCTCTGGCATTCCTATACACTAATGATGAAAAATCTTAAAGCGAAATCAAGAAAACACTCCCATTTACCACTGCAAAAAAAGAATAAAGTATCTAGGAATAAACCTACCTAAGGAGACAAAAGTCCTATATGCAGAAAACTATAAGCCACTGATGAAAGAAATTAAAGATGATACAAACAGATGGAGAGATATAGCATGTTCTTGGATTGGAAGAATCAACATTGTGAAAATGACTCTACTACCCAAAGCAATCTACAGGTTCAATGCAATCCCCATCAAACTACCAATGGCATTTTCACAGAACTCGAATAAAAAATTTAAAAATCTGTGTGGAAACACAAAAGACCCCGAATAGCCAAAGCAACCTTGAGAAAGAGAAACAGAGGTGGAGGAATCAGGCTCCCTGACTTCAGACTATACTACATAGCTACAGTAGTCAAGACACTATGGTAATGGCAAAAAACACAAAAATATAGATCAATGGAACAGGATAGAAATTCCAGAGGTAAACCCACGCACATATGGTCACCTTATCTTTGATAAAGGAGGCAAGAATATACAGTGGAGAAAAGACAGCCTCTTCAATAAGTGGTGCTGGGAAAACTGGACAGCTACATGTAAGAGACTGAAATGAGAACACTTCCTAACACCATAAACGAAATAAACTCAAAATGGATTAAAGGCCTAAATGTTAGGCCAGACACTCTAAAACTCTTAGTGGAAAACATAGGCAGAACCCTCTATGACATAAATCACAGCAAGATCCGTTTTGACCCACTCCTAGAGAAATGGAAATAAAACAAAAAATAAACAAATGGAACCTAATGAAACTCCAAAGCTTTTTCACAGCAAGGGAAACCATAAAAAAGACAAAAAGACATCCCTCAGAATGGGAGAAAATATTTGCAAATGAAGCAACTGACAAAGGGTTAATCTCCAAAATATACAAGCAGCTCAATATTAAAAAGCAAACAACCCAATCCAAAAATCGGCAGAAGACCTAAACAGACATTTCTCCAAAGAAGATATACAGATTGCCAGCAAACACATGAAAGGATGCTCAACATCATTAATCATTAGAGAAATGCAAATCAAAAGTAAAATGAGATATCATCTCACACCAGTCAGAATGGCCATCATCAAAAAGTCTACAAATAACAAATACTGGAGAGGGTGTGGAGAAAATGGAACCCTCTTGCACTGTTGGTGGGAATGTAAATTGATACAGCCACTATGGAGAACAGTATGGAAGTTCCTTAAAAAACTAAAAATAGAACTACCATATATGCCTTAGCAATACCACTACTGGGCATATACCCTGAGAAGACCATAATTCAAAAAGAGTCATGTACCACAATGTTCATTGCAGCACTATCTACAATAGCCAGGACATGGAAGCAACCTAAATGTCCATTGATAGATGAAGGGATAAAGAAGATGTGGCACATATATACAATGGACTATTACTAAGCCATAAAAAGAAGCGAAATTGAGTTTTGTAGTGAGGTGGTTGGGCCTAGAGTCTGTCATATAGAGTGAAGTAAGTCAGAAAGAGAGAAACAAATACCGTATGCTAACACATCTATATGGACTCTATAAAAAAATGGTTCTGGTGAACCTAGTGGTAGGACAGGAATAAAGGCACAGACATAGAGAATGGACTTGAGGATACAGTATGGGGGGAAGGGTAAGCTGGGATGAAGTGGGAGAGTGTCATGGACATATATACACTACCAAATGTAAAATAGATAGCTAGTGAGAAGCAGCCACGTAGCACAGGGAGATCATCTCGGTGCTTTTTGGCCACCTAGAGGGGTGGGATAGGGAGGGTGGGAAGGAGACACAAGAGGGAGGGGATATGGGGATATATGTATACATATAGCTGATCCACTTTGTGATACAGTGGAAACTAACACAACATTGTAAAGCAATTGTACTCTCATAAAATGTAAAAAAAAGTACATAAAAGAAAAAACCACAATGAGATTTCACCTCAAATCTGTTAGAATGGTTATTTTCAAAAGACAAGAAATAACAAGTGTTGGCAAGGATGAGGAGAAAAGGCAACTCTTGTGAGCTCTTGGTGGGAATGTAAATTGGTGCAGCCACTATGGAAAACAATATGGAGGTTCCTCAAAAAATAAAAGTAGAACTACCATATGATCTAGCAATTCCTTTTCCAGGTATTTATCCAAAGAAAACAAAATCACTAACTCAAAAAGATATATCCACCCCCATGTTCATTGCCACATTATTTACAATAGCCAAGACATGGAAGCAAGCTGTTCCTATCAATGGGTGAATGGAAAAGAAAATGTTTTACACACACACACACGCACACACACACACACACACAATGGGATAGTATTCATTCATAAAAAGGAAGAAAATCTTACCATGTGCAATAACATCGATAGAACTTGAGGGCTTTATTCTAAATGAAATGAGTCAGACAGAGAAAGACAAATACTGTATGATCTCATATGTGGAATCTTGGGGAAAAAACTGAACTCAAAAATACAGAGAATAGAATGGTGGTTGCCAGAGGTGGGGGATTCGGGAGGGTGGGCAAAATAGGTGAAGGTGGTCAAAAGGTATGAACTTCCAGCTGTAAAACAAATAAATCCTGGGGATATAATATACAACCCAGTGGCTATAGTTAATAATGCTGCATTATATAATTGAAAGTTGCTAAGAGAGTAGATCTTCAAAGTTCTCATCACAAGAAAAAAAGGTGTAACTATGTGTGGTGATGGATGTTAACTAGACTTATTGTGGTGATCATTTCAAAATATATACAAATATTGGACCATTAGGTTCTACCTAAAACTAGTATAATGTTATATGTCAATTATATCTCAATTAAAATAAAAACAAAAACAATGTCATGCACACACATAGAAAGTCCTCATTATCCGAGGACAACTGGTACTTAAAATGCAACCTGAAGGGAATCAACCTAAAAGGGGAAAAAATTTCATCACAAATGATGGATAAAAGGTTTGTTTGGGACTTCATCCAGAAAAATAAAGCCTAAGATTATGAAAATAAGCTTGCTTAATCTCATATTTAAAAGAATTTAGGTTTTAATTGCAGCTATGCACTAATTTTTAGATTGGACAAAGAATGAAATAAGAATTGTTTGGGGGATTTGGGGCATTTTTCCAATAAAAGTATCACATTATACAGTATCCTTCACCCCATTTATTGTTCTCCTAGCATAAAAAGGTGATTTTTGCCCAAACATTTGAACAATTCATTGTTTCTTCTAAAGACTCCTCATTAATTTGGTATCAAAATACCTATCAATCATCCTCCATGTAGATTTTCTTCACTTCAGTTGTTAACTGATCTAATTCATGTGTCAGTGGCTTTGGCGTATTGAAGCAATTATCCAACACTACTTTCAAATTTATGAACTCCTGTATCTTTTGCATGATTTATAATTTTCCCTTGCAATTCATTTGTAATTTTTTATTTTGGCCATGCCACGCAGCATGCACGGGATCTTAGTTCCCCAACCAGGGATTGAACCTGCGCCCCCTGCAGTGGAAGAGCAGAGTCTTAACCACTGAACCACCAGGGAATTCCCATTAATTTGTAATTTTTGCATTGTTAGCATTCAACAGTCAACGAAGGACCAATGATATGATGAAGAGTATAGATGCTATTGTTTAGGTTTTTGAGGCGGACTAATTTTATGTGATCAATTTATCGGTGGCCTTTTCCATGGTATAATGAATTTTGCTTTCCTATACAATGTCATAAATCATACACACTCAGAAAAAAATTAAAGTAATTTTTTACACACACATACACACGTCTATATACATGTAAAGTCTTGTGAGATATATACCCTAAATGGTAGGATTAAGGTTGATTTTTATATTTTCCTTATTACCTACTTGCATTTTCAGATTTTTCTATTACTGATCATGCATTACTTGTGTAACTTAAAAAACTTTTATGACTTATCAAATGAAAGTAGGTTTTGAATAAGGTTGGAAAATAATGAGGCTTATAGTCTGTCTAGTGACAGATTTCGTTTGCATTTGTTTTACAAAGTGGCAGCTGAAATTAGGCCTCAGTAGCAGTGTATCCTAGAGACTATGGACAGTAAATGGACTTGAAACTACAGGATGATAGATTTTGGTTATATCTACTAAACGACATTCTGTTTGTGTTGTTAACTCTGGTAGGCACTACTGCAAATTGAAAAATCTGATCCCAGTTTAGGATTAAATCTGATCCTATTTTGGAATTGGGGAATTAAATAGGTTTCCATAGTCTCTGCTTTTGCAGTATTTTCTAAGCTTATCAGCATCACTTGTGTTCCTTGCTACAAATACAGATACTCATCTTACACCCTCAAAAATGTGACTTTGTAGGCCAGGAATCTATGCTAACAGCTAACATCCCAGGTGATTCTTGTGTAGCCTATGCATACACTGGTGTTAAAGGATCAATGTTTTAGTCCAATGGTTCTAGGAAGAAACCACCAAATTCTTGGTGAATGGACATTTACATTCACTTCTTCATGATCATATAATGAGAGTTTCTTAGGGTCCTCCTTGGGCAATAAAAATGTGATACAACTTCTATATGCATCAACTGCCAGCACCTGCCAACCAAGATACAGTGAAAGATTATTATGTTATTCCTCAGTATCAAGTAGCAGACCATAGAATGCAGCAAAATTTGAAAGAGAAAAGTAACCACTTAAAAAAGGCTTTTTGCCAGATTCTAATACAGCTAAATTATAAAAATTTTTCTTAATGACCAGCTAATACAACCTCATAATTTATAGAGAGTCAGAAAGATGAAGTCATATGAATTGTATTGAAATCAGAATTGTAACAAAATCCAGGACAAAAATGTCTCAATTGCATATATTATTTAAGTCTTTTCAGAGCATGTATCTCTAGTACTTAGCATACTTCTTGGCACATTATGGCTCAGTAAAGTTTGTTGAACTGAACTGCTCTGTTTAATTGCAGGTAATCAAAGTCATGGCAATAACTTCTAAAAAAATTTCCTAGAATGTTGGCCTTCCTAATTTGGCAGGCTAAAATTGTATGAATAACTCAGTAAGTCTGGATAACTAAATCATGTTACCTTAATGACTGAAGAAAAGTTCTTTCTGTGGGATTTATTACATAAGCAGTAACCTTTGTCTCTATTATGCTCCTGTCCCACTCATCTTTTAAGATGCAGTTTGACTGTGAAGTCAGATTGGGCTTGGCCCCACAGGAAGCTGCATTGTATAAAGGTATATGGGGACCGTGGAGTAAAAAGAGACATTGGATTTGAATTTCTGATTTGCTATTAACATTTAACAAGAGTTAAGCCCAAGATTTCTCACCATTTTCACCATGTTCTTTTATATATCTACATAAAGAGATATTTATGGATTGTTTGTAAAATTCTAGTTGTTACTGAAATTTTAAGATATGGACCTCAAGAAGATACTACCCAGGGTTGTTGGAATATTAACTGAGACCACATATATCTAAAAAAATGAATGTAAGAATGTGCCTGACACTTAGTAGGAACTCAGCCACTGCAGTCTCCAAGAGAGCAGGAACTGTGTTTTGTGTACTGTTGCAGTAGTATCTCGGACATAGCAGGGGCTCATTAAATATATGTTCAATAAATAAAATGTTAATGTTTCCTTTCCTCTGCCTACTTTGTTCATAAAATCTCTCTCATATCAATTATTGTTCTACCATGCTAAGTACCTTGACCCAGATTGTGAACGTATGGTTTTATCCTTGTTTGTAGTCTCCCAGTTCTTGGTCTTCAGCAGGCTCCAATAAATGTTTGCTAAATAGAAGCCATTAGCCTGTATGTTGATTCAATCCTCTTAAATTTCTATATGACTTTCCATTATACTTAGAAACTTACTGTCTTCTTGCAAAAAGTATTTCCATCTCTCAACAAAGCTAATTATCTGCACAGCTGTGTGAAGATAGAATGCAGAGTTGAGCAAGAGTGTATCCTAGAGATCTTGTGAGCCACAGGATACCTGAATGAATTCCAGCCACTTTTTTTTTACACAGCTTCCAAAACACTCTGCAATTACTTCCCAGAAGGAAGTAAGATACCCAAATTAAAAACATATATCCCTTGATTTCCATTGTGTTACATATGGACTCACAGCTTTCAGATACTCTTAAAACATAGCATGAAAACCATTATCTTTACATGTAAGCTATCTGAAGCCTTTTTTTTTTTTTTTGCAGTATGCGGGCCTCTCACTGTTGCGGCCTCTCCCGTTGCAGAGCACAGGCTCCGACGCACAGGCTCAGCGGCCATGGCTCACGGGCCCAGCTGCTCCGCGGCATGTGGGATCTTCCCGGACCGGGGCACGAACCCGTGTCCCCTTCATCGGCAGGCGGACTCTCAACCACTGCACCACCAGGGAAGCCCTCTGAAGCCTTTTTAAATTTCTTTTCCTTACAGGGAACTACCGCGGCCACAGATTTGAAATAAAGTTGAAGGCTGTAGTGGGAAGGAAAAAAAAAAAAGGCTTGTGATGCCTTGGGGACACCAAAGGTGTGGGTGGCAGCCGCCTTGGGTTCTAGTCCCAGCTCCACAGTCTCTAACCCCGGGATGATTTAGAGCAACCCCTGTGAGCCTTACTATTTTAGACTCTAGGACTGGACTCTATCGGTGGTCCCCACCCCGACCCCCCACCCTGTCAGAGAAGTGCTCCAGGTAAATCCCGAGCCGAGTGGGGAGGGAGATGAAATCCTGCTCACTGTGTTTTTGAGAAGCAATAAAAGAAACAAAAGAAAACCAAAGCTAACCTGCTCTTCATGACTGTTCTGTTCCCTTGCCCCTTGAAGAAGGTCACAGGTTCGGTCGGTTTCCCGCTGCTTTTCCGAACCGGGGTCACGAGCCCGCATTCAGCGGCCATGTTCAGTATGGAAGGGTAGCGGCCCTCCTACCCTTCCATTCCTCACTGGAGCGCTGCACCCTTAGCAGAGAAGCTGCCACAGGCAGTGACACAACACCAGGCCTGCCTGGTCTCTGTCCCCTGACCTTGTTCCCGGCTCTGTTTCAAGCTCTGGGCCCCTTGGGCCCTTTCTGCCAAGGTCCCTGGGCTGTGTACTCTGAAATACTTCACCCTTCGGTAGCACTTACGGACTGTCTTACAACCATTTTGCTGAGAAATGTGAGATTTCTGCTCCTTCTCCCATCTCTGCGCTTCTGCGTTGTAATCGTCCCTTTTCAAAGTGACAGGAAGGCCCAGGACACAGGAACAGAAATGGAGGGGACAAACGGAAGCAAACAGGTCGATCTGGAACTGTTGGATTTAGTCAACCAACACTGATTGCCTATCCTTCCTTGCACTCCCTCTTAAGGAACTTCTGAAACTTATGAAAGACGGGGTGGGTTAGGAAGCCAAGACCTCGGGAGACAAACCTTGGCCCCTTCAGTTTCTGTGCAACTTGAAGCCACGGTTTTCTTATCTGGAAAAAAAGGTTGATGACAATAATAACGACTTCCTACCATTACACCAATGATTAAATGCAGTAATATATATTTATCTTAGAATACTATTTGATACCAGAGAAAGACATGTGCACAGATATGGAGGTTCAGCGTTCAGTGCTGAGTAAACAGCTGATGCAAAAACTCAAAGGTAGGAACATACCAGCTCTGTTCCAAGATAGAAATCATGGACGTGCAATATGATCACGCCTTAGAGATGTATTTCTACCCCTGTACATGTGGGGATAACTTATATAGGCATCTTCATCCCTACCAAGGAAGAGTTGGAGAATGGGGAAGACATTGCTATGTGTCCTGGATGTTCTCTCATTATGAAAGTGATTGATGACAAAGATCAGTTTATGTGTGGAGAAACAATCCCAGCCCCTTCCACCAGCAAATCATTGGTTAAAGGCTGAAGGCTTGAGGAGTCAAAAATTCTAAACAATTGGAAATGAGGCAAGGTGGAAAAAACAAATGTCAAGTTACAGGCCTCTCCCATAGGGACACCAGTTTTGTGGTTTGTTATTGCGTTAGATTGTGGATTCTTTACATCAGATTATAAGTAAGCCAACGTATGGATTTTATGCTTAGAGCTTTGAACTCTAAGTGTTCTCAATTTTTCATCAGAATTGTAAAGGAGGATAATTTCAAGTCAGTGCTTTCTTTCCCTCTGTTTCATCATTTTAATGTCTTGAACCTAATTACTTGCTGTCTGATAGCAGCAGTATCTACCCCAAAGTCATTAGTATCCCTTATTTTTGACTTGGTTATAAAAATAATTCAAAGTAGCCCATTTTACAGTTTGACATCACCTTTGCTTTGGAAACTTTGGAACTTAAGACACTTAGTTGCCTTGTCAGTGCTGCACTTTCATCTCCTGCACCAAGCCTCAGGCTTGCCCTTGGTCTTGCCTTTTTGAGAATGTTCATGTTCTATGAAGCAGGCCTTTTCTGTTACACTCCATGCAGTGTTTGTCATGCCATTAAAGTGAAAATATAGTGAGCTGCCAATTTCTCCAGGACTAAATGTTCGTGGATAAAAAAGAAAAGTCAAAAAGTTAAATGGTCAAAAAACTTGGAATTTCCTCATGAATATTCTGTATTTTTTTTGAAAACTGGAAAAAGTCAAGGAGCTGAGGGAGGTAAAATTCATAACAGAATGAGAAGAGCAAAATATGCCAACTTAGTAAGTGGAACACTTGAATAATTTTGCCAGACCAGGGCAGATATTTCTATATCTGGATGCTCACTTGTTTTTAGAATAGGCTAATGAAATTGCTCTTCAGATGGGAGTTGATGTCAAGTCTTTGTGACTGGCAACAATGCTTTCAGCATTATCACAATATCATTTTACTTAACCTAAACAGTGAAGCACCTACAATAACTCTGTTTGCTGATGATTGTCTTGAAAATGAGAAGCCAAATCTGAATAGATGTGTCCTTGGGGGCATATCTAATGCACCTCTATAATCTGTGACCAAACCAGAGGAACACTCTGACAGAAGAATGTTGTCCTGGAGAAAAATAAATATATAAAGAAAGCTGGGTCATCAGCTTTCCTCCATTAGAATGCTGAGAGGAGCAAGAAATTAGAATCAATATGGAAATTTGAAAACTCCCCTTTTATACACAACTTTCCTGTGTGTATATAAACTTAACAAAAATGCACTGATGTCTGGCAGGTTGTTTGGGAAATGGCTCCTGCAATTAGAAAGTAAAATGGCTTACCAGAATGTGAACATTCTATTACTGTTAGCTGCACATGGAAACAAGAGGTTTAAATTAAAACGTTTGTAGTCTTTTATTTTAGTCTGCCAGCACCATGGCTACGTGTAGCCATTTGACTGAGAAATAATAAATCATCAAAAGTTGGATGATGGAAGTGCTTGGTATGTTATGAGAAGCACTGTTCTATTGCAGATGTAAAGAAACGGCATGTCCTTCGTATGATGAGAAATTTCATTGCTATGTGGGATAGAAACCTCAGAAGTAATCCACAGCTGCTTTGCCAAAGCTGGTGTTGGAACCATTGATGGCTAAGGCCAACAGAGCAGGAAGTGTGATGACACTAACTGGAATGAGCTACAAAGAGAAACAAACTGTCCCATACTCAAATGTCAATGATTTTGTAGATATTGATAATGTGTTAGCTCCCTCTACTGATTGTGAATTTCAAAGGAGAACAGGCATTCTCAAGGTAGATCTATTTTGAGCACAGACGAACAGGAAGAAAATTTGCCCAAGTCCAAATATCCAGGAGAAAAGAAGCATAAATAGCACTGGTGATCAGTGATAAATTGCAATAATGTGAATGATGTTGATGCCAAAACAACAGTCACTAGATTTGTTTGTGAACTACAAAATAACACATCACGATCCAATCCTGTTAAGCAGAATGTAAAACCAGGATCTCTCAGATATGACTAGAGTTCTGTATGACATATGTATCTTATTTTAGCACAACAGACAGTTCTGGAGCATCTACTATAAGAAAGCTAGTTTGTAATCCAGGCTCCATCTCTTCTTAGCTTTGTAATCTTTGTCATGTGTATAATTGGGAGACTGGATTAGGTTATCTAAACCATCAGTTCTATAATTCCAGGTTTGGTAGCTGCAGGAACTGAAATGGAAATTGAAACCTTTACTCCATAAGCTCATACTATCTAAAATCATGTATTATAAAAAAAGAGAATCCATTTTTCAGTAACCTGATGAAATGGTAACAGAACTTCTAAATTTGAAAATTATCAAATTATAAAGTCACCTATTTAAATGGTTCTGCATGCACTGTAGTATACACATCCAGAAGCACTCCTCTTGGAAACTACCCAACATATTTTGAAAACTGTACATATTAATTTATTACCAGGGTAGACAGTATATTGGTATGCTAAATAAAGCCAGATAATTTTTTAAAACCCATACATCATTTCACTCCTTTGCTTGAACCTCTCTATTTCCCATTACACTTAGAATAAAGTCCAAACTCCTTCTTCTAGCTTACGCAGCCTTGCAAGACCCTCTGGCCACAAAAAGATAAGAGGGAACAAACTCCAAGCAGAGAGAGCTGGTGCAAAGATATAAAGTGAGGAGGAGCTTGACATGTTTGAGGAGCAGAAGGGCCTGTGTGATCTCCTCTCCTACTACTCTCCCCTCACTTCCACTACCCTCCAGTCACTATGGCTTTATTTCTGTTCCCTCTGATCTTCTTATGGCTGATTCCTTCCTGACATTTATATTTCAGCTTAAATATTACCCCATCAGAGAGAACTTTCCCTGATTTCCCAGTATAAATGCTTGTGCTAGAGATACAAATTTTGAAGCACAGGTGAGATTACTTTAGGAGAGAATATAGAGTAACAAGAGGGGCTTTGATAGAGCTCTAAAACCTCTAAATTGAGGCAACATTTAGAGTTCATATAGCTATTAACTCAGGACTGTCCGGATCCAAAACTTCTCTTTCTAAGATACTATGCTGTCGGGCTTCCCTGGCGGCGCAGTGGTTGAGAATCTGCCTGCTAATGCAGGAGACACAGGTTCGAGCCCTGGTCTGGGAAGATCCCACATGCCGTGGAGCAACTAGGCCCATGAGTCACAACTACTGAGCCTGCGCGTCTGGAGCCTGTGCTCCGCAACAAGAGAGGCCGCGATAGTGAGAGGCCGGCGCACCGTGATGAAGAGCGGCCCCCGCTCGCCGCAACTAGAGAAAGCTCTTGCACAGAAATGAAGACCCAACACAGCCAAAAGTAAATAAATAATTTTTTTAAAAAAGTAACATCTCAAATAATAGGTATTGAATAAAATTAAATTAATATTAAGATGAAAAGTAAACCTTTGCAGAGGATGAAAAAGCTTAAAACAGCGTGTACTTGGCTGGAAAATTAAGAGGTGATATTTAAGATATGTCTTGAAGGGTAAATAAGACTTAGATAAGGGAGGCAGCCTGTGCAAAGTCACTGAGGCATGAAAGAGCATGGCATTGAAGTGTTAACTCCAGTAGGCAAGGACATTGTCTGTCTTGTTCACTACTATATCACCAGGATCCAGAATAGGCCTGGCTCATAGTAGGCACTTAGTACATATTTGTTGGAGGAATAGATAGATGGATGAATTAGTGAATGACACCATACAAGAGTAGGCTTGAGCACAGGATGTGTTGGTGAGAGAAGCAGAATATGAAGCAGGGAAGGTAGAGAGAGGTCAGGTCATTGAGGGCCTTGAATTCTCCGTTTAGAATCTTAGACTTTATCCTCTACATAATGGGGAGTGAATTAAGATTTTAAGTAGAAGTTGGAAATGATCAGATTTTGTTTTAGATAGAACAATTTCAAGTGATGAGGAGTGGGTGGGAGGGAGATGGTGAAGGAGATACTGTAGGTACAGAGATATTACTTCTGGTTTCTAGTGCTCAGATCATTTGTCATGATTTTTTTAATGTCTATAGCCCAGCCAGAGCTGATAACAATAAATAAGGTATGGTATATATTGCACACATTAGAGTAGAACAGTTTGTATAGTGCCTCGTGACTACTGCTATCTTTTTGTCATGATTGGAAAAATACTGAGGAATGCAGTGGATTGTAACCTACACAAAATATCTCACCATTTCTCATTTTCCTTTTCTTTCTCCCTAAGTATAAAGTAAATGCTAGCTATCATTATGTAAGACCTAATAAAGAAGAACTAATGACAAATATAATGCTTGTTCAGTACATGCTTATTGTCCTTGAGTGCTTACTCTTTGCCAGGCAGTATTGCTCATTTATCATTGCAGCAATCTTTGAAGACAGGTGCCATTATTATCTTCATTTCAAAGATGAGAAAACTGAAGTTTGACAAGTGAGATATTTAGGGAATGGAATTAACATGGCTTGCTGATTGTTTGGATGTGAACTATGAGGGAGTGAAAGCATTCAAAATGATACCCAGCTTTCTGGTGTGGGCAACTGATTGCATGGTTGTGCCATTTACTGAGATGGGATTAGAGGAGAAGGAGGAGCAGCTTATGGGAGAGGGGAGAGTAGAAATGTATTAGGTCAACTAAAGACTACATTAAGTTTTAGGTGCCTGAAAGAGATGCCCAGCTTTCATTAGATATTTCAGTCTGGGTTACAGGAGTCTTGTCCGGGCTTCCTATATGTGAGAATCATCAGCATACAGATGATAATCAAAGCAATGGGATTAGTTAAGATCACCCAAGAAAAGTTTGACGACTAAGAAAAGAAGAGAGTGTAAGGAAGAGCCCTATGGAAAATGAACATTTCAAAGGAAAATGAGGATCTGCCACAAAAGTGGGAGGGGAACCAGAAGAGTGCAGCATCTTAGAAAAAGCTAAGAGAATAAAGGGTGCTATAAAGTGAATGTTTGTGTTCTTCCCACCCCAATTTATATATTAGAACCTGGATCCTCAATGTGATTGTATTTGGAGGTGGATCTTTGGGAGTTAATTAGATCATGAGGGTGAGGCCCTCATGAATGGGATTAGTGCCCTTATAAGAGATGTGTGAGAGATACTATCTCTCCACCACATGAGGACACAACAAGAAGGCAGCAGTCTGCAAGCCAGGAAGCAGGTCCTCACCAGAACCCCACCATACTGTGGCACCCTAGTCTGAACCTTGCCAGCCTCCAGAACTGTGGAAAATTAATTTCTGCTTAAGCCATTCAGTCTGAGGTATTTTGTTAAAGCAGCCCAAACTAAGCGGGTTTCAAGAAGGAGGGAATAACCAATGTAAAATCCTGCAGAGTTGAAGTATTGTAATGGTTAAAAAGTGTCTATTCTAGCAACACGGTTGAGAATTTTGACTGGAAAGGAGAAGTTAAGTCTGTGTGTGGTGAGAGGTTTGGGGCGGTGTGGGGTTGAGAAAGCTGACTTTGGAATATTTTAGATGAGAGAAACTTTGACAATCTTTAAACGCTGATAATAAAGGGCAAATAAGCAGGGAGCCGTTGAGACACGAGACAGACTAGTTTATTCGTGGAGCTCGACTGAGTAAGTAAGAAGGAATAGGGATGTAAAGGGGATGAGGGAGTTTACATCAAAGGAGAAGTAGTTGGTTTATTATTATTATTACCATTTTTATTATTGCAAAAGAATGGGAGAAAGGATTGCTGAGGGATCCAAGGAGGTTAAAAAAATTTCGTGGCGAAAGTAGAGGGAATTCCTGTCAGATGAATTCTATCTTGTCTGTGAAGTAACAGGCGACGTTACCTGCTGAGACTAAGCAGGGAGACGGTGGGGAAAGCTCGGCTCTTCATTTATCCCGCCGGTGGACTTTTTGTGGCCGGGCATTCTCTCGCTTTCTCTAAGGAACAGCGCTTGATGTTGTTTATGACAAGAATTGTTGATGGAGCGAGTGACAGATTCGGCGATAGGCCAGCCGAAACTACCACTCCCAGAATGCAGTGCGGCTCCTGGGAAGTGCGGAGGCTGGGAACGCAGCAGGCCCCTCCCCTCCTCTCGCTCCCATTGGAGGAGCGCTCACATTCCCAGGAAGCCGCGCGCGGGCGGGGCGCTTTTGCGGAAGCCGGCGGCGTCTGGTTCAGCCTCCTCCGGGAGCAGGCAGTTGGCGACCCCGCGCTAACCGGCGCGACTCTGTCCCGATCCCCGAGTTCTCACACGGTGTCCAGACAGGTAAAAGCAGCGGGGAGCGCTGGGCCGAAGGCGGGGAGACGATGGCAGAGGGAGGGCAGAGGTGTCGACGGGAAGGTGGAATTAGGAGGCACTGCAAGGTTGACTAGGGCTTCTCTGGTGTCGACAGTTCGAATTGTCGGACAGGTCCAGTTTTGGTGAAGTGCGTTTTATGCCGCTAACAGGGCCTCGAGTGAAAGAGTCAGAATGCGTCACTTAAGTTGTTACAGAGGAAAAAAGAATGTTAACTTTCCCTCAGTTTGCATTCTGCAAGACCTCTTTGTACCATTTGAATATCTTGAGATTTCTTGAATCTTCTAAAAACTCTCTACGCCCTTGTTTCGATGACGTCACTTTCTGGTTAACCTCCTACTTCTAGGCTCCTAGCCCTCTGCGTGCCCTTCCTCCAAGGCCCAGTGTTGTAATTCTTCTTCCTCAGTTCGGATAGGAGCTCTATATCTCTGCCCCGACCTATTTCCTCAGCGTCAGACCTGTACAGTGTTGTTCTTCTTATTACTATTGGCCAATATTCAAGAAACTGACCACGTACTAGACTCTTTAGTAAATGCTTTACACCTCCCTCCTCCATAACCCCCACAAACAATCAGTTATCAAGTCCTTTTCTTTTTGTCTTATTAATTGCTCTCAACTACCTGTACCTCCATTGTCCCACCCTTGATCCCGGAGTATACTGTCATGTTTCGGACATTTTTTCCCTTTGAAAAGCTGTGACTGAGAGCAGAGCCACTCATATGTTTTGTTTAACACATATTTATTGAACAGCTAATATGTGCTAGACACTCTTCTAAGTGCAAGGGATATAGCTGGAAACAAGACATAGGAGATCGCTACTCTCAGTAGCTTACATATTTGTGAGTGTGTGTGGAAGGGGCAAACGAGAATCAAGGTGATGTTATATGGTGGTGGTGGTTAAAGGAAAATAGAACAAATGTTTTACTTGACAGGGTAGTCTCCTGTCCTGAGAAAGTTAGAAGGGTTGGGTTGGGTCTCAGAGCATCACCCCAAAAGAATATTTGTAATACCAACAAGAATAGTCTTGATCTGTGACCAGAGTTCAGGATTTTCATAAACACTTCTTCTTTTTCTCTCTCATATCAATGTTTGTTCTTCATTCTTCTGTCTCCTCCAAGGTTATTACATCAGAATTGGTGGCTTTTCTGTCATTTGCTTAGTTCCTCCCTAAGAAGAGTTGAGGATTGGATTATTCTCAGCTCGACTCCTTTATCTTAGGGAGATAGTTTGGTAATCAAACTATTGTTCCTGCCAGGTCCTACTGAATATAAAGTTATCTGTCATTTATAGTATATTTAAAACCAAAGCATGCTCAGTGTTTATTATTATTATTAGGGATTATTATATGTCAGGCACTATGCTGGACATTGAGAACCTAGTAAGGATAAAACAGACTTTGACCTCTCTTCCAAGAAGAAATAATTGTATACTGAGGGAATTCCCAATACATAGGCTGACACCTGCATTTTTTTTTTCTTCATCCAAGATGAGATAATCACAAAACTTTAAGGAATCTTCTAAACAATTGGTGCATTCTTAGATTATTCACCCTTAAAGTCTATTGCATTTATTTGTTTATGTCTGTCTTCCATATTTTACTATGGTTTCCTTGAGTATAGACGTCCTTTCTTGCTGGTCTTCATACCTCCAGTGTTTACTATATTGGGTGCCATATAGTAAAGCCTTAGAACATGTGTTGAACTGAAATAGAAAAACTATTTGAGGAAATACAAGTTACTTAATTTATACAAGGCCTTCTTTTTACATATGGCCATTAGACTTATCCCAAAACCTTCTCATTTGCCAAATGTGGACCATTCCATCTCATCAGGCTAGTTTATTTACCTTCTCAAGCATGTTCTCACTTCTGTGCCTTCTCTTGTTTC
This sequence comes from Grampus griseus, assembly GCF_964374135.1. NCBI lineage: Eukaryota > Metazoa > Chordata > Mammalia > Artiodactyla > Delphinidae > Grampus > Grampus griseus. The sequence continues at coordinate 131,022,039 of NC_138999.1, forward strand.
ATACCTGTCTCCTAAAATGAGTTCCCATCTTTTTCCTGAGCACCTTCCATGCCCCCCACATTTAATTTAATGGGACAATTTAATAGTATGCCCCATGATACAATGGTGGAAAAAATTTAATTTCCATAATGTATTTCCTGTGAAACATTCTGCTAATGAACTGTTGCAAGGATTAAACATAATACATTTCCTTGCAGTAATACAGATAATGATACAAAATGCTTTCTTTTGATTTGGCATTGGCTATTGCCATGCGCTATGTGACGAGTTAATTCTTCCATTTCTTTCTTCTGTTTGAATAGTTGCGCAGTTTATTCATATAGCACATTATAGTATCATTTGGGTTCCATTTGGTACAAACACCTTTGAGTATTATTTTTTGCTTAGCTTGAGATAATTTATGAGTTAGTTATTCTTCCACACTGTCATTTTCAGAATGTCAGAAAACTAAGTCTCAGTTCTTAAAAATAAAAGTCTTTTTCCATGCAGATATCTTTCATATGTAAATCGTTACTGCAAAGTATAAATTTTGTCCTTATAACTGATTAAAAAACACAACAGGAATACAAGAGTGCTTGAGTCATGATTGTCATTATGATTTTAGGATGTGTCAGCCTAGGAGCAGCCAGACATGCCTCCAATACATTAAAAATTAAGCACTGTTTTAGGGAATTTCTTGGCACCTATGCCTTCGTAATGCAAATGCAGCACTGAATTGTTTGCCATCACTCATTTATATGGTATACATGTAGATAATCCGGGTATTCGTATATATTTTTAATGTTATCAAAATAAAAATACAGAATTAAAAAATTTCTCAGAACACAAAGACTTGAGTGTGAGAAACACTGACTCGTCCTTTTACCCTACTCAGTTCCCTGAAACCATCTTCAACTTCCATTTGAAGATGCCTCCACTGAGGAGGGACATTTATGTTGTTGCTGTGCTATTTTGTTAGCAATATTTTTAATGCAGGCAATCCCTTACAAATGGATATATCCCAGAATTTCCTTTGTAAGATTATTGTTTGAAACTCTGGGTGCATTTTTTTCTATAAATAATGCTACTTATGACATTTCGGTTGTTACGCCAACGAATAGCATCATATATAACCTTTAATGGACTTAAAGACCTTCACCACAATTTCTAATAATTCCTCTATAAAAAACTACATTCAGAATTCTCACTCGGATTCCCCCGTAGCATATCTTTTTTTTGGAATCCCAGCAACTGAAACAAAAATGTTCTTTCCTTAAAACTTTCTGGGCAGTAGAAACTGGTCTTTCTAACTCTAAGCTGTTGGAGGTTGCTCTTCTGGCCCATCGTTCTAAGGACAGGCCTCTAATATGATTATGGAAGGATGTGAGACAGAGGTTTTGGAGAAGAGAGGGAGGCAAGTTGGGGTGATATGAATATGTGGAGAGGGGAGAGTAGGAGTGATTTGGGAGGACTGGTGAGTTCCCAAGATGGGATTTGTTGTGTCCTCAAAAAAGATGTTGAATCCTGACCCCTGCTATCTGTGAATGGGACCATATTTGGAAATAGGGTCTTTGCAGATGTAATTAAGATGTAAGTTAAAGTGAGGTCATACAGGAGTAGGTGTCCTTATAAGAAGGGAAGAGACGCAGAGACTACCACGTGAAGACATAGACACACGTGGAGAATGCCATGCGACTATGGAGGCACAGATTGAAGTGCTGCAGCTACAAGCCAAGGAACGCCAAGGATTGCCAGCAAACCACCAGAAACTAGGAAGAGATTCTAGAAGAGATTCTCCCCTACAGATTTCAGAAGGAGCATGGACCTGCCAACATCTTGAATTCGAGCTTCTGGCCTCCAAAACTATGAGGCAATAAATTTCTGTTATTTTAAGCCTTGCATCTTTTGGTACTTTGTCACGCAGCCACAGGAAACTCATACAAGATTCTTAGCAGGAATGTAGTAGAATTGGGATGATGGCTATGGGACCAAGCAAGGAGTGAGTAAGAGAACAGGGAGGGACAGTGTTAAGACAACTTTCCTTTATATTCCATTATCTTTTTTTTTTCTTCTCTTTCTGGCTTATAGTTTAATTCTTTTTCTTCTTGAATCTGATCTTATATAGCACTTTATCATTTAATGGACATTCACATACTGCTAATAATTAGCAGAGCCATGTTTTCGGACTTCAAATGCAGTATTCTTCTGGCCACAGTTGTTTCTATTGTCCCAATATTCATTAAGACATTACAGATTCTATTGCAAGATAATAATAGTGGGCCCATGTGAGACTTGATTACAGGTGTGATTTTTAGCAGTATAGGAGAGAGTAAGAAATGCTTATTTGTTTTTAACATCTTTATTGGAGTATAATTGCTTTACAATGTTGTGTTAGTTTCTGCTGTATAACAAAGTGAATCAGCTATATGTATACATATAACCCCATACCCCTCCCTCTTGCGTCTCCCTCCCACCCTCCCTATCCCACCGCTCTAGGTGGTCACAAAGCACCGAGCTGATCTCCCTGTGAGATGCAGCTGCTTCCCACTAGCTATCTGTTTTACATTTGGGGGTGTATATATGTCAGTGCTACTCTCCCACTTCATCCCAGCTTACCCTTCCCCCTCCCCGTGACTTCAAGTCCATTCTCTATGTCTGTGTCTTTATTCCTGTCCTGCCTCTAGGTTCTTCAGAACCATTTTTTTTTTTTAGATTCTATATATATGTGTTAGCATACGGTATTTGTTTTTCTCTTTCTGGCTTACTTCACTCTGTATGACAGACTCTAGGTCCATCCACCTCACTACAAATAACTCAATTTAGTTTCTTTTTATGGCTGAGTAATATTCCATTGTATATATGTGCCACATCTTCTTTATCCATTCATCCGTTGATGGACACTTTAGGTTGCTTCCATGTCCTGGCTATTGTAAATAGTGCTGCAGTGAACACTGTGGTACATGACTCTTTGAATTATGGTTTTCTTAGGGTATATGCTCAGTAGTGGGATTGCTGGGGCATATGGTAGTTCTATTTTTAGTTTTTTAAAGGAAGTTCCATGCTGTTCTCCATAGTGGCTATATCAATTTACATTCCCACCAACAGTGCAAGAGGATTCCGTTTTCTCCACACCCTCTCCAGCATTTATTGTTTGTAGATTTTTGATGATGGCCATGCTGACTGGTGTGAGGTGATACCTCATTGTAGTTTTCATTTGCATTTCTCTAATGATTAGTGATGTTGATCATCCTTTCATGTGTTTGTTGGCAATCTGTATATCTTCTTTGGAGAAATGTCTATTTAGATCTTCTGCCCATTTTTGGATTGGGCTGTTTGTTTTTTTTGATATTGACCTGCATGAGCTGCTTGTGTATTTTGGAGATTAATCCTTTGTCAGTTGCTTCATTTGCAGCTATTTTCTCCCATTCTGAGGATTGTCATTTAGTCTTGTTTATGGTGTCCTTTGCTGTGCAAAAGCTTTTGAGTTTCGTTAGATCCCATTTGTTTATTTTTGTTTTTATTTCCATTTCTCTAGGAGGTGGGTCAAAGAGAATCTTGCTGTGATTTATGTCATAAGGTGTTCTGCCTATATTTCCCTGTAAGAGTTTTATAGTGTCTGGGCTTACATTTAGGTTTTTAATCCATTTTGAGTTTATTTTTGTGTATGGTGTTAGGGAGTGTTCTATTTTCATTCTATTACATGTAGCTCTCCAGTTTTCCCGGCACCACTTATTGAAGAGGCTTTCTTTTGTCCATTGTCTATTCTTGCCTCCTTGATCAAAGATAAGGTGACCATATGTGCATGGGTTTATCTCTGGGCTTTCCATCCTGTTCCATTGATCTATATTTCTGTTTTTGTGCCAGTACCATACTGTCTTGATTACTGTAGCTTTGTAGTAAAGTCTGAAGTCAGGGAGCCTGATTCCTCCTGCTCTGTTTTTCTTTCTCAAGATTACTTTGGCTCTTCAGTGTCTTTTGTGTTTCCATACAAATGGTGAAATTTTTTGTCCTAGTTCTGTGATAAATGCCATTGGTAGTTAGATGGGGATTGCATTGAACGTGTAGATTGCTTTGCATAGTATAGTCATGTTCACAATGTTGATTCTTCCAATCCAAGAACATGCTATATCTCTCCATCTGTTTGTATCGTCTTTAATTTCTTTCATCAGTGGCTTATAGTTTTCTGCATACAGGACTTTTGTCTCCTTAGGTAGGTTTATTCCTAGATACTTTATTCTTTTTGTTGCAATGGTAAATGGGAGTGTTTCCTTAATTTCCCTTTCAGATTTTTCATCATTAGTGTATAGGAATGCCAGAGACTTCTGTGCATTAGTTTTGTATCCTGCTACTTTACCAAATTCATTGATTAGCTGTAGTAGTTTTCTGGTAGCATCTTTAGGATTCTCTATGTATAATATTACGTCATCTGCAAACAGTGACAGTTTTACTTTTCTTTTCCGATTTGGATTCCATTTATTTCTTTTTCTTCTCTGATTGCCGTGGCTAAAACTTCCAAAATTATGTTGAATAATAGTGGTGAGTGGGCACCCTTGTCATATTCCTGATCTTACAGGAAATATTTTCAGTTTTTCACCATTGAGAATGATGGTGGCTGTGGGCTTGTCATATATGGCCTTTATTATTTTGAGGGAGGTTCCCTCTATGCCCACTTTCTGGAGAGTTTTTATCATAAATGGGTGTTGAATTTTGTTGAAAGATTTGTCTACATCTATTGAGATTATCATATGGTTTTTATCCTTCAGTTTGTTAATATGGTGTATCACATTGACCGATTTGCGTATATTGAAGTATCCTTGCATTCCTGGGATAAGCCCCACTTGATCGTGGTGTATGATCCTTTTAATGTGCTGTTGGATTCTGCTAGTATATTGTTGAGAATTTTTGCATCTTTGTTCATCAGTGATATTGGCCTGTAGTTTTCTTTTTTTGTGACATCTTTGTCTGGTTTTGGTGTCAGGGTGATGGTGGCCTTGTAGAATGGTTTGGGAGTGTTCCTTCCTCTGCATTTTTTGGAAGAGTTTGAGAAGGATAGGTGTTAGCTCTTCTCTAAATGTGTGATGGAATTCACCTGTGAAGCCACCTGGTCCTGGGCTTTTGTTTGTTGAAGATTTTTAATCACAGTTTCTATTTCAGTGCTTATGATTGGTCTGTTCATATTTTCTCTTTCTTCCGGTTCAGTCTTGGAAGGTTATACTTTTCTAAGAATTTGTCCATTTCTTCCAGGTTGTCCGTTTTATTGGCATACAGTTGCTCGTAGTTGTCGCATGATCATTTGTATTTCTGCAGAGTCAGTTGTTTCTTCTCTTTCTTCATTTCTAATTCTGTTGATTTGAGTCTTGTCCCTTTTTTTCTTGATGAGTCTGGCTAGTGGTTTATCAATTTTGTTTATCTTCTCAAGGAACCAGCTTTTCATTTCATTGGTCTTTGCTGTTGTTTCCTTCGTTTCTTTTTCATTTATTTCTGAGCTGATCTTTATAATTTCTTTCCTTCTGCTAACTTTGGGGTATTTTTGTTCTTCTTTCTCTAATGGCTTTAGGTGTAAGGTTAGGTTGTTTATTTGAGATTTTTCCTGTTTCTTGATGTAGGATCACATTGCTATATACTTCCGTCTTAGAGCTGCTTTTCCTGTGTCCCGTAGGTTTTGGGTCATCGTATTTTCATTGTTCTTTGTTTCTAGGTACTTTTTGATTTCCTCTTTGATTTCTTCAGTGATCTCTTGGTTATTTAGTAACGTATTGTTTAGCCTCTATGTGTTTGTATGTTTTACAGTTTTTTCCTGTAATTGATATCTAGTCTTATAGAGTTGTGGTCGGAAAAGATACTTGGTATGATTTCAATTTTCTTAAATTTACTGAGGCTTGATTTGTGAACCAAGATATGATCTATCCTGGAGAATTTTTCATGAGCACTTGCAAAGAAAGTGTATTCTGTTGTTTTTGGATGGAATGTCCTATACATTTTAATTAAGTCTGTCTTGTTTAATGTGTCATTTATTTTCATTTTGGATGATCTGTCCATTGGTGAGAGTGGGGTGTTAAAGTCCCCTACTAATAGTGTGTTAGTGTCGATTTCCCCTTATGTATTGAGGTGCTCCTAGGTTGGGTGCATAAATATTTACAATTGTTATATTTTCTTCTTGGTTTGATCCTTTGATCATTATGTAGTGTCCGTTTTTTCTCCTGTTTTAGTCTTTATTTTAAAGTCAATTTTGTCTGATCTGAGAATTGCTACTCCAGCTTTCTTTTGATTTCCATTTGCATGGAATATCTTTTTCCATCCCCTCACTTTCAGTCTGTATGTGTCCCTAGGTCTGAAGTGGGTCTCTTGTATACAGCATATATACGGGTCTTGTTTTTGTATACATTCAGCCAGTGTATGTCTTTTGGTTGAAGCATTTAATCCATTTACATTTAAGATAATTATTGATACGTATGTTCCTATTACCATTTTCTTAATTGTTTTGGGTTTGTTTTTGTAGGTCTTTTCCTTCTCTTGTGTTTCCTGCCTAGAGACGTTCCTGTAGCATTTGTTGTAAAGTTGGTTTGGTGGTACTGAATTCTCTTAAATTTGTGTGTCTGTAAAGCTTTTGATTTCTTTGTCTAATCTGAATGAGATCCTTGCTGGGTAGAGTAATCTTGGTTGTAGGTTTTTCCCTTTCATCACTTTAAATATGTCCTGCCACTCCCTCTGGCTTGCAGAGTCTCTGCTGAAAGATCAGCTGTTAACCTTATGAGGATTCCCTTGTGTGTTATTTGTTGCTTTTTCCTTGCAGCTTTTAATATTTTTTCTTTGTATTTAATTTTTGATAGTTTGATTAATATGTGTCTTGATGTGTTTCTCCTTGGATTTATCCTGTATGGGACTCTCTGCGCTTCCTGGTCTTGATTGACTATTTCCTTTCACATGTTATGGAAGTTTTCAGCTGTAATCTCTTTAAATATTTTCTCAGCCCCTTTCTTTTTCTCTTCTCCTTCTGGGGACCCCTATAATTTGTGTCTTGGTGTGGTTAATGTTGTCCCAGCAGTCTCTGAGACTGTTCTCAATTTTTTTCATTCTTTTTTCTTTATTCTGCTCTGTAGTAGTTATTTCCACTATTTTATCTTCCAGGTCACTTATCTGTTCTTCTGTTATTCTTCTATTGATTCCTTCTAGAGAATTTTTAATTTCATTTATTGTGTTGTTCATCATAGTTTGTTTGCTTTTTAGTTCTTCTAGGCCCTTGTTAAATATCTTGTATTTTCTCCATTCTGTTTTCAAGATTTTGGATCTTTACTATCATACTCTGAATTCTTTTTCAGGTAGACTGCCTATTTCCTCTTCATTTGTTTGGTATGGTGGGTTTTTACCTTGCTCATTCATCTGCTGTGTTCTCTGTCTTCTCATTTTGCTTAACTTACTGTGTTTGGGGTTCTCCTTTTCACAGGCTGCAGGTTCGTAGTTCCGTTGTTTTTGGTGTGTGCCCCCAGTGGGTAAGGTTGGTTCAGTGGATTGTGTAGGCTTCCTGGTGGAGGGGACATGTGCTTGTTTTCTGGTGGGCGGGGCTGGATCTTGTTGTTCTGGTGGGCAGGACGCAACCAGTGGTGTGTTTTGGGGTGTCTGTGAACTTAGTATGACTTTAGGCAGCCTCTCTGCTAATGTGTGGGGTTGTGTTCCTGTCTTGCTAGCTGTTTGGCATAGGGCATCCAGCACTGGAGCTTGCTGGCTGTTGGGTGGAGCTGGGTCTTAGCGTTGAGACGGAGATCCCTAGGAGAGCTCTCGCTGATTGATATTACGTGGGGCCACGAGTTCTCTGGTGGTCCAATGTCCTGAACTCAGCTCTCCCACCTCAGAGGCTCAGGCATGACACCAGGCCAGAGCATCACGACCCTGTCAGCTACACGGCTCAGAAGAAAAAGAGAAAAAAAGAATAATAAAAAAAAGTTTTTTTAATAATTAAAATAAAAATAAATTTTAATTATTAAAATAAAAAGGTAATAATGAAAAAAAGAAGAGAGCAACCAAACCAATAAACAAATCCACTAATTATAATAAGTGCTAAAAACTATACTAAGATAAACATAAAAATCTGAAATCAGTTCCAGACAGCAGACCCCAAGTCAGTTACTCCCAAAGTCCACCGCCTCAACTTTAGGATGATTCATTTTCTATTCAGGTATTCCACAGATGCAGGGTACATCGAGTTGATTGTGAAGATTTAATCTGCTGCTCCTGAGGCTGCTGGGAGAAATTTCCCTTTCTCTTCTTTGTTCGCACAGCTCCTGGGGTTCAGCTTTGGGTTTGGCCCCGCCTCTGCATGTAGGTCGTCCTCAGGCATCTGTTCCTGTCCAGACAGGACGGGGTTAAAGCAGCAGCTCATTAGGGGACTGTGGCTCACTCAGGCCAGTGTGGGGAGGGAGGGTTACGGAATGTGGGACAAGCCTGTGGCCGCAGAGGCCAGTATGACGTTGCAACAGCCTGAGGCACGCCGTGTGTTCTCCCAGGGAAGTTGTCCCTGGATCTCGGGACCCTGGCAGTGGTGGGCTGCACAGGTTCCCGGGAGGGGAGGTGTGGATAGTGACCTGTGCTTGCACACAGGCTTCTTGGCGGCTGCAGTAGCAGCCTTAGCATCTCATGCCCATCTCTGGTGTCCGAGCTGATAGCCATGGCTTGCGCCCGTCTCTGGAGCTCGTTTAGGCGGTACTCTGAATCCCCTCTCCTTGCGCACCCCAAAACAGTGGTCTCTTGCCTCTTAGGCAGGTCCAGTCAGCTCCCAGCCCCCACCCACCCCAGTGGGTGAGCAGACAAGCGTCTCAGGCTGGTGAGGCTGGTCGGCACCGATCCTCTGTGCAGGAATCTCTCCGCTTTGCCCTCTGCACCCCTGTTGCTGCGCTCTCCTCCATGGCTCTGAAGCTTCCCCCACCATCTCCACCAGTGAAGGGGGCTTCCTACGGTGTGGAAACTTTTCCTCCTTCACAGCTCCCTCCCAGAGGTGCAGGTCCCATCCCTATTCTTTTGTCTCTGTTTTTTCCTTTTTCTTTTGCCTTACCCAGCTACGTGGGGATTTTCTTGCCTTTTGGGAAGTCTGAGGTCTTCTGCCAGTGTTCAGTAGGTGTTCTGTAGGAGTTGTTCCACATGTAGATGTATTTTTGATATATTTGTGGGGAGGAAGGTGATTTTCACATCTTACTCCTGTGCTATCTTGAAGGTTCCCTCAAGAAATGTTTATTAGTGACATCTGAGAGGAAAGTAAAGTTTCGGTTGCGATGTACCCAATGTTTAATAGGCATTTTTAAAATTGAGGACTGCTTTTATTGAATAAAACACTGCTATGCATAACTTACATAGCTATCCTTATAACTTATATTCACTGTTCCTAGGTATATTCCAAATAATGTCCTCCCTCTTCTAGGTGACTATACTTTATATAAACTTGAAGATTGCTGTCTTTTTCATGTGTAATATTTCTAGTTCCTCTAGCCATTCTTCAAGTGATACAATCTCCAGGTCTCTCACCATACTTTGCCCTTCTGTCCAGTCTTAGAATACTGTACCTAGAACTGAACTCAGTATTACACATGTGTTCTAAATAGCACAGAGTATAATGGCAATAGTACTTAAAGAGATCAAGATACCCTGTTTCTTAATGTAATTTAAGATTACATAAGCATTTTAAGCAATTACATCATAACACTTCATAACGAACTTATGGTCCGCTAGCACACTAGATCTTTTTGTATTGTTGCTAAACTCAGTTTTCTTCTTGAAGCTGCTAAAGGACTGAGGCTGCTACCTTTTCATCTCTCTGTCTCAGGGACCATATGATTTCTCATCTCTGTTTCTCTTTGTGTTTTTTTCCCACTCCACTGCATGTCTCTTTGACCCTTACCAATGACCTCCTTCCTTATAAAATTTCAGTGACTGTTTTATAGTCTTAATACTGTGTATCAGTGAACAGAGCTGGGAGGTGGCACTTGTTCCTTCTTCAAGGTTTCTTTTCCTTTGGCTTCAAGGCCACCATACTCTTCTGGCTTTCCTTTCACTTTCCTGGTTGGTCCTCCTCCATCTTCTTTGTGGGTCTCTATTCATCCACCTTTCCCTCAACTATTTGGTATGCCTTGTGTTTTGTCTTTGGTTTTTCCCTCAACTTTGGTTGTGCCTTTGGTTTTTTCTGTATGCAATGTATCTTCAGCAAATAAAGCATGTTTAAAATGGCAGGTCTAGATGAGCTCATCTAGGATAAGAGAGTGTAGAACCAGTACCCATGGAAAGTCAACATTTAGAGGTCAGCTAGAGGAGAAGGATTCAGCAAGAAGACAGAAGGAACAGCCAGACATTTAGGAGTGTTCCCAGAAGGAGGGTTATTCAGATGTGTTGACTATTTCTGAGAGGTCAAGTAAGGTGAGAATAGAGAAATGACCACGGAAGTTTGCAATGTAGAGGCTGTTGGTGATCTTGACAAGCATGGTTTTGTGGAGTGTTGAGGGGAAAAGCCAGATTATAGAAGAGAAGAATTAAAAGAAGATAGAGAAGCAGAGATAGTGTGTAGACGATAATTTTAAGAAATGGAACAGTACCTGGAGCATGTTACATGGTCAGTTGAGGCTTTTAGGTTCAAGGGATATAGTGTATGAGAAAGTCATTTGGAAATTATAACATGCTACTACATATGTGTGTGGAGAAATCCAGAAAGAAGATGGCTGAGGACACAACCCTGCGAAACACCTTCATTTAGAGAGTGCAATGAAGAGACTCCAAGAGGAGTTCAGCTCAAGAGACACATGAGCATTTCTGTTCTGTATGCTGTCCTTCATACCAAAGGCATTCCAAGAGGGAATCAGTGGATTCCCTGACCTCAAGCATTTTATAGTTACTGTGTTTCACAAAACGTGGTCATGTGAATCACCTGCATCCAGACAGGCTTGGCTCTTAAGTATATATTCCAGGGCCCCACCTCAGGCCTACTGAATCAGAATTTCAGGGAATTATACCAAGGATTTGAATTTTTAATAAGTGACTCTCACTTTGCCACCCAAGATGACTCTGGCTTATTGGATGAAACTGAACATGTTAACAAATAACATTAGGTTGAAGAGTTAGTTGAAGAATAGGAAGATATTTGTTCATCTCTTTTATAAGTTCATGCCATTAAATAAGAGAAACCAGGCTATTCTGTGGGGAAAAAAAATAGTACAAATTCATAAACATGAGGAAAATACAGGCATACCTCTTCTTATTGCACTTTGCTTTATTGTGCTTCACGGATATTGCTGGGGTTTTTTGTTGTTGTTTTTGTTTTTTTAACAAATCAAAGGTTTGTAGCAACCCTGCATTGAACAAGTCTGTCAGTGCCATTTTTCCAACAGTATTTTGCATACTTCATGTCTCTGTGTCACATTTTAATAATTCTTGCAATATTTCAAACTTTTTCAGTATGTTTGTTATGGTGATCTGTGATCAGTGATCTCTGGTGTTACTGCTGTGACTCCCTGAAGGCTCAGATGACAGTTAGCATTTTTTAGCAATTAAGTTTTTTAAAATTAAGACATGTACATTGTGTTTTTTTAGGTATAATGCTATTGCATACTTAATAGACTACAGCATAGTGTAAACATAACTTTTGTATGCACTGGAAAAACCAAAAAATTCATGTTACTTGTTTTATTGTGATATTTGCTTTATTGTGGTGGTCTGGAACTGAACTTGCAGTACCTCCAAGGTATTACTGTAATCTTAAACTCATTCTGTATTGTTTTAGAAATATTTTGTTTATAAAGGATCTTACCATAATTTATAGAACCATTCCTCTCTTGCAGAAGATTCGGGTTATTTTCAGTTTATTTCTGTGATGGATAATGCCTTCGTAGGACAGGCAGAATATAGTATAGGGATAAAATTGTGAGTTCTAGAACCATACTGCCTGGGTTTAAATACCATCTTTTACCACTTACTAGCTCTGTAATTCTGAACAAATTATTTAAGTCATTTATACTTCATTTTCCTCATTTTAATGTAAGTATCATGATAGTGTATTAATTTCATTGATGTAAGGATTAAATTAAGTGTTTAAAATGGTGCCTGGTGCATAGTAAGTGCTTAATAAATATGGGCTATTATTATTGTTAATAGGTATATTAGTGAATATGGAATCTAACTGCTGTTGAACTATTTCCCTAGGATAAATTTTCAGGATGGGATTACTTTATTAAAGGATGAAGACATTTTTTTTTTTTTTTGCGGTACGCGGGCCTCTCACTGTTGTGGCCTCTCCCGTTGCGGAGCACAGGCTCCGGACGCGCAGGCTCAGCGGCCATGGCTCACGGGCCCAGCCGCTCCGCGGCATGTGGGATCCTCCCGGACCGGGGCACGAACCCGTGTCCCCTGCATCGGCAGGTGGACTCTCAACCACTGCGCCACCAGGGAAGCCCGATGAAGACATTTTTATGTCCCTTTGCCATCTATGGTCATTGCTTTTCAGAGGATGATAACAGTTTGTGCTGTGTAATTTGTAAATGCAACCTGTGTATCAGTGTAATGTATGTGTATGTATGCATGTATCACATATACATTACATTGTATATACACACACACATAAAAATATATTATGTGTATGCATTTGGTTTTTCTCTAAATATGAATGCATATCAGTGTGGTTTAGGTTATAAGTTTGTAGAAGACTGTGATTTTGTTAAGTCTGTTGTTAAGTCTGTTCTGTTTAATGTTACAGTGCCTTGGTCAGTACTGTCTCCAGATGGATGTTGATAACGATAGTAAGTTACTTTTGAAAGATTATGTCAAAGAAATATTCTAAGTCTTATGTGTCTTTTTTCCTTTTGATAGATCGAAGCCATGGCCATTCTTTTCGCTGTTGTTGCCAGGGGAACCACTATCCTTGCCAAACATGCTTGGTGTGGAGGCAACTTCCTGGAGGTGACAGAGCAGATTCTGGCTAAGATACCTTCTGAAAATAACAAGCTAACGTACTCACACGGCAAGTGAGTTCTGCTCTGTGTGGGTAGCGGGTGAAAGAAGTGAATTATATTATTATAATCAGAAAAGTAGAAAACTAGAAAAGCAAGCTTCTCAGTAGATAATCTGAATAAGCTGACAGAACAATAATCTTTACCAGCTTAGAAAATGTCTGGTTCTATTAATTTTAAATTTAACTAAAAATTATTTTATTCTGTCATCAAAGTGATATTAATATTTTAAAGAAAGATATGGAAATGTTAGATATAAAAGTGACTTTGCTATAGAGCTCTAGTACATGTGAAACTTGATGTAGTTAAGATAAAGAATATTTTTTTCTTTCATTCTTTCTGTAAATATTTACTGAGCACTTGACTATCGCCAGACGCTTTGCTTGGTGCTGGGGATACAAGAAATCACTCAGTATTTGCCCTCATGGAGGTTATAGTTTAATGAAGGAGACAGTCAAATCCATAGGTAATCACAGTAGAGGGTAGAAGCTAGTGGATAGGGGGATGGTATTCCAGGTAGAAGGAACAGCTGGTAGAGAAGTATGGAGGCATATTTAGCGAACTGCAGGTGTTTGTCTGTGACTGGTGCCCAACATGGTGAAAATAAAGCTAGAGAGACCGACAGAAGAGAAGTCCTGTAGGGCCTCATAGGCCATGTTAAGGGGTTGTACTTTACCGTATGGGCAATGGGAAGGCATTGAAAGTTTTCAGCTGGGGTGTGACTTGGTAAGCTTTTGCTTTAGAAAAATCACTGTCGTGGCTGGTTGGAGAATGAATTGGAGGGGGCATAGGTGGGAAATCTTAGTAATCATAAAAAGTGCCTCAACCTTCCTCCTCAGTACTTAACAATCTTTGGTTACCTAACTCATCCTAATTTCCTTAGACCCTATCTCAGAAGGAGGTCCTTATTGGTTTCCAGGGCCAACTCCTTGTATAATTTAGGATCTAGTCTAAGCTGCTGTAAGAGAGAGAACCCAAAATACAGTATTAATTTATGAGATAGCCCAGAGATGAGTACTTCGGGACTGGTGGGGTGGCTCTGCCATTTTTAATTAGTGCCTTCCAACTCTGGCCAAGGCAGCTTCTTCTGTTCTTGTTACTTCCCTGTGCTTGCCCAGTATTTTTAAAGGCAAAGCCCAGAAGTGGCCTGACAGTTTATTGTTGACTGCATAGTTATGTAGCTAACCTAGCTGGAGTGGAGACTAGAATTTGTCATCTCTAGCTGTGCAGCCATATGCTCAGCTAAAACTCTGTTACTCTGGAGGAAGTTATAGGACATCAGGAGACAACTTGCAATCTTCCAGTCTACTCTTCTGGGCCACCAAAATATTAGGATGTACTCTTCTTCCCAAACATGGAGCATACCTCCTCTCTGCAGGAGGTGGCCCCAAAGACTCATCTGATCGCTGTGTCCAGCTCCAGGTCCAGACAGTCCGAGTGATACGCAGTCCTCTCCATCATGCACAGGAGTGACTCCTGTGGCCCATTAACAAAAACTAAAAGACAAGTCATATGATCTCCCTGTTTCATCAGACCAACCCAATAGACATTGGTGGAATAAGAACAGCATCACCAAGTGGAAGTTGTAAACCTCGATTTAGAAAAGGGAAGAGCAAGAAACACATAGATGTCACTGCTTCTTAGCAATATTCAAATAACTACTCCACAGCAATTTCAGAGACTCTTATTCTGACCTGGGAGTGGTTAGTGGTTCTGCTTTCTTGGAAGAAATTCTTCATCTTTTCTCCCTTTCTTCTCCAGGAGGCTCTTCCTGGTCCATTATCCTCTCTGGCCACATCCAGAATGGGTGTTAGTGTGTCATCTTTGGGAACTGTATAGGTTTTGTAGTCTGTCACTTCCTGGTGTAGTTTAGGGGCTAAGAAGTTACCTCTGGGTTAAATGACCTCAGTTTCTTGTGAGTATGGCTTTAGGGTTTCTTCAAAAATTTATTGGGCTCAACGATCGTGTTTCTAGTCAGTTCCCAGGAAAGTGCTCAGGGAAAGCACATGTCATCTTTGTAGAGGCAAGGCTGGGAAGTAGGGTATGTTTCTTCCACTCATATTTTATCAGGCAGAACTTAGTCACTAGCCATATCTATAGCTACAAGAGAAGCTAGACTATGTAATCCAATGAAAATGTGGTTATAGTGCAAGAAAGTGATGTTATCCATCTGCTGTGTCTTTCCACCAGCATCCTGACCCAGTCCTACCCGGTATCCTTTGGAGTAAGTCTCTATCACTGAGTTGTCTTTTCTTTTTAACCCTCTGCCTTAGTTTCTTTCCTATAATCATGTTCCATCATCCCAATCAGTTTGGGAATAAAATATCTTTTATTACTGTGCACCAACAGAAAAAAGTACATTTTACTGTATGAAAATCATTTCTCCCTGAAATCTGACCTTCCTTTTGCTATTTCTTTCTTTCTTTAATAGCATCACCAGTCATTCAGTTGGCTAAGCCTAAAACTTCAGAATCATATTTGACTCCTTAACCAAATCCTTGCCATTCTCCTCCAGGAGGTATTTCAATCTCCTCTATCCTCACTTGTCATAGCGTCTGTTCAGGCATTCATTGTTTCGCATTTCTAATAACCTCCTCCTAGCTGGTTTTTCTGCTTCTAGTTGATCCCTCCTTAAATCTGTATTTCACTTTCCTATGATTATACTTTCTTGCTTAAAACCCATTGCTTTCAGAATAAAGCCCAAACTCAGCCTTCACAATTTTGTCTATTCCTGACTTTTCTTTCCTTATCTCTGTAGAAATCTTTGTCATTACCTGACCTATCTATGTTATTTCAAGCTTTGGTATACTTTTTTCATGATTTTGTGTCTTGGAATGTCCTTCCATTCCTAGGCCCCCGGTAAATTTTTGCTCATTTTACAGGTTCCAAATGAAATACTTTCTTAATTGTCACTTTAATCCTTCTGATTAAAGGGCAGTTCTGATCATGTCCCTTCCTTCAGCAGGTACTCAGGGTAAAGTTCCTTAACACTACTTGAAAGATTCTTCAAGATCTGCCCCTGCTCCCTTCTCTGGCCTTATCTCTCTTTACTTGAGCCCTCAGTTTTGTTCTCCAGCCATACTCAGCTACGTGCATTTCAGTGTTGGGTTCTTTCTCTCTTCCTAGCCTTGTAATAGCTATTACTTTTTAAAAATCTGAGTTTGTCTTCCTGAGCTTATACGTTTCCTCTTCTGGAAATCCCCGAATTCCAAGACTGGGCCAGGTGCCCCCTTTTTGTGTATCTCCATAGCATCCTGTGTTTATTCATATTGTAACACTTATGAAGCAGTGTTATAATTGCTATCTTTATTTTTTGTCTCTGTCCTCTGACTATAGGCTCCTTGATGGCAAGGACCATATCTCATTACCTTCTGTGGTCTTTGCACCAACATACTCCCAAGTGTGGTTTAGGAGAAACAAATTTTGTGGGGGAAATGATGACTTTCATTTTTGCACCTGTAGTGTTTAAGTTGTCTATGGTACTCCTGTTGGATATGTCTAGTAGACAGTAGCGTATGCAGGCCTGGAGCTCGGGAGATAGGTCAGATTTAGATTTGGGAATCATTATTATTGTAGTAGCTGAAAACAGATATCGACAGCAAAACAAGAGAGTGGATGCCACCCTCCAGGGAATGTGTGTGAGAAAAGCAGGGGGCTCCGGATGCTGCAAGACATCAACAGAGAGCGAAAGAGACTACCATATAAACCAGGCAAGCCTGGTGTTAAGAAACCTAGTGGAGAGAAAACACTTTCTAGAGGAAGGAAGTGATCAGCACTATCAAATGTGTCAGAGACAGCCACTGAATATGCAGTGTGGAAATCATTGGTGGAGTTGATATCAGCAATTTCAGTGGTGGAGGAAGACATTTTGCCTGAGTTCCCATACCTCCTTGTAATTCATATCAAGCCTCTATGTGAACATTAATAATACAATTCAACAAGTATTCTTGTCTATCTACTTGCCCAGGGTAGAAATCTGGGAAGCAAAATAGACTTATCCCTCTGCCTCACCCCCAGTAGCCAGTCGTCAAGTTCTATTATTTCTTCTCAGTCCCTTCTTCACTGCCCATAGTACTTTAGTTTGTTTCTCTCACTGTTCTACTTCAATAGTCTTCTGTCTGGTCCTCCTTTCGGTCAGTTCTCCACACTTTAGCCTAAGCATCCTTTTATATGGCAAATCTGATCACACTCCCAGGCTAAAGCCCTTTGATGCTTGTTCATTGTTCTTAGGATAATGCATAGTGAGGTTTGAAAGTCTTATACAGCATGATATTTGCTTACTTACAACCTCATTTGTGCAAGCAGTTTATTTTTTCCTTACATTCTGTACTCTAGTCCAGGGGTCCTCAAGCCCCAGGCTGCGGACCGGTGGTGGTCCAAGGCCTGTTAGGAACCGGGCCACACAGCAGGAGGTGAGTGGCGTGTGACCAAGCAAAACATCATCTGTTGCTCCCCATCACTCCCATCACTCGCATTACTGCTTGAACTATTGCTCGCTCACATTCATTACCACCTGAACCATCCTCCCAGTCGCTCGCATGACCGCCTGAACCATCACCCCTTCCCCGCCTGTGGAAAAATTGTCTTCCACGAAACTGGTCCCTGGTGCCGAAAAGGTTGGGGACAACTGCTCTAGTCATATTAACTAATTTTACTTTTAAACCCAGTATTTGCTCTTTTATCTCAAAGCCCTTAAGCTTGTTGGTCTCTCACTCTGGAACACTCTTGCTTGTTCTTTTTGCCGTCTCTTACTTAGTCTTCAGGTCTCAGCTCAAACATCACTTGCTCCAGGATGTTTTCCTGTTACCCTTTGACAAACTCTGTTAGGTGTCACCTCTATGTCCTCACAGCACCATGTACTACCCTTAACTCCTTATCATCCTGCTTACTATGTTTGTTCCACAATTGCCTGCACTTTCATCTCTGTAAAGGCAGGGACTGATGGTTTTGCTTATTTGTATCCTCAGCACCTAGCCCAGTGACTAGTTCAAAGTAGATGACAAATAAATGTTACTGTTGAGTATTCAGTAGAAAAAGTGTTTGCTATGAAATCTTAGGAGAAGTCAAAGAAGACTGTATGGCCCATTTGGGGGTTATTCTTAATTACGTGTCCCTCAGATGTCATCTCTTGTTCAAACCTTAAGTATCTGGGAATTCCCTGGCGGTCCAGTGGTTAGCACTTGGCGCTTTCACTGCCAGGGCCCAGTTTCAATCCCTGGTTGGGGAACTAAGATCCTGCAAGGCACGTGGCACAGCCAAAAAAAAAAAAGTCCAATTATGCTTTTGCAGTTATTATTTTAATGGGTAATGTGCATAACATTGCACTATGTAGCTTGTTTTAATTTCTTATTTATTTCTATCAGTTTGACTTCAGAGGAACATGTATATAGGGGAGAGGGAGAATAGACAGTATCTATAAATAATATGGTCACGTTGGCAGTACTAAAATTTCTTATACATAGATAGAAGTGAAAGAGATATTACTCATAACCACAGTAAGTTTTATATCTTTTATTCTACAGTTATTTGTTTCATTACATCTGCCAAGACAGGATTGTATATCTTTGTATCACTGATGATGTAAGTAACTTGAAGACATGTTGCTATTTAAGTATGTGTAATGTTAATAGAGCTGGTTCTTAATTATCTGTATCTGTGGTGGGTAAAGGTGATGTGAATATAATGTCTGTAGCTGGAAATTTTTTTCTATACTTTGTATTTATCATATAGAGCAGCAAAACAAAATAAAAGTTGATATCTGGGTATATGCAAATCAGCTTGGTTTTGTAGAGTTTTAGCTTAACCTCTTGTAATTTCTACATTTATTTTATTGTGTAGTGAGAATTGGTGTTCATAATTATGATTCTTTGGTATCAGACCCCCTCAAAATTTATTTATCTGAAATAGTAAATCGATTATTTCACTCCTCCAATCAATAGTGAATTTCTTTTAATGTATGTGGACTTTGGGAAAACAAAATCACAATACATTATGATCAGCTTTGTAAACCTGTAGTTCACATTGGTAGGTTGTTTTTGAGTATTTGTAGCTTCTAGATGGAAAATGCTCAATAACTTAACGGTGGTCATCAAGGTCCTTTCTCCTCTCTGCAATCCTAGTGTTAGCTTCTTCCTGGACACATTCCCCTTATGGTTGCATGGAGCCACATGCTTATTTATTTGTGTCCAAAAAAGACGGACTATGTCTTCTCAAGTCTCTTACTGTATGAATGAGGAAACTTCCCAGATGCACACCCTCCCCTCCCCGCGCTTTCAAAGTAGACTTCTTTTCATGACTTATTGGCTAGGACTAGGTTAAGTATTTATTTCTAAATTGATCACTGACAAGAGGCATGGAATTGGCATGATTGCCATAGGTCAGGGTTCTTACGTTTATTGTGTCACAGACCCCTTTGGCACTCATGGGCCCCTCCCAGAATTTTTTTAAATGTGTGATTATAAACAAAACCAATTATATTGAAATACAGTATTCAAAATATTTTAAATATTGATATAGTAATGTATATGCTCCTTTATGAATTCATTAAATAACAAGTTCTACTCATGGGTCTAATAAATAAAAATTATTTTGATGTGGTGATGAGTATAAATAATATTTTGAGAGATGTTTATAACTGATGGTATATGAAAAAAAGACTTCTTTTGGTGACAAAGTCACAGGTACTGTTAAATACTTCTCCGGTTTGTTACCACATTCACAATTGAAATTTGAGTTAAAGATTGGTGAAAATAATGATGAGATTTTTTTTTCTATCCAAGTACATCAGCTCCTTGAATTTGGACCATTGACCCCACTTTAAGAACTCTTGGCTTAGACGAATCATCTTAGGTGAAATGGAGATGAGTGTCAACCACAGTGATCATCACAATGATTTATATTCCCTGATTTCACAGTATTTTCTAAAATTATTTTAAAAATACAGCTATATCTGAAATGACTAATGTGAAAGTGCTTGGAGTAGGTGAGAAATATCACTAAATTTGGGATGCTCAGAGTTGAGTCTTATATTTCTTGAGCTATAATTATATTTTTGTATATATGTTACACACACACACACACATTTTGACTGGGACTAGATAAGAGTACATCCCTTGATCTTTTCAAATGTACCACCACCATTGAAAAAAATCAATTCAAACTTTATGTCAATAGTGTTATCTTTGTATGTGAAAGACTGTACTATTATGGATTTCTTAAGCATCTTCTTGTGCTGGGCTTTCTAATAGATCCTGTGAAAGATATAGATGGAGTAAAACCCAATTCCTGCTCTCAAGAAGCTAACCTAGGTACTGTTATCTTAGTTGGCAGTAATCAAACATATTTGGATTAGACTCTCAGCTCTTTCATTTACTAGTTGTTTCACCTTTGGCAAGTTAGTTACCTTTTCAGAGCTTTTGTTTCTTTATCAGTAAAATGAGGTCAGTTCCTCCTCATAGAATCGTTGTTAGTAAATGTTAGCTGTTCTTCTGGTTGTTGTTAATCATCCATATCATCTTTGTTTACTGTAATGTAAACTCTGTGTTGATCTCCTTTCAGGATTTTGAGCGTTCCAGAGCCTTTAATTTTCTGAATGAGATAAAAAAGAGGTTCCAGACTACATATGGTTCAAGAGCACAAACAGCGCTCCCATATGCCATGAATAGTGAGTTCTCAAGTGTCTTGGCTGCACAGCTGGTAAGATCTTTCTCAGGATATAGTATTTGATTCATATCTTCTTTATTACCTTAAAGCACCATGAATATAGGGGACTCTGACCTGCAGTGTATTTTTCTGATTGTGTTATTATATGCCAAGATAGTAAAACTTCCCTGATTAAAAAAATATATACAGGGGCCATTTTAGGATGGAAAGTGAATAATTGGTGATATTCTCTATAAATGGTGCTCAGAGTATCTCAGGGTTGGGAAAGAGATTAAAGATCATCTACTTCAACTACCCATTTAATGTGTAAATCCACTCAACATGCCAAATGGCCTCTTAACCTATACATTAACCTCTACCCTCCCACGAGGCAAATTTAATTTTTGAACAGCTCAGTCATTTGAAAGTCTGTTCATCTGTATGAATACTTAATTATCCGCTCAGTAAAGTTGTACATATGTATACACCCGTGAAATACCACCCTTTTCAAGATACAAAACATCTCCATGACCCTAAAGGATTCCTCATATCCCTTTGCAGTCAGTTCCCTCCCCATCACTCTGCCTGAGGCCACCACTGCTCTATTTTCTTTCACCATAAATTAGTTTTATCTTTTCTAGAATTTCCTATCAATGGAATCATACATTATATACTCTTTTGTGTCTTCCTTGTTTTGTCAGTGTAAGCTTTTTGATATTCATCCATGTTGTATAAATCAGTAGTTTCCTTTTTTGCTGAGTAGTATTGTATGCATACACCACAATTTGTTTCTCCATTCACCTGTTGCTGGATATTTGAGTTACTTCCAGTTTTCAGCTATCACAAACAAAGCTGTTATGAACATCCATGTACAAATCTTTGTGCAGACGTGTTTTTATTTCTCCTTGGTAAATACCTAGGAATGGAATTGCTGGGTCATATGGTGAATGATGTTTAATTTTATAATGAATTGTCAAACGTTTTTCCAAAGTGGTTGTACCATTTATATTCCCACTAGCACTTGCAGTGTTCCGGCATACTTGCCAACACTTGTTATGGTCTGTCTTTTTAATGTAATTCGTCCTTGTGGGTGTGTAGTGATATCTCATTGTGGTCTTAATTTGCATTTCCCTGATGACTAAGGATGTGGAGACCTTAAAAAAATGCTTAGTTACCTTTTATCCATGAAACTATTTGAGTGCAAAGACATAAGTTTTATCTGTGATGGTGTTGTGAATGAGAAAAAGAGACTTACTGTAATTGAATACGTTCCTTTTCACTTCTCCTTTTTAATACCCTTTTTGAGGATTACACTTCTAAATATGCATCCTGTAGGGATGAAGTTCCTTTAAATAGTTATAAATCTTTATTATTCAATCAGTTGGTTTGTTTCATACTTCCACTAGGAAACATTCATATATGTGAAGCTATGTAAAACATCACCAGGAAAATATATACCAGTGCCCATTTGAAAGTAAATAGGGTCAGGTTGGTGGCCAAGATGGTGGAATAGGAAGACCCTGAGCTCACCTCCTTCCATGGGCACTCCAAAATTACAACTATTACAACTATTTACAGAGCAACTATTGATGAGAAAGAACAGAAGACTAGTAGAAAAGATCTTATACAACTGAAGATATAAAGAAGGAACCACAGTAAGACAGAGGGGCAGAGACACAGTATAATCAAGATCCATACCTCTGGGTGGGTGACCCACAAATGGATAATTACAATTGCAGAGGTTCTCCCCAAGGAGCGAGGTGTCCAAGCCCCACATGAGGCTCCCCAGCCCTGGGGTCCTCCATTGGGAAGATGAGCCCCCAGAACATTTGGCTTCAAAGGCCAGCGGGACTTAATTTCAGGAGTGCCAGAGGGCTGTGGGAAATAGACTCCACTCTTAAAGAGCATGTATAAAATCTCACATGCTCTGGAAACCAGAGCAGAAGCAGTAATTTGAAAGGAGCCTGGATCAGACCCACCTGCTGATCTTGGAGAGTCTCCTGGAGAGGCAGGAGGCACCTGGAGCTCACTCTGGGGACATAGACACTGGTGGCAGCCTTTTTTGGGAGCTTGTTCTACCATCCTTTACTAATGGAGCTCGCAAGCACCATTTTAGAATCTTCCCTCTAGCGTATTAATGCCAGGACCTGGCCCTGCCCATCAGCCTATCTGCATCAGTACTGGGACACCTCAAGCCAAGCAACTAGCCAGGCAGGGACACACCTTCACCCACCAGCAGGCTGGTTGCCTTAAGAACCCTTGAGCCTACAGCTACTCCAGGACCTGGCTCTGCCCAACAAAGGGCCCAGGACCTGACCCTGAATAGCAGTGTGCCTGCACTAGCCCTAGGACCCGCTGGGCACTGGCCCTGCCTACCAGCAGACCAACACCAACTTCGGGACACCCCACACTCCACAGCCAGCCATCTCAGAAACTAGCTCTGCCCATCAGCAGGCCAACACCAGCTCTGGGATCCCCAGGGCCCTGCAACCAGAGACCCCAGGATCCCCTGGACCTCTACAGCCAGCTGCCTTGTGACCTGGCCCTGCCCACCAGCGGCTGACAGCCTCCACACAAGGCAGGATCTGGCAACCAGCCAGACTGGGGACCAGCCATGCCTACCAGATTATCCACAGTAGTCAGCCAGCCACAACAGAAGGACCCACACAGCCCATGTAGGAGGTATCCTTATAGCATACGGCTCTGGTGACCAGAGGGAAGTGCACTGCTGGGACTCGTAGGACGTCTCCTAGAAAAGGCCAACTTCTTCAAGGTCGGAAAATGTAATCAACTTACAAAATACATAGAAATAAAAAAAGGAAATTAGGAAAAATGAAGGCACAGAGGAACGTGTTCCAAACGAAGAAACAAGATAAAATCCCAGAAGAAGAGCTAAGTGAAGTGGAGATAAGCAATCTACCGAATAAAGAGTTCAAGGTAGTGATTGTAAAGATGATCAAAGAACCCAGGAGATGATTGGATTAACAGAGTGAGAAGTTAGAATTTTTTAACAAAGAGAAAGTGTAAACAATGACCGAACAAAGATGAATACAATAACTGAAGTAAATACACTAGAAGGAATCAACAGTGGATTAGATGATACAGAGGAACGGATCAGTGAGCAGGAAGACAGAGTAGTTGAAATCACTGAGGTGGAACAGAAAAAAGAATAAAAAGAAATGAGGACTGTTTAAGAAACCTCTAAAACAACATCAAATGTACTAACATTTGCATAATAGGGGTCCCAGAAGGAGAAGAGAGAGAAAAAGGGGCAGAGAACATATTTGAAAACATAATAGCTGAAAACTTCCTTAACCTGGGGAAAGAAACAGATATCTAGGTCCAGGAAGCACAGAGAGTCCCAAACAGGATCAATCCAAAGAGGACCACACCAAGACATTGTAATTAAAATGGCAAAAATTAAAGAAAGAATATTAAAAGCAACTAGGGAAAAGCAAAGTGTCACATACAAGGGAATTCCCATAAGGCTGTCAACTGACTTTGCTGCAGAAACCCTGCAGGCCAGAATGAAGTGGCACGATATATTTAAAGTGATAAAAGGGAAAAACCTACAACCAAGAATGCTCAGCAAGGCTTTCATTCAGTTTTGGTGGAGAAATCAAAAGTTTTACAGAAAAGCAAAAGCTAAGGGTTCAGCACCGTCAAACCAGCTTTACAGGAAATGTTAAAGAGGCTTCTCCAAGCAAAAAAGAAAAGGCCACAAGAAGAAATATGAAAATTATGAAAGGAAAAATCTCATTGGTAAAGGCAAATATACAGTAAAGGTAGTAAACCAACCACATATAAAGCTAGGAGGAAGATTACAAGAAAAAGGAGTAAAATCACCTATAACCACAATAAAGGATACACAAAACAAAAAAGATGTAAAATATGTCAATGTGGTGGGAGGGGGCATAAAAATGCAGGGTTGTTAAAATGCATTTGAACTTAAGAGATGAGCAACTTACAGTAATCACGTATGTATATATAGATTGCTACATATAAACGTTATGGTAACCACAAACCAAAAATCTATACTAGATACACACACAAAAAAGGGAAAGGAATCCGAACATAACACTAAGATACTCATCAAATCACAAGGGAAGAGAGCAAAAGAAGAACAAAAAAGAAGTATAAAAACAACTGAAAAGCAGTTAACAAAATGACAATAAGTACATACCTGTCAATAATTAAATGTAAATGGATTAAATGCTCCAATCAAAAGACATAGAGTGGCTGAATGGATACAAAAACAAGACCCATATATATACTGCCTACAGGAGACTCAGTTCATATCTGAAGACGAAAACAGAAAGTGAAGGGATAAAAAAGGTATACCATGCAAATGGAAATGAAAGGGAAGCTGGGATAGCAATATTTATATCAGAGAAAATAGACTTTAAAACAAAGTCTGTAACAAGAGACAGAGAAGGACTACTTAATGATAAAGGAATCAATCCAAGAAGATATAACAATTGTAAATATATATGCACCCAACATAGGAGCACCTAAATACACAAAGCAAATATTAATAGACATAAAGTGAGAAATTGACAGCAACACAATAATAGTAGGAGACTTTAAAAAAAGTTAATTTATTTTTTTACTTTTGGCTGCATTGGGTCTTCGTTGGGTTGCGCGGGCTTCTCATTGCAGTGGCTTCTCTTGTTGTGGAGTACGGGCTCTAGGCTTGAGGGCTTTAGTAGTTGTGGCTCTCGGGCTCTAGAGCACAGGCTCAGTTGTAGCACACGGGCTTAGTTGCTCCCCAGCATGTGGGATCTTCCCGGACCAGGGCTCGAACCCATGTCCCCTGCATTGGCAGGCGGATTCTTAACCACTGTGCCACCTGGGAAGCCCAGTAGGAGACTTTAACACCACACTTACCTCAATGGACAGATCATCCAGATAGAAAATCAATGAGGAAACACTGGCCTTAAACAACACATTAGACCTAAATGGGCTTAATTGACATATATACAACATTCCATCCAAAATCAGCAGAATACACATTCTTTTCAAGTGCACATGGCACAGTCTCCAAGATAGATCACATGCTAGGCCACAAAACAAGCCTCAGCAAATTTAAGAAAATTGAAATCATATCAAGCATTTTTTCTGACCACAATGCTATGAGGCTAGAAATCAACTATAAGAAAAAAAACTGCAAGAGACACAAACACATGGAGGCTAAACAGTATGCTACTAAACAACCAATGGATCACTGAAGAAATCAAAGAGGAAATTAAAAAAGTACCTGGAGACAAATGAAAATGAAAACACAATGATTCAATATCTGTAGGATCCAGCAAAAGCAGTTCTAAGAGGGACATTTATAGCAATGCAAGCTTACCTCAGGAAACAAGAAAAATCTCAACCTAACATTACACCTAAAGGAGCCAGAAGAAGAACAAGCAAAACCCAAAGTTAGTAGAAGGAAAGAAATCATAAAGATCAGAGCAGAAATAAATGAAACTGAGACTAAGAAAACAATAGAAAGGATCAATGAAACTAAGAGCTAGTTCTTTGATAAGATAAACAAAACTGGTAAACCTTTAGCCAGACTCATCAAGAAAAAAAAGAGAGGTCTCAAATCAATAAAATCAGAAATGAAAAAGGAGAAGTTACAACAGATACCACTGACATACAAAGGATCATAATAGACTGCTATGAACAATTATATGCCAATAAAGTGGACAACCTAGGAGAAATGGACAAATTCCTAGAAATGTACAATCTCACAAGACTGAACCAGGAAGAAATAGAAAACATGAACAGAACAACTACCAATAATGAAATTGAGTCAGTAATTTTAAAACTTCCAACAAACAAAAGTCTATGACCAGATGGCTTCACAGGTGAATTCTACCAAACATTTAAAGAAGAGTTAACACCTGTCCTTCATAAACTATTCCAAAAAATTGCAGAGCAAGGAACACTTCCAAACTCATTCTACAGGTCAGCATCACCCTGACACCAAAACCAGACACAGATATCACAAATAAAATTACAGGCCAGTATCACTAATGAACATAGATTCAGAAATCCTCAACAAAATATTAACAAACTGAATTCAACAATACATGAAAAGGATCATACAGCATGATCAGGTGGGAGTTATTCCAGAGATGCAAGGATGGTTCAGTATCTGGAAATCAATGTGATATACCACAGTAACAAATTGAAGAATAAAAACCATATGATCATCTAAATAGATGCAGAAAAAGCTTGACAGAATTCAACATCCATTTATGATAAAACCTCTGAACAAAGGGGGAACATACCCC
Organism: Grampus griseus; assembly: GCF_964374135.1. Classification (NCBI taxonomy): domain Eukaryota; kingdom Metazoa; phylum Chordata; class Mammalia; order Artiodactyla; family Delphinidae; genus Grampus; species Grampus griseus. The sequence continues at coordinate 131,048,923 of NC_138999.1, forward strand.
CAAATAATAAAGGCTGTATATGACAAGCCCACAGTTAACATCATACTCAGTGGTGAAAAGCTAAAACCCTCTAAGATCAGCAACAAGACAAGGGTGCCCACTCTTGCCACTTTTATTCAACATAGTATTGGAAGTCCTAACCACAGTAATCAGACATGAAAAAGAAAGAAAAGGAATCCAAATTCGAAAGTAAAACTGTCACTCTTTGTAGATGATGTGATACTATATATAGCAAATCCTAAAGATACTGCCAGAAAAACTGTTAGAAATAGTAAATTCAGTAAAATTGCAGGATACAAAATTAATATATAGAAATCTGTTGCATTTCTATACACTAACAACAAACTATCAGAAAGAGAAATTTAAAAACAATCCCCCTTACCATCACATCAAAAAGAATAAAATGCTTAGGAATACATCTAACTAGGGAGGTAAAAGACCTGTACTCTGAAAACTATTAAGACCCTGATGAAAGATATTGAAGAAGACACGGATGAAAAGATATACTGTGCTCATGGATTTGAAGAATTTATATTGTTAAAAATGACCATACTACCCAAGGCAATCTACAGATTCAATGCAATACCTATCAAAATACCAATGACATTTTTTACAGAACTATAACAAATAATTCTAAAGTTTGTATGGTGATGCAAAAGTTGCAGAATAGCCAAAACAATCTTGAGAAAGAAGAACAAAGCTTGAGGTATTACACGCCCAGATTTCAAACTATACTACAAAGCTACAATAGTCAAAACAGCATGGTACAGTCACAAAAACACATAGATCCATGGAACAGAACAGAGAGACCAGAAATGAACCCATGCTTATATGGTCAATTAATCTACGATAAAGGAGGTAAGAATATAGTGGGGAAAAAGCTGTCTTTTTCCCTCTTCACCAAATGGTGTGGGAAACCTGGACAGCTACAGCAAAAGAATCAAACTGGACTACTTTCTTACACCATGCACAAAAATAAATTCAAAATGGATTAAAGACTTACATATAAAACCTGAAACCATGAAACTTCTAGAAGAAAACATAGGCAGTATGCTCTTTGACATTGGTACTAATAATATTTTTTTGGATATGTCTCAGGCAAAGGAAACAAAACCAAAAATAAACAAATGGGACTTTATCAAATTGAAAAGCTTTTGCAAGTGAAGGAAACTACCAACAAAATGAAAAGGCTGCCTACCGAATGGGAGAAGATGTTTGCAAACAGTATATCCGATAAGGGCTTAATATCTACAATGTGCAAAGAACTGATAGAACTTCAACATATAAAAAACAAACCAACTATAAAGTGGGCAGAGGAGCTGGATAGCTGTCTTTCCAAAGAAGACATACAGATGGCCAACATCTTTTCATGGCCAACATGAAAAGATGCTCAACATCACTAATTGTCAGGGAAATGCAAATCAAAACCACAATGAGATATTACCTCACACGTGTCAGAATGGCTATTTTCAAAAAAGGCAACAAATAACAAGTGTTGGTGAGGATGTGGAGACAAGGGAACCCTCCTGCACTGTTGATGGGATTGTAAATTGGTGCAGCCACTATGGAAAACAATATGGAGATTACTCCAAAAGTTAAAAATAGAACTATTGTATTATCCAGCAGTTCCACTCCTGGGTATTTATCCAAAGAAAACAAAAACAGTAATTAGAAAAGGTACATACACCGCTATGTTCATCGCAGCATTATTTACAACAGCCAAGATATAGAAGCAACCTAAATGCCCATCAAGAGATAAATGGATAAAGAAGATGTGGCATACACACGCACACAGACACACAGACACACACACACAGGAATATTACTCAGCCATATAAAAGAATGAAATCTTGTCATTTGCAACAACATGGATGGATCTAGAGGCTATAATGCTAAGTGAAATAAGTCAGAGAAAGACAAACACTATGATTTCACTTATATGTGGAATCTAAAAAAACAAAACAAATGAACAAACTTAACCAAACATTAACAGAGTTATAGATACAGAGAACAAATAGGTTGCCTGAGGGGAGAATGTTGGGGGTAGGAAAGAATAGGTGAAGGAGATTAAGAGTTACAGACTTCCAGTTGCAGTATAAATGAGTCACAGGTATGAAATGTGCTGTGTTGGGAATATAGTCATAACTATGTAATATCTTTGAATTTTGACATATCATAGCTAAACTTATTGTTGTGATCATTTTGAAATGTGTAGAAATATCAAATCACTATGTTGTGTAACAGGAAATAACATAGTGTTATAGGTCAATCATACTTTAAAAACAAACTCATAGAAAGATAGATCAGAGAAGCAGAGTTGTGAGGAGGGGAATTGGATGAAGGCAGTCAAAAAGTACAAACTTCCAGTTATAAGATAGATAAATACTGGGGATATAGTGGACAACATGATAAATATAATTAATAATGCTTTATGTTATGTATGAAAATTGTTAAGAGAGTAAATCCTAAGAGTTCTCATCACAAGGGGGGAAAAAGGTAAATAGGGTTAGCTGGCAGCAAAACTTTCAATTTAGCTGGTTTGTCTTTAGCTCCAGATGTGTGTGTGAACCTCTAAACAAATCTGTGCCAGGATCCTTGACTATAAATGGAGATAATAAAAATGGCATCTTCGTCATAGAGTTTTTGCATGGATTAAATAGTATCCCTTATTTGAAGCACTTAGCACAGTGAAGTGACTGGCATATTGTGTATTAAGCAGTCCACAATTGTTTGCTATAGATAATAATTTCAAAATATATATACTATCTTCAGTGTCTTACATTTCTAGATCCTATAAGAAGCCAATGAAAATAGGATGCATACTCTGATCCCAACAGATAACAAGAACAGATGCTCAGAAGCTGGGCCAGTCCCTACCTCATCATACCCAAGAAATGGGGGAAAATTTAGAGTACCCTTTCCCTGTCCTGTTCCCCCTGCCCCCACTACAGTCTTTTCTCCTTTCTTCCTTGTCTGAGCACAGATTATATAACACCCTACTTCTGCCCCAGGAGTCTCAGATGTATATTTGATGTAACACGTTTAGCTTTATTTCATTTAAAATAAGGTGATCTTTTTATACTATAACAATTATATTTCATATGGTAGCAAGTTTTATGCTTGCCTATATTTTTGGTAACAATTTTTGAATGAAGTGACATCTATCTTTTGTGCCAAAGATAAAGACAGTTTTATAGCATTCTTCAATGTCATTCCTCTTCTTTTTGTTTTTGTATTGTAAATAATGTCTGGGTATCATGAGTTAAATCATATTCTTTTATAGAAGCATCACTCCGAGAATAAGGGCCTAGATAAAGTGATGGAGACTCAAGCCCAAGTGGATGAACTTAAAGGAATCATGGTCAGAAACATAGGTATGTTTCATGGCATACTCCGCATGCATGAGGGCAAAAATGATAATAGATTACTTGATTGGGGTCAAATCATTCTAGAGAGGCGGAAATAGCACTTCCTTATTCTTAATATTGGAAGCTAATTGTCAGCTGAGATATGGATATTACTTACCTATGATACTGCCTGCTGTATGATGGTTTCTTTTTAGCACTTATGACTATTCATTCTAAATTTGTTAGCTTGCTTAGCAAGACTAATTTCCAAGACCCTTAAACAGTTCAGCAACTTAGAATAATTTAGTCAGTTTTGGCTGGAAATACCCAGATAGTTGATATCATCAGTATAGACACTTAAAGTATAACTATTTGCCCTCCTTAGAAAGTTTGTAGCTCTTGACTGAGAAAGAATTGGACCAAAAAACTGTTGTATTCTTCAAGAGAATGAACTATGGCATGAATTCCATTGGCCTGTGTTTTGTCAAGAACCTATTTACCACATTAAAGTAGTCCAGAGAAATGCACTGTTTATTTTTTAATTGATTATAACAGTGGTATTTAGATTTAGGATGATGTTAATTTTTTAATAGCACCAGTTCTCACAATATAGTCCCTGGGCCAGCAGCATCAGCATCCCCTGGGAACCTGTTACAAATGCAAATTTTCAGGCCCCACCCCAAGCCTACTGCATCAGAAACTCTTGGAGTGGGAAATCTGTGTTTTCACAAGCCCTCCAGAGGATTCCAGTGCACACTCAAGTTACAGAACCACTCTTAAATATATCTTCTAAGAGGAATGTCTTGCAGAGAATAAATTCTTAATATAAAATTGAACAAAAATTAGTATATAAATGCTTTACAAGATATTTAACTGAGATGTCATTTCATAAATGTCCATTTAGTTATAATTTTGAATTTACTATTTGAATTTTACATTTATTATTAGAACTCTTAAAAGTTATGAAAAGACATTTTTAAAAATTTACTTTGTCTCACCATCCTAAAGTTTTATTTACATTTTCTTTCCTTTAAATTTTTACTTACATGTATACATAGTTAATCATAGTTTATATTCAGCTTTGTGGAGGCAGTATAATAGAGTAATCAAGATTTGGAGTCATACATGCCTGAGTTTGAGTCCTGATTTCACTTCCTACCTGCTGTTAAACCTTGATCAGTCCTCTAACCTCTCTGACCTTTACTCCTTAATCTGCAAAAAGGAGGTAATAGAACCTGAGATTACCAGGATAAAAGAGGTAATGTATGTAAAACACTGTGTACAGTCCCTGGCACATAGTAAGAGCTGAATGATTGTTAGCTGTTAGTCTACTTTATGCTCATGCAGTATTTCTTTGAGTTATATCACAGGTTACCAATTATGTCCTTATGTTGGACACTTTGGGTCTTTAGAGCATTATTACTCAGAGTGCTGTTTTACAACCAGCAAGGAGCTTGCTCCAGAATAGAAGTCAATGCTGTGCTTCCTTCATTGAGAACATCTTGCTATGAAAATGTCAATTTGACTGAACAGTATACTTGGAAACTTAGTTGAGCAGTAGCAAACACTCTTAGGTAGCACTGATTTAGAGTTTGTGTTATAGTGACAGTACTGTTACAAATGTTTCTGTGCCTATTATATTCTTCTTATTTTGTTGAGATTAGTTCCCAGGAATGGGATTAATAATCAAAAGGCAGAAACATTTTTATATTTCTTTTTTTTCTTTTCTTTTCTTTTTTTTTTTTTTTTTTTTTTTGTGGTACGCGGGCCTCTCACTGTTGTGGCCTCTCCCGTTGTGGAGCACAGGCTCTGGATGCGCAGGCTCAGCGGCCATGGCTCACGGGCCTAGCTGCTCCGTGGCAAGTGGGATCTTCCCGGACCGGGGCACCAACCCATGTCCCCTGCATCGGCAGGTGGACTCTCAAGCACTGCACCACCAGGGAAGCCCTATATTTCTTAATATGTATGTCTCTGGGTTATTTGAAGTGATTTCCTTTCATTGATTTTAGTTTTAAATATAGGTCTAGATGCAGACTAGAGAACTCTTAAATATATCTTTCAATATACCTATTGAAAAACTACTAATATTTTTCTCTTTTTTTGGTCACCAAATATATTTATTTGGCCTAAAAGTGGAAGCAGCCAACTGCTACAATAGTATTTATTGCAGATGCATAATGTTTCCAGAAAATGAACCTTTTTAATCAACTCCTCTTAAATGACATTTATGTTTAGAATTACAGAAATAGCAAATTAAAAATGTAGCAAAAACCTTTCTAATCATCTCCCTTTGATTTTTTAACAGCTTTATTGACATATAATTCACATACCATACAATTTACCCATTTAAAGTATACAATCCAATGGTTTTTACTATGTCCACAGAGTTGTGTGACTATCACCACAATCAATTTTAGAATATTTTCATTACCCCCCAAAGAAATTCTTTACCCATTTACAGTCATTCCTCTTTTCCCCTCAACCTGCAGACCTAAGCAACAATTAATCTCCTTTCTGTCTGTATAGATTTGCTTGTTCTGGACATTTCATATAAATGGAGTTATATAAAATGTGGCCTTAGCAATTTTGAAGTATATAATACAGTATTGTTGACTACAATTAGTGTGCTGTACACTAGATGTTCAGAACTTACTAATCTTCTAGTTGCAAGTCTGTACCCTTTTACAACATCTCCCCAATTCCTGTACCCCCCAGCCCCTGGTAACCACCATTCTACTCTGGTTCTATAAGGTTCACATTTTTAGATTCCACATATGAGTAATATCATACAATATTTGTCTTTCTTTGACTAGCTTATCTCACTAAGCATGGTGCCCTCAAGATCCATCCCTGTTGTTTCAAATGGCAGGATTTTCATTTTTCTCATGGCTCAATAATATTCCATTATATATGTACACTACATCTTCTTTATCCATGCATCCATTGACAGACACTTAGCTTGTTTCCATATCTTGGCTGTTGTGAAATAATGCTGCAGTAAACATGGGAGTACAGATATCCTTTCAATATCCTGCTTTCATTTCCTTCAGATAGAAACTCAGAAATGGAATTGCTAGATATATATGGTAGTTGTATTTTTAATTTTTTTAAGGAGACTCCATACTGTTTTTCATAGTGATTGAACCAATTTACATTCCCACCAGCAGTGCATAAGGGTTCCCTTTTCTCCATATGCTCACCAACACTTATCTCTTTCTTCTTGATGATAGCCATTCTAACTGGTATGAGGTTGATATTTCATTGTGGTTTTTATTTGCATGTTCCTGATGACTTGCGATGTTGAGCATCTTTTAATGTACCTGTTGGCCATTTGTATATCTTCTTTGGAAAAATTCTATTCAGTTCCTCTGCCCATTTTTTAATCCAATTGTTTGTTTTTTTGTTACTGAGTTGTATTAATTCTTTATATATTTTGGATGATAACCCCTTATCCAATATATGGTGAATATTTTCTCCCTTTCTATAAGTTGCCTTTTCATTTTGTTGATTGTTTCTTTTCATGTCCAGAATCTCTGTAGTTTGATGTAGTCCAACTTGTTGATTTTGCTTTTATTGCTTGTGCTTTTGGTATGCTAAATATCATTGCAAAGACCAATGTCAAGAACTTTCTTCCCTATATTTTCTTCTAGGTGTTCTATTGGTTTCAGGTCTTACATTTAAGTCTTTAACCCATTTCAAGTTAATTTTTTGAGTGATGTATATAGGGATCCAATTTCAATTTTCTGCATGTGGCTATCCATGTGGTTTTCCCATCACCATTTGCTGAAGAGACCATCCTTTCCCCATTGAGTGTTCTTGACTCCCTTGTCAAATCTTAGTTGACTCTATATGTGGGGGTTTATTTCTGGTCTCTCTGTTTTGTTCCAATGGTCCATGTATCTATTTTTGCCAGCAATACTGTTTTAATTACTATAGCTTTATAGTATAGTTTGAAATCAGGAAGTGTAATGCCTCTGGCCTTGTTCTTCTTTCTCAGGATTACTATGGCTATTTGGGATCTTTTGTGGTTTCATATACATTTTAGGATTGGTTTTTCTATTTCCGTCAAAAATGCCATTGGAATTTTGATAGAGATTGCATTGAATCTGTAGATGACTTTGGGTACTATGAATATTTTAACAATATTAATTTTTCTGATCCATGAACATGGGATGTATTTCCATTTGTTTGTAATTTCTTTCATCAAAGTCTTGTAGCTTTTATCACACAGATCTTCACTTCCTTGGTTAAGTTTATTCCTAAATATTTTATTATTTTTTATGGTATTCTGATTGGGATAGTTTTATTACTTTTGTTGATATTTTGTTATTATATAGAAACAACTGATTTCTGTATGTTGATTTTATATCCTGCAACTTGATTGAATTCATTGATTAGTTTAACAGTTTTTTTGGTTGAATCTTTTAAGATTTTCTATGTATAATATCATATCATCTTAAATAATGGCAATTTTACTTCTTCCTTTCCAATTTGGATGCCTTTTATTTCTTTGTCTTGCTTGATTGCTCTAGCTAGGATTTCTAGTATTTTATGAATAATAGTGATGAGAGTGGGCACCCTTGTCTTGTTCCTGATCTTAGAGGAAAAGCTTTCAATCTTTCATCATTGAGTATGATGTTAAGCTATGGGTGTGACATAATGGCCTTTATTATGTTGAAGTAAACACCTTCAATATTCAGTTTGTTGAGAGTTTTTGTCATGAAATTATGCTGAATTTTGTCAAATGTCTTTTCCCCATTTATTGAGATGATCATAAATATTTATCTTTCATTCTATTAACGTGGTATGTCACATGTATTGATTTGTGTATATCAAACTATCCTTGCATCCCAAGGATAAATCCCACCTAGTTGGTGTATGATTGTTTTGATGTGTTGTTGAATTCAATTTGCTAATATTTTTTTGAGAATTTTTGCACCTATATTCATCAGGAATATTGGTCTAGTTTTGTTTTCTCATAGTGTCCTTATCTGGCTTTGGTATCAGGGTAATGCTGGCCTTGTAAAATGCGTTTGGAAGTGTTTCCTCCTCTTCAGTTTTTTTCAAAGAGTTTGAGATGAATTGGCATTAACTTTCCTTTAAACGTTTGGTAGAATTCACCAGTGAAGCCATTTGGTACTGCGCTTTTCTCTGTTGGGAGGCTTTTGATTACTGATTCAATCTCTTTGTTCATTATTAGAATCTTCAGAGTTTCTATTACTTTCCGATTTAGTCTTGGTAGGGTGTATGTTTCTAGGAATATATTCATTTCTTCTAGGTTATCCAGTTTGTTGGCATATAACTTTTCATAGTAGTCTCTTGTGGTCCTTTGTATTTCTGAGCTATCATACGAGCTATCAGTTGTGATATCTTCTCTTTCATTTCTGATTTTATTTATTTGGGTCCTCTTTTTTTCTTAGTCTAGCCAAAGCTTTGTCAATTTTGTTTATCTTTTCAGAAAACCAGCTCTTAGTTTTGCTGATATTTTCTATTGTTTTTCTGGTCTCTATTTCAGTTATTTCCACCATGATATTTGTTATTTCCTTTCTTCTGCTAACTTTGGGCTTACTTTGTTCTTTTTCTAGTTCCTTGAAGTGTAAAGTTAGGTTGTTTATTTGAGGTCTTTCTGTTTTCTTAATATATGCATTTATCACTATAAATTTCCCTTTGAGACTGCTTTTGCAGCATCCTATAGGTTTTAGTATGTTGTCTTTCCATTTTCACTTGTTTCAAGTTTTTTTTATTTCCATTTTGATTTATTCTTTGACCCATTGGTTGTTCAGGAGTGTGTTATTTAATTTCCACATATTTGTAGATTTTCTAGCTTTCCTTTTATTGTTGATATCTGGTTTGACCCATTGGTTGTTCAGGAGTGTGTTATTTAATTTCCACATATTTGTAGATTTTCTAGCTTTCCTTTTATTGTTGATATCTAGTTTCATACCATTGTGGACAAAACAGATAGTATGATTTCAATCTTCTTGAGTTAGTTAAGACTTGTTTTGTCCTATCAGATGATCTATCCTGGAGAATGTTCTGTGTGCACTTGAGAAGACTGTGTATTCTGCTTCTGTTGGATGAATTGTTTTGTACATGTCTGTTAGGTTCACTTGGTCTAATGTGTGTTTTGAGTCCAATGTTTCTTTTTTGATTTTCTGTCTGAATGATCTATCCATTGCTGAAAGTGGGGTATTGAAGTTCCCTAATATTATTGTATTGTCTATTTCTCCCTTCATATCTTTTAGTATTTGCCTAAGATAATTAGGTGCTCTGATATCATGTGAGCATATCATTGATTGTTATATCTTCTTAATGAATTGACCACTTTATTATTTTATAATGACCTAATGTGTCTCTTGTTACCATTTTTGGTGTACAGTCTTATTTTGTGTGATATAAGTATAGTTATACCCACTTTCTTTTGGTTTCTACTTGCATGGAATATCTTTTTCTATCCCTTCACTTTGAGCCTGTGTGTGGACTTAAATCTGGAGTGAGTCTCTTTGTAGGCAGCATGTAGTCGAGTCTTGTTTTTTTTTCTGTTTGGTTTGTTTGGTTTTGTTTTTTTTTTGCGGTACGTGGGCCTCTCACTGTTGTGGCCTCTCCCGTTGTGGAGCACAGGCTCCGGACGCGCCGGCTCAGTGGCCATGGCTCACGGGCGCAGCCGCTCTGCGGCATGTGGGATCTTCCTGGACCAGGGCACGAACCCATGTCCCCTGCATCGGCAGGCAGACCCTCAACCACTGCGCCACCAGGGAAGCCCGAGTCTTGTTTTTTAATCTGTCCAACCACTCTGTGCCTTTTGATTGGTAAATTCAGTCCATTTACAGTTTGAGTAATTATTGTTATGAAAGGACTTACTAATTACATTTCATTCATTGCTTTCTGCCTGTTTTATAGTTTCATTGTTCCTATTTCCCTCTACTTCTGCTTACCTTTTGAAATTGGTGATTTTCTGTGGTTGTGTCCTCTATTTCCCCTTTCTTTGTCTTTTGTGAATCTAATATAGATTTTTGTTTTGTGGTTTCCATTGGGCTTACATAAAGGCTCTTATAGATAAAATAGTCCATTTTAAGCTGATAGCAACTTAACTTTGCATACAACTCTCCACCCATTTACTATCCCTATTTTATCTTTTTGACATCACACTTTACCTCTTTTTATATTGTGCATTCATTAACAAATTATAGTAGCTGTAATTATTTTTTAATTAGTTTTTATTGGAGTATAGTTGCTTTACAATGTTGTATTAGTTTCTACTGTACAGCAAAATGAATCAGTTATACATACACATATATTGCCTCTTTTTGGATTTCCTTCCCATTTAGGTCACCAGAGTGCATTAAGTAGAGTTCCCTGTGCTATACAGTATGTTCTCATTTGTTGTCTATTTTATACATAGTATCACTAATGTATATGTATCAGTTTCAATTTCCTCACCCCCGCCCCACTTTCCCCCTTGGTATCCATACATTTGTTCTCAATGTCTGTGTCTGTTTCTGCTTTACAAATAAGATCATCTATACCATTTTTGTAGATTCTACATATGTGTGTTAATATATGATATTTGTTTTTCTCTTTCTGACTTACTCACCCTGTATGACATTCTCTAGGTCCATCCACGTCTCTGCAAATGACCCAGTTTCATTCCTTTTAATGGCTGAGTAATATTCCATTGTATATATGCACCACATCTTCTTTATCTGTCAGTAGACATTTAGGTTGTTTTCATGTGCTGGCTGTTGTAAATAGTGCTGCAATGAACACTGGGGTGCATGTCTCTTTTTGAATTATGGTTTTCTCAGGGTATATGCCCAGTAGTGGGATTGCTGGGTCATATGGTAGTTCTATTTTTAGTTTTCTAAGGAACCTCCATACTGTTTTCCATAGTGGTTGTATCAATTTACATTCCCACCAACAGTGCATAAGGGTTCCCTTTTGTCCACACCCCCTCCAGCATTTATTGTTTGTAGATTTTTTGACGATGGCCATTTTAACCGGTGTGAAGTGATACCTCATTGTAGTTTTGATTTGCATTTCTCTAATGATTAGTGATGTTGATTATCCTTTCATGTGCCTCTTGGCCATCTGTATGTCTTCTTTGGAGAAATATCTATTTAGGTCATCCACCCATTTTTTGATTGGGTTGTTTGTTTTTTTGATATTGAGCTGCATGAGCAGCTTGTATATTTTGGAGATTAATCCTTTGTCAGTTGCTTTGTTTGCAAATATTTCTCCCATTCTGAGGGCTGGCTTTTTGTCTTGTTTATGGTTTCCTTTGCTGTGCAAAAGCTTTGAAGTTTCATTAGGTCCCATTTGTTTATTTTTGTTTTTATTCTCATTACTCTAGGAGGTGGATCAAAAAGGATCTTGCTGTGATTCATGTCAAAGAGTGTTCTGCCTGTGTTTTCCTCTAAGAATTTTCTAGTGTCTGGCCTTACATTTAGATCTTAAATCCATTTTGAACTTATTTTTGTGTATGGTGTTAGGGAGTGTTCTAATTTCATTCTTTTACATGTAGCTATCCAGTTTTCCCAGCACCACTTATTGAAGAGGCTGTCTTTTCTCCATTGTATATTTTTGCCTCTTTGCCATAGATTAGGTGACCATAGGTATGTCAGTTTATCTCTGGGCTTTCTATCCTGTTCCATTGATCTATATTTCTATTTTTGTGCCATTGCCATACTGCCTTGATTATGGTAGCTTTGTAGTATAGTCTGAAGTCCGGGAGCCTGATTCCTCCAGCTCCGTTTTTCTTTCTCAAGATTGCTTTGGTTATTTGGGGTATTTTGTGTTTCCATACAAATGGTGAACTTTTTTGTTCTAGTTCTGTGAAAGATGCCATTGGTAATTTGATAGGGATTGCATTGAATCTGTAGATTGCTTTGCATAGTATAGTCATTTTCAAAATATTGATTCTTCCAATCTAAGAACACAGTATATCTCTCCATCTGTTTTTGTCGTCTTTGATTTCTTTCATCAGTATCTTATAGTTTTCTGCATACAGGTCTTTTGCCTCCTTTGGTAGGTTTATCCTAGGTATTTTATTCTTTTTGTTGTAATGGTAAATGGGATTGTTTCCTTGATTTCTCCTTCTGATCTTTTGTTGTTAGCGTATAGGAATGCAAGAGATTTCTGCGTATAAATTTTGTATCCTGCTACTTTACCAAATTCATAGATTAGCTCTAGTGGTTTTCTGGTGGCATCTTTAGGATTTTCTATGTACAGTATCATGTCATCTGCAAACAGTGACAGTTTTACTTCTTCTTTTCCGATTTGGATTCCTTGTATTTCTTTTTCTTCTCTGATTGACATGGCTAGGACTTCCAAAACTATGCTGAATAATAGTGGCGAGAGTGGACATCCTAGTCTTGTTCCTGATCTTAGAGGAAATGCTTTCAGTTTTTCACCATCGAGAATGATGTTTGCTGTGGGTTTGTCGTATATGGCCTTTGTTATATTGAGGTAGGTTCTCCCTATGCCCACTTTCTGGACAGTTTTTATCGTAAATGGGTGTTAAATTTTGTCAAAAGCTTTTTCTGCATCTATTGAGATGGTCATATGGTTTTTATTCTTCAGTTAGTTAATATGGTGTATCACATTGATTTTCGTATGTTGAAGAATCCTTGCATCCCTGGTATAAATCCCTGTTGGTCATGGCGTATGATCCTTTTAATGTGTTGTTGGATTCTGTTTGCTAGTATTTTGTTCAGGATTTTTGAGTCTGTGTTCATCAGTGATATTGGCCTGTAAGTTTCTTTTTTGTATCTTTGTCTGGTTTTGGTGTCAGGGTGATGGTGGCCTCGCAGAGTGAATTTGGGAGTGTTCCAGCCTCTGCAGTTTTTTGGAAGAGTTTGAGAAGTATAGGTGTTAGCTCTTCTCTAAATGTTTGATAGAATTTACCTGTCAAGCCATCTGGTCCTGGACTTCTTTTTGTTGAACGATTTTTAATCACAGCTTCAATTTCATTATTTGTGATTTGTCTGGTCATATTTTCTATTTTTTGCTGGTTCAGTCTTGGATGGTTGTACTTTTCTAAGAATTTGTCCATTTCTTCCAGGTTATCCATTTTATTGGCATAGAGTTGCTTGTAGTAGTCTCTTATGATCTTCTGTATTTCTGTGGTGTCAATTGTGTCTTCTCAGTTTTCATTTCTAATTTTATTGATTTGGATCCTCTCCCTTTTTTACTTGATGAGTCTGGCTAAAGGTTTATCAATTTTGTTTATCTACTCAAAGAACCAGCTTTTAGTTTCATTGATCTTTGCTATTGTTTTCTTCATTTCTATGTCATTTATTTCTGCTCTGATCTTTATGATTTCTTTCCTTCTACTAACTTTGGGTTTTGTTTGTTTTTTCTCTAGTTGCTTTAGGTGTAAGGTTAGCTTGTTTATTTGAGATTTTTCTTGTTTCTTGAGGTAGGGTTGTATTGCTGTAAACTTCCTTCTTAGAACTGCTTTTGCTGCATCCCATAAGTTTTGGGTCACTGTGTTTTCATTGTCATTTGTCTCTAGGTATTTTTTGATTTCCTCTTTGATTTCTTCAGTGATCTCTTGGTTATTTAGTAACATATTGTTTAGCCTCCATGTGTTTGTACTTTTTACAGTTTTTTTCCCCTGTAATTGATTTCCAATCTCATAGCATTGTGGTCAGAAAAGATGCTTGATATGATTTCAATTTTCTTAAATTTACTGAGGCTTGATTGTGACCCAAGATGTGATCTATCCTGGAGAAAATGTTCCGTGAGCACTTGAGAAGAAAGTGTATTCTGCCACTTTTGGGTAGAATGTCCTATAAATATCAATTTAGTCTATGTGGTCTGTTGTATCATTTAAAGCTTGTGTTTCCTTATTTATTTTCTGTCTGGATGATCTGTCCATTGGTGTAAGTGGGGTGTTAAAGTCCTCCACTATTATTGTGTTACTGTCAGTTTCCCCTTTTATGGCTGTTAACATTTGCCTTATGTACTGAGATGCACCTGTGTTGGGTGTATAAATATTTACAATTGTTATATTTTCCTGGATTGATCCCTTGATCATTATGTAGTGTCCTTCATTATCTCTTATAATAGTCTTTATTTTAAAGTCTATCTTTTCTGATACGAGTATTGCTACTCCAGCTTTCTTTTGATTCCCATTTGTATGGAATATCTTTTTCCATCCCCTCACTCTCTGTGTGTATGTGTTTCTATGTCTGAAGTCAGTCTCTTGTAGACAGCATATATAGGAGTCTTGTTTTTGAATGCATTCATCTAGTCTGTGTCTTTTGGTTGGAGCATTTAATCCATTTGCACTTAAGGTAATTATAGATAATGTATGTTCCTATTACCATCTTCTTAATTGTTTTGGGTTTGTTCTTGTGGGTCTTTTCCTTCTCTTGTGTTTCTTGCCTAGAGAAGTTTCTTTAGCATTTGCTGAAAAGCTGGTTTGGTGCTGCTGAATTCTCTTAGCTTTTGCTTGTCTGTAAAGCTTTTGATTTCTCCATCGAATCTGAATGTGATCCTCGTTGAGTAGAGTAATCTTGGTTGTAGGTTTTTCCCTTTCATCACTTGAGATACGTCCTGCCACTCCCTTCTGGCCTGCAGAGTTTCTGCTGAAAAATAAGCTGATAACCTTATGGGGATTCCCTTTTTGGTTATTTGTTGATTTTCCCTTGCTGCATTTAATAGTTTTTCTTTGTATTTAATTTTTGTTAGTTTGATTAATATGTGTCTCTGTTTTTTCTCCTTGGGTTTATCCTGTATGGGACTCTCTGCACTTCCTAGACTTGATTGACTATTTCCTTTCCCACGTTAGGGAAGTTTTCACCTACAATCTCTTCACATATTTTCTCAGTACCTTTCCCTTTCTCTTTTTCTTGGACCCCTGTAATTCAAATGTTGGTGTGTTTAATGTTGTTCCAGAGGTCTCTTAGGGTGTCTTCATTTCTTTTCATTCTTTTTTCTTTATTCTTCTCCACGGCAGTTATTTCCACCATTCTATCTTCCAGCTCACTTCTCCGTTCTTTTGCCTCAGTTATTCTGCTGTTAATTCCTTCTAGTATATTTTTCATTTCAGTTATTGTGTTGTTCATCACTGATTGTTTGTTCTTTAGTTCTTCTAGGTGCTTGTTAAACATTTCTTGTATCTTCTCTATCCTTGCCTCCATTCTGTTTTCGAGATCTTGGATCATCTTTACTGTCATTACTCTGAATTATTTTTCAGGTAGATTTCCAATCTCCTCTTCATTTATTTGGTCTTGTGGGTTTTTATCTTGCTTCTTCATCTGCAACATATTTCTTTGTCTTCTTATTTTGTCTAACCTGCTGTGTTTATGGTCTCCTTTCCACAGGCTGCAGGGTCGTAATTCCTCTTGCTTCTGTTGTCTGCCACCTAGTGAGTGAAGTTGGTCCAGGGGCTTGTGTATGCTTCCTGGTGGAAGGGACTGGTGCCTGTGCTCTGGTGGGTGGAACTGAGTCTTTTCCCTCTTAGGGCAGGGCCGCGTCAGGTGGTGTGTTTTGGGGTTTCTGTGAGCTTAGTACAACTTTAGGCAGTCTGTCTGCTGATGGGTGGGGCTATGTTCCTGTCTTGTTGGTTGTTTGGCGTGAGGTGTCCAGCACTGGAGCCTGCAGGCAGTTGTGTGGGCTGAGTCCTGGTGTTGATGTGGATACCCCAGGAGCACGTGCACCGATTAATATTCCCTGGGCCCAGGGATTCTCTGGCGGTCCAGTGTCCTGGAGTAGGCGCTCCCAGCCCAGAGGCCCAGGCCTGACCCCTGGCCAGGGAGCCAAGAGCCCGCAAACTTCACAGAGCGGCCAGAGAAAAAAGGAAAAATAGAAAAGAAAACAAACAGACAAACAAAATCCAAGACAAATAGAAAAAACAACAGCAAAGAGACAGCAGCAGCAACAAACACACACACAGAAAAAAGAAAATAAAATAAAAACAAAACAAGAGCACAAGCAAAGGAATTCAAAGATGAGAATAGTCCATAAGGACTAAACTAACAAAAACAAAAAAATGAAAAATAAAACTAAAACAGAAAGCAAACAGCAAAAAAAGTGAAGAAAACAAAATAGAGACATAAAAACAATAAAAAAGTAAAAGGGGAAGAACAAAAACAAGAATAAACCCACAAAACAACAAAAAAGTAAAGTAAAAATTTTAAAATATATATGTTAGGGGCTTCCCTGGTGGCGCAGTGGTTGAGAGTCTGCCTGCCGATGCAGGGGACGTGGGTTCATGCCCTGGTCCGGGAAGATCCCACACGCCGTGGAGTGGCTGGGCCCATGAGCCATGGCTGCTGAGCCTGCGCATCCGGAGCCTGTGCTCTGCAACGGGAGAGGCCACAACGTGGCCTGCGTACCGCAAAAAAAAAAAAAAAAAAAATATATATATATATATATGTTAAAAATTATTTTTAAATAAAAATAAAGAATAGAAAGGTAAAAAATAATAAAATAATAAAAGCAACAGCACCAACAACTGAACAAAATGAAACAAACCAAAAACGAATAATAGTAATAAGAATATTTTCCTGGGGCCTCCTCTGTCAGTGTCCTTGCCCCCACAGTGAGCCAGAGCCAATCCCTGTCTCCCCAGGAGGCCTTCCAATACCTCTAGTTAGGCCTCGGGACCTGCTGTGGGTACTGTGGGGCCAACTCAGACTCTGACCTGGCCAGACTCCTTGCCCCCAGAGTCCACTGCTGCAAAGGCTAGACTGGTCTCAGTTGTGGAACACTCGTTGTCTACTCAGGTATTCCACAGACACAGGATTTAGCAAGCCAACCTCAGGGATTTAATCCGTGGCTTGCACAGCTGCACAGAAAGATTTCCATTCCTCTTCCTTAGTCGCACTGCCCCTGGGCCTCAGCTTTGGTTTTGACCCCACCTCTGCGTGTGCACCACCCTCAGGCATCTGTTCCTTGCCCAGGCGAGAGGGAGGCGAAAGCAGTGGCTGCTTGCAGCCCACTTACTCAGGCCAGGGAGGGGTACAGCGGCCACAATTGGGCTGTGTGCAAATTGCCTGCGGTGGCAGAACCAGCAGGCAGTTGCAACAGACTGGCACACTCGCTCTGGTGAGAGTCCCTCCCAGTGCCCGCGGAGGCAGGAGCTGGAATGGGGGGGCGGTGGTGGCCCTGCCCCCCACGTGTCTCTCAACAATGGTGCCTCATTTTCCAGGCAGACCACACTTCCTCTAGGGGCATTCCCAGCTGCGCATCCCCTCACTCCTGTCCCCTCTGCTATATCCACACAGCCAACAGTACTCCTCTCCCCAGACCCATTCTTCCAACCCCACACTTTAGTTCTCAGCCCCCACCAGCATCGACAGACTTTTTGTACCAGGCAGGGGTGCCCAGAGCTGGTTCCCAAGGAGGTTTTGGGGTGTGCAGCGCTCAGTCCCCCAGAGCCCACGGGCAGAGACCCCAGCTCGAGAGGCAAGTGGGCCTGCTCAGATGGGAGCCCCTCTCAGTGCCTGCAGAGGCTGAAGAAGCTGGTGGGTGGGGAAAGGGGTTGTAATGGCGGCTCCACCCCTCACGCACCACTGAACAATGACACCTTGATTCTATGGTATCCTGGATTTTTTCCACAGACTTTCCCAGTTGTGGAGCTCCTTACTCCTGTCCCTTCAGACTGTCTTTTCACAGCCAACAGCTGCCCCCTCCCTGGGTCTGCACTCCAAACCCCACTTTGCAGCACCCAGCCCCCCTCCACAACAGGCAACTCACGACTCAGGCCGGAATGTGCAGAGCTGCAGTGTAGACCATGCATGCAGTCTTTGTCCTGCCTTCCACAGAGTGTCCACTGCATTCTCCTTTGATCCCCCAAAGATCCGTTTCTGTCCCAGCTGATTTCCCCACTGTGAGGGAGTTTTTCTGCGTGTGGGGACCTCTCCTCACCTTCAGCTTCCCGCCAGATTGCTGGTCCCTGTTTTGATTCCTCTTTTCTTTTTTTCTTCTTTCTTTCATCCTACCTGGTTGTGAGGGAATTTTTCTTGTCCTTTTAGGTTGTCTGAAGTCCTCTGCTAATGTTCAGCAGGTGCTCTACGAGAGATGTATTGTGTTGTAGATGTATTCTTGATGTACTTGTGAGGAGTGGCAAATTCCACGTCCTCCTATTCCACCATCTTGACTCCTCTCCAGTAGCTGTAGCTATTTTTAATACTCTTTTGCTTTAACCTTTATACTGTAGTTGTGTCTAACACACCAACCTATTACAGAATCAGAGTGTTCTGAATCTGCATGCTCACCTTTACCAGTGTATTATATACTTTCATATGTTTTCATTTCACTAATTAGAGTCTTTGCCATTCAGCATTTCTTGCATTGCAGGTCTGGTGGTGATGAAATCCCTCAGCTTATGTTTGTCTGGGAACATCTTTATTTCTCCTTCATATCTGAAGGATAACTTTTCCATATAGAGTATTCTTGGCTGACAGTTTTTTTCTTTCAACATTTTGAATATGTCATTCCACTCTCTCCTGGCACATAGGGTTTCTGCTGAGAAAACTGCTGATAACCTAATGGGGGTTCTTTTGTAGGTCACAATCTTTTTCCTCTGGCTGCTTTTAGGAATTTCTCTTTGATTTTTGACAGGTTCATTGTAATTTATCTTAAGAAGGTCTTTTTGCATTGAGATAATAGGGTGATTAGCATCATGAATTTGGATGTCCCAGTCTTTCCTTGAGTTTGGGAAGTTCTCAGCTATTATATCTTTAATAACTTTTCTGCCTTTTATCCCTCTCTTTTCCTCTGGAACCCCAGTTATTATAATATTTGTATGTTTGATGGAGTCCTATAGATCACATAGGCTTTCTAAATCACTCTTTTTCATTATTTTTTCTTCGTTATCCTCTGATTTCAAATTTCCTATCCTTTAGCTCATTTAATCTATCTTCCACTCAGTCTACTCTGAGATAGATGCTCTCTATTGCATTTTTCATTTTACTCATTGAATTCTTCAGCTCCAGAATTTCTGTTTGGTTATTTTCCATAATTTATATCTCTTTATTAAATTTCAGATTTTGTTCATGTACTGTTTTCCTGATGTTGAATTGTCTTTCTGTGTTTTCTTGCTGCTCTTTTGGTTTCCTCAAAACTGCTATTTTGGGCTTCCCTGTTGGCAGCAGTGGTTGAGAATCTTCCTGCCAATGCAGGGGACACAGGTTTGAGCCCTGGTCTGGGAAGATCCCACATGCTGTGGAGCAACTAGGCCCGTGAGCCACAACTACTGAGCCTGCGCGTCTGGAGCTTGTGCTCCGTGACAGTGAGAGGCCCGTGCACCACGATGAAGAGTGGCCCCTGCTCGCCGCAACTAGAGAAAGCCCACACACAGAAACGAAGACCCAACACAGCTAAAAATAAATAAATAAAAAAACAAACAAAAACCTGCTATTTTGAATTCTTTATCAGCTAGATCCTAAAATTTCATGTCTTTGGTTATTGGTGAATGATTGTTACCTTTTTTTTTTTTTTTTTTTTGCGGTACGCGGGCCTCTCACTGTTGTGGCCTCTTCCGTTGCGGAGCACAGGCTCCGGACGTGCAGGCTCAGCGGCCATGGCTCACGGGCCCAGCTGCTTCGTGGCATGTGGGATCCTCCCAGACCGGGGCACGAACCCGCGTCCCCCGCATCGGCAGGCGGACTCTCAACCACTGCGCCACCAGGGAAGCGCTGATTATTACCTTTTGGTGATATCATGTTTCCTTGATTCTTCATGTTCCTTGGAGTTTTGTGTCACTGCTTTCACACATGAAGTAGCAGACACTTCCTCAAAACTTTGCTAATTGCTTTCAGGTGGGAAATATTGTTCGTACGTCCTGTTACATCGGGGGTTTTCTCTGACCTTGTGTGGATATACCTGCTCCATGCTTCTTGCTCCCTCTTGTGGCATAATTATTCTTTTATGTCTTGTCTGGTCTTACAGCTCACCAGGATGTCTGCTAGAAACCTCTCTTTTGTTTTTCAGAAGGTAGCACTACAGTTCAAGTTTTTGGTTTCTCCCTTTCACATAGACCCTGGTCAGGTACTTTGAGAGCACTTCTTTTGTTAGAGCTTGCTCTTGCCACTGAACTCAGGAGCACATATAAGGAGCTGGCCGGAGAGTGGGGGGAGGTGTGAGTCTTGCCCTCTGGGCATTGGGGGTGACTGTGGGACTGGTGAGGGGATCATCGGGTGAGGGTTTCCCAGAAGCTCACGGATGGACTTTCCACTGAAGTCTTGAACACAGTCATCAGGAACTATATCCCTTTAATATTGATATTCTTACCTGCTTCTTTCCTGATTTCTTCCCTTCCCCCTTCCCCCAGTCATGGAGGTCCCAGCCTCAAATTTGTTTTGTTTTGTTTTGCTCCAGTAGCATGCTGGAATCTCCCCTCAGCAAGGCTGGAGTTATACAAACTCTCTTTTGTCCTTGGGTGCCTGCTCAAGTCAGTACTCTTCAGGTTTTCCCCAGCCCAACCATGGCCAAGAGGGACTGGGGCAGGTTCACCGGTCCTGCTGATTCCACAGCTCATACAATGGTCTTTCTGCCTATTACTGATGCACAGGTGGATGAGACTCCTCCCAGGTCCCTTGGCATATCTGGATCCCAGAACTCTAACAGAGGGACTTTTGTTCATGGATGGATGCCTAACTAGTTGTTTAAAAGGGGGGACAGAAAGGAATATCTTATGCCACTATGATGCTGACATCACTTGTCCTTGTTATATTCAGAGTTGAGCTCAGTCTCTCTCCCCTATTCCAATAATCTTGACCCCTATTGCAATAGTCTTGAATAAAGTCTTTCTTACCATTTTTGACAAGTGCCAGAATAATTTCTTTTTAATAGTATCTCTCTTCCAACATCTTTCTTGCCTTGTTCCCATTTTTTTATGCTATTGTAAATTGAATTTTTCTCTTTTTTTCTTGGATTTTTCATTGCTCATGTATAGAAATACAGTTGGTTTTTGTATTTTGATCTTGTACAATCTTGTTGAACTCATTTAATAGTTCCATATGATTTTATATATATAGGATCATACCATCTGAAAGTAGAGTTTTAATTCTTCCTTTCCAATCTGGATAACTTTCATTTCTTTCTCCTGCCTAATTGCCCTGGCTAGAACCTCTGGTACAGTGTTGAATGAAAGTAGCAAGAGTGGACATCCTTGTCTTATTCCTGATCTTAGGAAGACTTTCACAGTTACGTATGATGTTAGCTGTGGTTCTTTCATAGGTGCCATTTGTCAGGTTCAGGAAGTTCCCTTCTATTTCTTGTTTGTTGAGTTATCATGTAAAGGTGTTGGTTTTTGTCAAGTCCTTTTTTGTATCTATTGAAATGATCATATTGGTTTTTGTCCTTTATTTTATTAAAACATTACAATAATTGACTTTTGAATACTAAATCAACCTTGCATTTCTGAAACAAATGCCACTTCATCATGGTGTATAATCCTTTTTATATATTGCTGGATTCATTTTGCCAGTACTTTACTGAGGACTTCTTATGTCTTTATTCATAAGAGATATTGATCTATTATTTTCTTGTGATACCTTTATCTGGTTTTGATACCAGAGTAATACTGACCTTATAGGATGAGTTGCAAGTATTCCCTCCTCTTCTATTTTTAAAAGAATTTGTAAAAAATTGGTATTAATTCTTCTTGAAATGTTTGGTAGAATTCACCCTTGAAGCCATCTGTGCTTGTGCTTTTCTTTCTGCAAAGTTTAAAAATTACTGATTCAATCTCTTTATTTGTTGTAGCTCTATTCAGATATTCTGTTTCTTCTTGAGTCTGTTTTGGTGGTTTGTGTCTTTCTAGGAATTTATCCATTTCATTTATCTAATATGTTGACATACTCTTGTTCATAGTATTCTCTTAGGATCCCTTTCATTTCTATGAATTTGATAGTTATTATTTTAGTAATTTGAGTATTCTCTCTTTTTTTGGTCTGTTTATGCAAATATTTGTCAATTTTGTTGATCTTTTCAAACCTACTTTTGGTTTCATTGATTTTCTCTATTTTTCTTTTATGATCTATATATTTTTTCTGCTCTAATGTTTATTATCTACTTCCCTCTGTTAGCTTTGGATTTAGTTTGTTCTTCTTTTTCCAGTTCCTTAAGATAGAACAGTAGGTTATTAATTTGGGATCTTTTGTCTTAGTCAACTTAGAGTACTATAAAAAATTACTATAGACTGGGTGGCTTAAACAACAGAAATTGATTTTCTCACAGTTCTGGAGGCTGGAATTCTAAGGTCAGGGTGCCTGTATGGTTGGGCTCTGATGGGAACTCTCTTCCCAGCTTGCAGATGGTGCCTTATCACTGTGTCCTCACATGGCTGGAAGTAAGACAGGGAGCAAGCTCTCTGGTGTTTCTTCTTATAAGGCCACTAATCCCATCATAAGCCTTCATGGCCTCATCTAAATCTAATGATCTCCCAAAGGCCCCATCTCCAAGTACTATCACATTAGGGGTTAGGGATTCAATATATGAATTTGTGGGGACTCAATTCAGTCTATAACATTTTTCTTCTCTGTAATGTAGGTGTTTGCTGCTATAAATTTCCTTCTATTCACTGCTTTTACTTAATCCCATAAGTTTTCCTTGTTATTGATTTCTAATTTCATTTCATTGTTGAGTGAAGCAGCTGAGCTCCCCCTCCCCAAAGCAAGTTTCTAATTTCTGCTCTTTTTCCTGTGTATGGATCACACTTTCCTGTTTCTTTTCATATCATAACTTTTTTTGAAAATTGGACATTTTCAATAATGTAGCAATTCTGGGTACTGATTCCCAACCCCTAGGGTGTATTGTTTGCTGGTTTACTTGTTTAGTGACTTGGCTGCACTTTTTCTTTGAAGTCTATTTCTCCCACAGTGTGCAGCCTCTAATGTCACCTCTCAGAGGGAACAGCCTTGGGCATGCACACAGTCACCCTGGAATGACACAGCTTTCTTGTTTCTTTTCCTAATCTCCCTATTAAGCCTGCCTCTGTGGTACCTCACCCAGCTGTTAGCCTCCACTAATTGCAGACTAATTGTTCCATTTTTATTTTTCTGACAGTTTCCCATACATAAAGTCCTCCAGTGATCTAATTAGATTTGGGTTCCCTTGTGTTTGAGGCCAGTCTTAGGTATTTGTTCGGACCTCAGGAGGGTTCTTCTTAGCTGACTCTTCCCCCAGGTACTCTGTTAAACTTCTAGCTGTCACATGGTTTAGCTTGTTATTCTCATGAAGCTCCCAGCTTCCTGTAACTGCTCATCTCTCAAATCTCCATTGTTTTTGACAGCACCCTTAGGCTTGAACTTCCCCATACTCTGTTCCAAATAAAGTCTGTTCTCTTAGGAAAGCTCTCTGTTCTTAAGTCCTGCCTTTCCCCCTGGGAACAATCTATGAACCACTGTTCTGGAGCTATGGATAGGGACAGTGGACTGCTTCTCTTGGAGTGACACCCTTGCCCTACCAGTGGAGTGCTGGGTAACCCTGGTTTTCTTGGCTTGCCTCTCCCAGTATGGAACCTCTACTCTATGAGTTACGTCAGGGCAGGGGCACTCAGAGCCCACTATTCTTGGCCTCCACCTGCGGTAGAGCTTCTGCCCTGTGCATGGGGGCTAGGTAGATGGAGGAAGCCTCACACCTACCAGTCATGCCATGCTAGAATAGAGCTTCTGCCTTATGGACCTGGGGATGGGGTGAGGTAGGAGGAGAAATGCTGATGAGTTGCTCCTCCTGGGGGCAAAGCATAGCCTTTGAATGGGACCTGAGGGGAAAGAGCGCTCCCAGGCTTTATTTGCCAGGAGTAGAGCTTCCATCTCACTGAACTGAAGCATGGAGTAGATCATGTCTCAAATACCATAGACTCTCACTTTTCTTACTAAGAATTCATTGATTTTCTTGTGTAAGTGTTTCTTCATTTGCTGTATGCCCTTAGGACATTCACAGTTTTCAGAGACTTTAACTTGTTTTTGTTTGTTTTTATAATTTTTACCAGTTATGGTGGTTTTATTGGAGAGAGGCTCTGTGGAGCTCCTCACACTGCAGTTCTGGAAATGTCCAACTCTCATTTATTTTGAAGGTTCTTTTTTGGTTTTTACTCTCAGATCATACCCTTAATTCAGGTGTTTGCAAACTACAGCCCTTGGATCAAATCTGGCCTCTTTTTCTAAATAAAGTTTCATTGGAACACAGTCATGCCCATTCGTTTATTGTTTATGGCTGACAGAGTTCAGTAATTGCAATTGAGACCATTTGGCCCACAAAGCCTAAAATATTTAGTGTCTGGCCCTTTACAAAAAAACTGACAACACCTACTTTAGTTGATAAGCTTTACTAAAGTCTTTCATTACTTAAAGATATAAGTGCTTCCATAGTAAATATGAGTTGTCAAGAATACCAACAATAATTAAAATCAGATTTGGCTTAAAGGCAAAATTAGTAGATTTGTAATATAAACATGATATTTTTTGTTTTTCCAACATTTTCAGATCTGGTAGCTCAGCGAGGCGAAAGATTGGAATTATTGATAGATAAAACAGAAAATCTCGTGGATTCGGTAAGTATGGGGTATGGTAATATTTTTCCAGGGTGTAAACTAGAGAAACCGTGGTTGCTGGCTAATATAATAGGGAAATGTCTTAAATTCAATACTTTAGTGGGGTTTTTTTTCCATTCTAACCCCCATTATGTGACTACATTGTGATCATGAGGATATCAATGAGGCATAGAAAAAAGCCATAACCAATTAATAGCCATTAAGGAAGCTTTCACTTGGAAAACATACTCAATATAAAGAAACAATTTTTTAAAGCTTTGGATTGATGCCTACATAATTTAGCACCTTAGCTACATATACCAGTCTGTTCTCTGTATATTCGTAAAACACAAAACAAAAGTGCGGGCCAGTTGTGACCCATTGTGGATCCTAAAAATCAGACAGTTCAGTCACTTTCTTGCTTACCGTGACAGCTTGAGCTTTTCTTGTATTAAGCAAGAGGCAGAGATTGATAGGGAAGGATGTGTCCCTGTAACCTACTTATGCTACAATTACGTGTGTCTCTGCATTTTCCATCTGGTTGGTGGATGGAAGTTTTCAGGGAAGATGATACATATACAGTGAATAGAAGGAGGGCAGAGATCAGTTACAATTTGGGTCTATACAATTACAAATTTACATGAAGAGTAGAAATTTACCCCTTGAAACAGATATCAGTGAGTGATCTTGTTCATTCTTACTGACAGGTAGATTGTAGTGGTTAAGAGCACAAGCTCTAGAGTCTGGTTGCCTGGGATTGAATCCCAGCTCTGTCACTCACTAGTTGTGTGACCTTAGGCAAGTTACTTAAACTCTCTATGCCTCAGTCATCATCATCTGTAAAATGAAGATGAATCTTCTTCATAGTGTTTTGAGGGTTAAAGCACACAATGCATGCAAAATCCCTAACACAGTGTCTGATACATAGTAAGAGCTATTTAAAGGTTTATTGTTATTGTTAGTTTTACAGAGACATCTATTAACGGTAGGTCTTAGGAGGATAATAGTTTTTTCACCAAAGTACATGGAAATTGGAGGAAGAGTAGCACCATACAGGAAGTTAAGACACCAGGGTTCTATAATGGCTCACTTTGTAAACTGTTGCTTGGGGACAAGGAGAGACAGGTGTCTGATTATAGATCTGATGACAAGTTTTTTTGTACTTCCAGTCTATCTCTTAGGTATCCTTAGTCCCTGAAGATGACCTTATTTAGCTGGAGTGGCCTGTGTTTGACCAGTACTAGTATAGTCTGCACTTTCCAAAAAAAGCTTTCTTAACTTTGTTGACTACATCACCCAGATTAACAAAAGGTACTCATTAACTGCTGCCTCTTTTTATGGAGGAATAACAAATACAATAAAGTGCAGTAAATGTACTACTTTTAATAAGTGTGCAGCTCAGTTATTTTTTTACATATGTTTATACCCATGTAACCACCACCTAGGTCAAGATATAAAACACTATCAGCACCTCAGAAGGCAGCCTCAAGCCCCTTCCAGTTAATAATCCCCAACAGAAGTAACTTTTCTGACTTATATCACCCTAGATAATGTTTTTCCCATTCTTAAAATGTATAGAAAAATGGAAACGTATGTTATATATTTGCATCTGTCCCCTTTCACTCACCAGTATGCCTATGAGATTCATCCATGTTGTTGAATGTAGTAATAATTTATTATTTTTTATTGTTTTGTACTACATATTCCATTGTATAAGTCTACCTACCACTATTTATCCATCCTCCTCTGTGGGGCTTTAATTCTGGATTCTCTATTTTGTTACATTGTTCTCTTTGTCTGTCTTTATGCCAGTACCACACTGTATTGCTAACTGTAGCTTTATAGAATTCCCTAAGTCCTTCACTCTGTTCTTCACCAGGACTGTCTTCACCATTTTAGGTCCTTTGCATTTCCGTTTGTGTTTCAGAATAAGCTTGTTATTTTCCATCCTTAAAAAAAATTTGTATCTTTGATTGTGATTGCATTTAACTGATAGGTCAACTTAAGGAGAATTGGTAATCTTGACAGCATTGAGTCTTCCTATCCATAAACTTGACATATGTCTGCTTTTGCATAGGATTTCTTTAATTTTTCTCACCAGTGCTTTTTAGTTTTTGGTGTACAAGTCTTGCACATATTTTGTGAAATATACCTTTGAGAATTTCATGCTTTTGCATTCTATTTTAAATTTTGTTTTCCAATATTTATTGCTAATTATATAGAAATGAAATTAATTTTTGTATATTGACCTGGTTTGTATCCTTCAACTTTCCAAAATTCACTTATTAGTTCTACGAGCTTTTTTGTAGGTGCTTACATTTTATTTCTTTTCCTTGTATTATTGCACTGGCTAGAACCCTCTACACAATAGTGAAGACAAGTTGTGACTGGACATTCTTGAATGAAGCACATCTTATGGGGAAAAATTCAGTATTTTCACAATTATGTTGTTAGCTGTAGATTTTTTAATAGGTACCCTTTATCAGGTGAAAGAAGTTCCTTCAATTCCTCATTTCAGAGTTTTATTCATGAATTTTATCAAATATTTTTTCTCTATATATTGAGAAGATTATATGGTTTTTCTCCTTTAATCAGTTAATATGACTGAACCTAACTTACTAAACTAATATTTGTTTCTGAATGTTAAACTAACCTTGCATTCCTGCAAGATCATGATACAGTATCCTTTTTATATAATACCTTACTGGATTTGCTATTGATTTATTCAGAAATTTTGTATCTGTGTTCATGAGGGATGTTAGTCTATAATTTATTTTTCTTTTTGGGCTTTGGTATCAGGGATATACTGGCCCCATCAAACAGGTTGGGAAGTGTTACCTCTCTCTCTCTATCCTCCAAAAGAGTTTAGGTAGTATCGATATTATTTGCTTCTTTGCTGTTTGGAAGGATTCACCAGTGAAGCAGTCTCAGCCTGGAGTTTTCTTTGTGGGAAGGTTTTAAATCTACCATTTTACTATTTGTTTCCTTTTTTTTTTTTTACCATCTGTTCTTTGTTCCCTTCACTCTCTTTTTCTGCCTTCTGTTCCATTAATGAGTATGTCTTAAATTCCATTTTTATTCTGTTTTGTTATTTTGTGATTGCTTTAAGGTTTACAGTATAAGGCTTTAACTTATCATAGTCTACCTCCAAGTGGTATTATCCCACTTCACAAATAGTATGAGAACCTTATAATAGTATACCTCCAATTTTTACCTGGCCTTGGTGCTATTTTTGTCATACTTTTATACACACATATAACCTTCAAAAGAGATTTAAATAATAAGAAAAACATCTTTTCTATTTATCCATGTAGTTAATATTTCTCGTAACTCTTCATTCTTTTGTGTAGATCCAGATTTCCATCTGGTGACATTTTCTTTCTGCCTGTAGGATGTCTTTTAACATTTCTTGTAGTGTAGGTCTGCTAGTAATGAATTCTTTCAGTATTTGTATATCAGAAAAGTCTTTATTTCACTTCCTTTTCTTACAGATATTTTCACAGAATAGAATTCTATATTATTTTTTTCTTTCAATATTTGAAAGATGTTTCATCACTGTCTTTTATCTTCTTTCTGACAAAAATTCCACTGTTGTTTTTACATATATAATTTGTCTTTTTTTCCTCTGGGTGCTTATAAGATTTTTCTATCATTGGTTTTAAGAAATTTGATTATAATATACTTTGGTGTAGTTTTCTTTATGTTTCTTCAGCTCTGGGTTTGTTGAACTGTGGGTTTGTAGTTTTTATCAAATTATGAAAACAGTCAGCTGTTATTTCTTCAAATATTTTTCTGTCCTTCTTTCCTTCTAGGACTCCAGTTATGTGTACATTAAAGCACTTGAAGTTGTCCCACAACTCACTGATGCTCTGTTCGTTTTTTTCAGTCTTTTTTCTTTCTGTGTTTCATTTAGGATAGTTTCTATTACAGTGTCTTCAAGTTTACTTATCTTTTTATGCTGCAGTTTGTAATCTGTTACTCCCATTTTGTGTATTTTTCATGTCTACAAGTTTGATTTTGATCTTTTTTATGTCTTTCATGTGTCTCCTTAACATTTGCATGCTTTCCTCTACATTGCTTAATATATAAAGTATATTTATAATTGAAATGTTTATTCCACTTACATGTAATATAAATATTGATAGAGTTGAGTTTCAGTAAGCTATGTTGCTCTTTGGTTTTTATTTGCTCTGTCCTCTTTGTTCCTCTTTTTTATTTTGTTTATTCAAATGTTTAAAAAATTGTTTCATTTTATCACCTCTTGGTTTTTCTAACAACCTTATTTAATTATTTATTTATTGATCAATAAATCACAGACCATACAGTTGACCCATTTAAAGTGTACAGTTCAATGGGTTTTGGCATATTACATTATAATTTTTAATTGTGGTGAAATATATACATATAATAAATTTGCCATTTTAACCATTTTAGTGTATAATTCAGTGACATTAATTACATTCATAGTGTTGTGCAGCCATCATCACTATCTATGTCCAAAACTTTGTCATTATGCCAAACAAATTCTGTAACTGTTAACCAATAAGTTCCCATTCCCACTCCCCCCAGCCCCTGGTAACCTCTTATCTACTTTCTGTCTCTATGAATTTGCCTATTCTAGAGATCTATAATTGGAATCCTACAATAATTTGTCCTTTTGTGTCTGGCTTAATTCACTTTGCATCATATTTTCAAGTTTCATCCATGTTGTAGCATGTGTCAGGACTTCATTTCTTTTTATGGCTGAATAATATTCCATTATAGGGATATACCACATTTTATTTATCCATTCATCTGTTGATGGACCACTGAGTTATTTCCATCTTTGGGCGCTTGTGAATAATTCTGCTATGAACATTGGCATACAAGTATCCATTCAAGTCCCTGCTTTTAGTTCCTTTGGGTATTTACCTAGGAGTGGAATTACTGGGTCATATGGTAATCCTATGTTTAGCTTTTTGAGGGACTACCAAACATTTTTTCATAACTGCCACACCATTTTACATTCCCAACATGTGCAAGGATACCAGTTTTTCCACATCTTCACCAGCACTTGTTATTTTCCGTATTTTTCTTATAGCCATCCTGGTGGGTATGAAGTGGTATGTCATTGTGGTTTTGATTTTCATTTCCCTAAGGACTAATGATGTTGATCATCTTTCCGTGTGCTTATTGACAATTTGTATATCTTCTTGGGAGAAATTATTCAAGTCCTTTGCCCATTTTTAGTGCATCATCAGCTGCTAGTGAAACCATCTACATGAAGTGGAGAGGCCATCAGGCTGGTCAGCTTGCCCTTGTCATTCTCACAGGGGTTTTTATATCTTTTTGTTCTTTTCTACTTACATCCACCCCCACCCATCCCCAAGGGAAGCTTTGGTAAGGTGTAACAATTGTTCTTTATAGTTGAACTGGTTTTAAACAGGTGATATATCAGCGTTCAAATACTGACCTGAGGATTGTGGAGAAATCTTCACCCCAACCTGTTGAATCACATAACTGTATTTAGGTTTATTAGTTTCATTGCTCACTACTTTTTCTTATTCATATTATCTTCCTCCTTCTTGGAGTCTTTATTGTGACTTAGTTTGTGAGTAATTGAAAAGAGTTTGGGCAACTGAGAAGTTCACCAACTATGTACAATTTAGAGGGCACAGTCCCCAAGCCTCCCTCAATTCTGACACCAGCTGCAAGTTTGTTCATTCCCCAAACCATTCTAAGGTTTGATAACTCACTAGAAGGACTCACAGAACTCTATGAAAGCTATTATAGTTATGGTTTTTACAGGCAAAGGTTACAGATTAAGCTCAGCCAAAAGAAGCAGCACATGGGGTGGAGTTGGAGAGGTAACAAACCCACAGTTTCTGTTGTTCTCTCCCCATGGGCTCATTACTCTCCCAGCATAGATGTGTGATGACATTGTCAACAAAGAATTAATCAGTCCATCTAAGAAAGAAATGGAAAATTTTATTTGAGCCAAATTTGAGAATTATAACCAGGGAAGAGAATCTCAGAAAGCTCAGAGAACTGTTCCGCCTGTTAGAAGTCAAGTCACAGTTCTATAAGGCTTTTGAGACAGAGGACTGGACATTAAATGACATATTATTGACACTTACACAATCCAGATCTAAGTGTCACTGTGACCCCTTACAAGATCAAGAAGGAATGTTATCTTTAAGTTGTCTTGTTGGTGCTGGGAGAATGTTGGTCTTTATGGTTGAGCAGGAGTTTTTGCTGATGGGGAAGGTTTGGTCAATGCATAATGCAGATACACAGTGCACATTGTGGGGAGAGAGGAGGCCAAAGGGCAGAGAAAAATTTTTATGTTTAAATTTTTGTCTTGCCATAAAATATGAATTTTATTTCACAAAATACACAGAGCATTGTACAACAAGGAAGCTTGCCCAAGCTTCATTGTTCAGTTTTGTTGTTGTTTTTATTGAAGTATAGTTGATTTACAATGTTGCATTAGTTTCTGGTGTACAGTAAAGTGATTCAGTTATATATATATATATATATATATATATATATATATATATATATATATATATATATATATATATATATATATGCTTTTTCACATTCTTTTCCTTTATGGCTTATTATAGGATACTGAACATAGTTCCCTGTGCTATACAGTAGGACCTTGTTATTTCATTTTTCAGTTTTTATTGTGGTTTCATTACATAAGCATGATTGACTGATTGCCTACTTGCTTAATCTGAGTCTCCAGTCTCTAGCTCCTCTAGAGACCCAGAGCCCCTATCCTAAATCATATAGTTGGGCTTTCTAGAGTGAGTAGTCCCTGCACTAAGTCACATTGTTACTATTTGGCTAGCCCATGGCCCCCAGAAAAGAAAAGGTTACCTCCCAGGAGCTGAGAGCAAAGGTCAGATCCCTGTTTGGGCAAGGTTAAATTCTTTATGATACAGTACACTTAGTAGGCATTTGGGTTGTTTCCAGTCTTGAGATTAGACAAATAGTGCAGTTAGAAACATTTTTGTATATGTCTTTAGATGAACTTATACATGTAATATCTCTGTTGGGTATATGCCTAGGAGTGGAATTGCTGGGCTCTTAGGGATTTTTGTTTGTTTGTTTGTTTTAAACTGCTTGTGTCCTGGTGGGAATCGTTCAGTAGTTATTGAGAAATTGATGCTGCAACAGAAAATGGATAACTGAAGGAGTGAAGTTCTTTGGGTTTGGGCCCTCATACGAGTAAATACATATCTTCCTATGGAAATTGAACAGGTTCTTATGGTTCACAATGCCAGGATTATACTGGGCAGAATAGGCAAATGTGTTTGCAGCCAACTAGCTCATGCTTTCTTATTGGAAGCATGAAGATGAAAAGGCTTTTCTGCTATCACGAAGAACTACTTCTAGTGCTCAACATCACATGCATTGCTGTGGTGGAGAAGAAAAAGGAGGGAATCCTTTCCAGTGGGCTCATACTGCTTACCATATATGTGGCAGAGTCCTGCTTTGTGGAACTAGTGATTATGAATGGCCAGTCTCTACCTGTGGAGAGGGAAGGGGTAAAAACCATTGAAACAGAATTTAATGAAAGTAAAAGTTTTGCAGGTATTATTGCAAATCAATCATGTAGTCAATGCCAGGGATCAGACAATTCATGCTTTTTTTTTTCTAGTCTGTCACCTTCAAAACAACCAGCAGAAATCTTGCCCGAGCCATGTGTATGAAGAATCTCAAGCTCACTATCATCATCATCATCATATCAGTCGTAAGTTTTTGTCCTTTTAATATATGATTTTATTTTTCAATCTCTAAGAAATTAGGTGCTGGAATTCTTTCTCAGTGATTAGCACTCTGAAAAAAAATGATTAGCACTCTGAAATGAGCTACATATAAATTTTAATGGTGAAACACATGACCAGGGATTAGCTTTCCTATGAAGTTACTGTGTCATAGCATCCCTACTTAAACCCTATTTCCCTACTGAGAATTCTTATATGTAAGTAGTCGTTTAAGGCATTCCAGATATTCCTGATTATTTAACGGTTTTCTCACTGCTGAAATGGGACTCTTTTAAACTTGCATTTTCTAATTGAGTGAATATTTTCTAATTATATTTCTGTTTTCTAGTTAATTCTGTTTTCTGTTCCTTTGTTTCTGTTTTCTCTTTTCTAATTCATCTGTTTTGTTTCTGGCAACCTTGCATAATTTTTAGTAGTTGTAATAGTTTGTCAGTTGATTCTTCTGTGTGCTGTAGATCAGGAGTCAGCAAACTTTCTGTGAGGTCCAAATAGTAAATATTTTAGGCCTTGCAGTTCACATACAGTCTCTGTCACATATTATTTTTTTAAACAACTGTTGAAAAATATAAAAACCATTCTTAGCTCACAAGCAATGGCTGTAGTTTGTTGACTCCTGCTATAGATAAATTATGATACTGTCTATTAATAATCTTAACCTCATCATTTATTTATACACACACACACACACACACGCACACACACACACATTTCATTTACAAGCGGTGCTGAATAATTGTGGTATCAGTAGGAATCTTTATTTAGTTCCTGGTTTTAATTGGAATGCTTCTAATATTTATGAGTGGTATTTACTATGAATTCTTGTCACTTTTATTGTGAAGTTAAAGAACATTTTATTTCTAGAGTGCTAAAAGTTTTTTTTAAGAAATGGTATTTCTCTACCCAATGAATTGATAATATAACAACATTTAATAATATATTGAATGACATTAATGAAAGCACTAATAATTAACTATTCTTTCATTTCTGGGATAAGTACTAAGAGGTCATTATGTAGTATTCCTTTTTTTTTTTTTTTTTTGTGGTACGCGGGCCTCTCACTGTTGTGGCCTCTCCCGTTGCGGAGCACAGGCTCCGGACGCGCAGGCTCAGCGGCCACGGCCCACGGGCCCAGCCGCTCCGCGGCATGTGGGATCTTCCCAGACCGGGGCACGAACCCGTGTCCCCTACATCGGCAGGCGGACTCTCAACCACTGCGCCACCAGGGAAGCCTGTAGTATTCTTTTAATGCATGGTGAGTTCAGTTTCCTAATACTTACTTACTTACCCTTGTCTATAAATATAAAGTAGTCTAGGGACTTCCCTGGTGGTCCAGTGGTTAAGACTTTGCCTTCCAATGCAGCAGGTGCAGGTTCAATCCCTGGTTGGGGAGCTAAGATCCCACATGCCTCGTGGCCAAAAAATCCAAAACACAAAACGGAAGCAATATTGTAACAAATTCAATAAAGACTTTAAAAATGGTCCACATCAATATAAACAAAAAAAAATGTAGTCTGTATGCTGTCCTCCTTTTGGAACCCCAATATAAAAAGATATTGGACCTCTTTGAACTATCCTGCATGTCTGGTAACCTTTTTAATATGTTTAAACTCCTTTTTGCAACACATTCTGGGTGAATCATTCAGCTAACTCTTCCAGCTCTGTTCATTCTGCTATCCAGTTCTTCTTTTTAAAAATTAATTTTTAAATGTTTATTTTTTAAAGCCATGCTTTAAATTTCTAAGAACTTTTATTATTCTTATTTTAACATTTTTTTTTCATAGAAGTTGTACTTGTTAACAAATATACTCTCTCCTTGAATTTGTCTGGATATATATTCAGAGATATATCATAGGGAATTCGTTTCTGCAAGGGCAAGAGCTGGCTAGGCAAGTCCAAAATCCACAGAGCAGGCTGTCAGGAAGGGCTGGCTGGACCTGAGGGGCAGGAGCAAACCTGTATATACAGGCAGAATATCTTCTTCAAGGAAACCTTGGCTCCACTCTTAAGGCCTTTTAACTGCTTGGATCAGGCTTATTCAGATTATGTAGGATAATCTGCCTTACTTAAAGTCAACTGATTTATGAGCTTTAATCACATCTACAAAATACAGCAACACCTTGATTAGTGTTTGATTGGATACCAGTGCAGTGTAGCCTCCCCAAGTTGACACACAAAACTGACCTCACAGAAATGTAGTTAGTTATGTTTATACGTAATGGGTATATTTTTAAAATTTTATTTCTAATATGGTTAAGTGTTGATAGTTATAACCCACCTCTAGACAAGAGGTCTTTGGAGTCCTCACTAATTTTTAAGAGTGTAAAGAAGTCCTGAACCAAAAGCTTGAGAGCTGCTGCTCTAAGGAGTGGGGGAGGGATCCTTTGCTTTGGGGGTAGTTTGTGTCTGGGCAAAGCAGCATTTCCTCCTCATCCTTTTTTCATTTACAGATGCCCAAAGTTAACTCCTAGCAGATATCTCTGACTCAGCTCCACTTCTCCTTGACCCCTATTGAAGGTCTTCCACCTTAGACAGCTGGACTTGCCTAACAGAGAAGGGCAGCTATAGCTCTATTAATGTTGTACTGGAAATTGTGCCTTGATTGTTCCCTTGTTCAGGATCCTCAGGTGGCACATTCTTGGCTTCTCAGCTTAGCTTCTTCCTCCTTCTTTGGTCTAGGAATTTAGATTGATTTATAAAGGTAGATTATTATTAAATTCAGATTATATTTATTGATTACTTACTACATGCAGAGTACTTTGCCAACTTGCCAACCCTTTACCAGAAGGTGTTGTCACCTAACATATTGTACTTCAGCTTTAAAAATCCTTATATTTTAGCCGTGGCAAAGAGTCAACTTTCTATCAAATTGGAATATCTGTGTTTATGTGAATATGTTGAGTAGTTTAGCCTATTTATTAATAACCAGAATTTTCTATAACCCCTACCCCCAACATTTATAGAGAAGTAAGGAAAAACACTTTGCTGACTTTAGGTAGGGAGCATGTAATTCATAAAGTATTTTTTTCTAAGTGTGTGAGTAATGAAATCAGTCACTTAAAGATCTTAGAAAGTTGCAATTTAAATCAGAACAAAATGACTGATTTAATGCGAACCTAAATTTTACAATGAATCTATTTTTGGAATGTAGTAATCTGAGCAAGCATATGCCATGCAGAATATCATAATTTAAAATTATAATACCATAATTAAAAAGCTAATACCTCTTTTTTGTTTTTTCAATTTTTAAAGCTTTTTAAAATTGAGATACTTAAAGGAAAATGCACATATCTTAAGCATACAGTTCAATGACAGATTCACACATTTGTGTAACCCATACTTTTATCAAGATACAGAGTGTTTTCATCCCCAGAAAGACGGTTCATGTCCTTTCTCAGTCAACCCCCACCCCCAGCTGAGTGGCTACCATTGTTCTGATTTCTTTTGCTGTGGACTACTTTTGCCTCTTCTAGGACTTCACGTAACAGAATCATACAGTGTATCCTGTTTTTGAGTCCTAAAACGCTAGTACATCTTTATTAGGACTAGTATTTTTGCTGTGTTACTTATAATTGGGTAATTATAATTATCATTGTAATCCACTGAAAGGTTCATGGCAACATTTTTGCTCATAGGTGATATAGATGTAGAGTCTACTCATGCTTTTTAATATTTTTAATCATCCTGATAATGAAAAATTAATCCATGTGCAAAAACCTAAAAATATACTTAATTATAAAATCATACTTAAGGGAATCATGCTAATCTGTGATCTTTATGACAATGATGTTATCAGTAGAGTTGCTTATATAATTCCATTCTGCCTACTTCCCAGTGAAGAGAAACAACCCCACTGCTTTCCCTACCAGAAAAGAAAACAGTGGAATTCAAGTGGATGTGGGTTATATCAAAAAAGATCATTTAAATTCCACTTATGTGTTTGAAAATACTTGATTAGTATATTGTATTATTACACAACTCCTACTCTAATGGAACCAATATTTGTTCATCAGTCTTTATATATTATTTAGGAGCCTATGATGGATTCAAGAAGATAAAATTGCCTTCTCTGCCCCTCCCCAGGTATTCATCTATATTATTGTGTCACCACTCTGTGGTGGATTTACATGGCCAAGCTGTGTGAAGAAATAAAAAAGTTATCATTAACCAAGGATACGAGAGAACAAAGAGTTAAAAGCAATCCGTGTGATTCAAGCCTTTTAATACTGACAGATGGTGTCTGCCAGTCTCTTCAACCCTCTTCTTTCTCTTTTTTTAATATTCTTCTATGCCTCCAGATTTATCTTTGTCCTATCAACCAGTTTATTCCAGTGCACTTCAGACTGAACCATTTATTGCAGCAGTAGCCTTAAAAAGGCATTTTGTTTCTTTGGTTTGTTAACTAGTGTCATCTACTTATAGATACATTTTTGTTTATAACTGCACAAAGCTATCACCAAGGTAGAAACCACCTGTCTTATGAGCTGTCTACTGAAATTATGGATGACCTTTGTGCACACAAAAGTTTAAGAGACAGTATTGCTAACATCTCGTCTTAATGTCTTTTGATTTTGAAGGGTTTTAAGTGCTTGAAAATAAAATACATGGAAAATTGTTGTTATTTGGGGAATTGTAATTAATTGTTGGTGTTTCTAGGAGCCCAAGCAGGTAAAGTATTAAACATTTTATCTCAGTCAGATGGGGAACGTTTTGCTAGCCTGTTAGAAGCAAACAGAATTATCCTTGTCTGCCTATTATTAACTTTTAGGAAGAAAGTTTTGATCATTCACAAACCTCACAGAGCTTGATAGTCTCTGTTTCTCCATTGCAGTTGATTTGAGAAGACGGTGGTTTAAATATTGTTGAAGGTTGTGGTTTTTTACGTATTCCTTTTTCTTTGGTGGGTATTTAGGGCAATTGTGTAGATAATAGAATGGGTAGTGGAGGGAGTGGGGAGACACATTCCTCTGGCTCACCAAAGAAAAGGAAGAGAACCACAGTGGAAAAGCCCAAACTGAATATAGTCAGCAATCAACTCCAGGGTTTGGGTTTGACTGGTGTTGAATAGTAGTTTGAGCATCCTTTGTGGTTTAGTAAGTTCTTTAATCTGCCTAGTTTTGAAGAATTCTTTTGGGAAACTTGAGAGTAGACAGTATGA
Organism: Grampus griseus; assembly: GCF_964374135.1. Classification (NCBI taxonomy): domain Eukaryota; kingdom Metazoa; phylum Chordata; class Mammalia; order Artiodactyla; family Delphinidae; genus Grampus; species Grampus griseus. The sequence continues at coordinate 131,086,693 of NC_138999.1, forward strand.
TACATAGAAACAGTACAAGACATTTTAGCTAACATCCATGTAACTGCAGTGTGAAATAACTGGAGTGTAATCATACTGCTTTGGCTACTCTGGCATCTGTTAGCTAGTGTGTACTTTTGGTGTGTATCTGAAAGGACAGCATTTGCTGCTGTAGATCTAATTGCATTTATTTATCAATAAATGCCAGTAAATGGAAATTATATTACATTTGACTATTTTCCCAATGAAAGAACAAATTGGTCTGTAAAACCTAGTCACCTTTTTAGCCTAATCATGTGCCTTGAATATTTATGTGTCACATAATCTGGCACCTGCTACCTGTTCTTCCATCTATATCTTTCAATTCATGCTGATTCGTTTATTTGACATATTTTCAACCCCTTGGGACTCTTTTCCTGGTGAACATGTATAGTGAAAATGTTTTTTCAGTCCTCTTTATCAACACTAATGCCTTTTAATTACATCAGCATTTCCTATTGGAAAACACATTTGTTCCATGAAAACATTTGGCATTCCTTAATAATAACTTCCAAATGTCTTTAATCCAAAGAAAAAGACTTAAAGCTTATTTCCCTTTCTTATACACACCTGAATAAAAATGATGTGCATGTTTTAGGGATAAATTACTTAACCATCCCTTGATCTATTTATGTATAAGAATGCTTTTTAAAGCACATATCTTGTTTTAAATGATGCACAAACTGAAGGCATTAATAAAATTTAAGAGTAATACAATGAGTTGCTTGTTTTAGAGTTTCTTCCTGCAGTCTGATTTCTTCTGATGACATTTTACTATAGTTTACAGAACAAAAGTATTTTACTTATGCTGAAAATACATTTAAAAGTGTGACCTGGAGCCTTACAGTAAAGAGCTATAGCACTGTCTCAGGTGTAAAAAATTTCTTCAAAACCAAAAGACACAAAAGAAGTTAAAAAAGTATGTAGGGCATACCAAAAACAATGAAAGATCATGAAATGACCACACAGCCTCTACAGCCATCATCCTGAGACCATGGTTGAGACAGAACAGGAAAAGAACCCCAGGGATTGTAATCCAGTTCAACACAACTGACTGGTTCTGAAATAGATGGCTCAAAGGAAGGCATTTGAGGGTGAGAGAGAATAATTTGTTGGAGCAAAACAGGTTTGGGTAAAGAAAAAAAGAAATAAGAGTGGCAAAGATGAAATGTACAAAAACTGGGCCACAACGAAACAATAATCTGTCACTTTGGGCCTTTGAACCTAGGTAACTGAAGTCAAGAATGGTAGAATATGTTTCTGTACATGCTAGAGCAACTCAAAAACAGCCCATTTAACTCTCCCCAGGCCTCATCCAGGTTTCAACTGAAGTGTGCATTCCCTAACCAGACAGAGGGGGAAAAAAGGCTATTTGGTTGTTATGAACAAAGAAAGAAGTGGTTAAAAGCTAATTATTTCTCTTTACTTCGAACCCTTGGCCACAAGGTCAAATAGTGTCACAGTCCCTAAGTTTCCTTCAGAATAGATGGATATGGCTTCCATCAGATAATGATTCTTCCTTGCTTAACTCTGCTTTCCCAGCCTCAAGATAGACGAAGAAATTGGGTTGCTTCCCTGGATATCTTAATGAAATTGATATAACAACAGAAATAACAGCCCTAGACCCTCCTACAGTGTTTTACATTAGAAGCAGATCTGTTTCTGACTACTCCATCTTTTAAAAAATAATAAATGGGGTAGAGTGGTGGTGGTGGTGGTGGTTAACCTATGATTCAGTTTGAATTCAATGAGTAAAACAGAGCCAACACAAGTATTACTGAAACAAGGGGTTTAATACTGTCTTCAAGCTTATACAGGTGTATGACAAAGTAGGAAGATAAAGTCTGGAAGGGAGGTGCCAGGGGATCAGAGGAACAGTCCTAAGCATTTCCACTTAAAGTGCTAGTGCTGTTGAACAGGTTGGAGCTTGTTGGAAAACCTGAGAATCCCTACACGTCTGTTTGCCAAAATAGGTGTGTGACAAGAGTTGTGTGGAAAAGAAGCCACAGGCTCAGTAAACCTGATGCCAAGTACCCAGTTGTGTCCCCAGTTGGTCAGCAGGGCCAGTAGTCAAGAGGATGAGCTGGATGCAGAGTGGAGGAGATAGAGAAAAAGCTAGGGTATGTCAGGCACCTTAGCGTCTTCATGTCTGACTGCCCTGACCTTCAAAGAGTATTGGCCTCCACTTTCCTTCTGCTTTCCAAGTCTTACGTGAGTTCATTTCACTGGCAAAACAATTCTAAAAGCATATAGGGAAGGGAATTTTAATGAAATTCCCAGCTTCTAGCAAGAACAGTGGTGCCAGTCTAGCACAGTCAAGTTCTTCCTATATTCATTTTTAAGATCAACTGCTTCATCTTAGGGAGAAAGACCATTTGGGAAGTTAAAGCATTCTTTTGGTCAAGGTACATTGTACAAAATTATTTTGGATGCGTGTTGTTTACTAAAACAAAACGTCTAAATTCAAAATATGTTGTGACTTGTTACATCTCTTCCAAAAAGAATAACTGTGAAAGAAAATTCATATGCACAGGTTGACACCCTGATTTACTTTGTTTTTTATTTGCATTCCAATTTGAACCAGCATAAAGAAAAGTTTAAAAGTCTCATGCACAGAGAGAGAACATTAAATTCAGTAATACCCCTTACAGACTTCACTTCTGGCCAAGATAGAGTAACAGTGATTGTATTTACCCTCCTACCTGAAATAACCCAGTAAAGGACAAAATATTTGAAACAACTGTTTTTAAGACACTGGACTCCAGGCAATGAAGGGCAGTGATATTTCAAAGAGGTGAACCCAATTATTACCCCAGCTTATTATGTTGAGAGAGTATCCAGGCTACAATGGAGTGAGAAGGAACCCAGGAAGAGCCTGGAAGATTCCTTAAGTTGACACATGACAGATACCCAGAGATGTTTGCAGGGCAGGGCATGGTACTAAAAATGAGACAGTTGCAGAGAGAGGACTCTAGAGATCTGAGGAAACTACCCAATGGCAGGGAAAGAACCACCCAAAGACTAGAAGGAAGAATATCCTACACCCACACAGGGCTAGGAATAACCCTACAGATAGGAGATAGACAGGAAAACCTCATGAGTCACAGGGTATTGGGTAGAGTACTCAGAAGGGTCTTGCATAGACCAGGGTTTCTCAATCTTGGCACTGTTGGCCTTTGGGGCCAGATGTTCTTTGAGACTGTCCTGTGCATTGTGGGATGTTTAGCAGCATCCCTGACCACAACCCACTGGATGCCAGGAGCACCCTCTCTCCAATTGTGACAACTAAGAGTGTCCCAAATGTTCCTGCAAAGTTGGGGTGGGGGACAAAATCAACCTTGGTTAAGAACCACTGGCCTAGGGCTTCCCTGGTGGCGCAGTGGTTGAGAGTCCGCCCGCCGATGCAGGGGACACGGGTTCGTGCCCCGGTCTGGGAAGATCCCACATGCCACGGAGCGGCTGGGCCCGTGAGCCATGGCCGCTGAGCCTGTGCATCCGGAGCCTGCGCTCTGCAATGGGAGAGGCCACAACAGTGAGAGGCCCGCATAACGCAAAAAAAAGAAAGAAGAAAAAAGAACCACTGGCCTAGACTTAACAGTCTCACCCAGGATAATAAATCTTAAAATCCAGACCTTAGAAGCTGTTTCCAAGTAACTGTCCTAGAACAAAGCTTAAGGATATATTTGTGGGAATATAAACAAGGTAAAAGAGTGTTGGGCAGGGCAGCAAATAAAAAATGACCAGTCACACAAAGAAGCAGAAAATATGACCAATAATAAGGGAACAGCCATTCAATTAAAATAAACGTGGAACTGATACAGATGTTAGAATTACCAAAGACATAAAAAGTTGTTAATATTATATTTCATATGTTCCAAAAAGTAAGTAAAATATGGAATTTGAAAAGGCCCATTGAATTTTTAGAGATGAAGGCTAGGTTTTCTGAGATAAAAAATACACTGGATAGAATTAGTGACAGCATAGACGTTTCAGAAGAAAAGATTATTGACCTTGAAGACATAGCAATACAAACTATCTGAATGAAACATACCAGTTAAATACATTGTTAAATGTCAAAATGAATTTTAAAAAAAGGAAGAGTCAACTCTAAACGCCTATAAGAAACTCACTTTAAACATTAATGGGTTAAAGTAAAAATATGGAACAATATACATGCTGACACCAATCAAGAAAATTGGAATGGCTATTGTAATATCAGATGAAGTAGATTTCAGAGCAAAGAGTATCCAGGGATGAAGGAGTTTATGTGTCAATTCATCGGGGGTCAGGGTATAGGGATTAATATTGGGGGATAGGTTTGGGGTCACCTCTAACTGCAGCCCTATAATATGAGGAAAAAAATAAATACTAGAGGTTGGTTTGTACTTCAGATTCTTGCTTAGAAACTAACCCTAGTAAAGAATTGTGACTGGAGGTACAGTGAGACATGAGAAATCAAAAGTATACCTTTATCAATTACATATTACTGCATAACTACAATCCCGGAAATGTGTGCCATTAGAAAATTACAAGTATTTTCCAGTGTTCGTGTTTATGATCAGGTTAAGGGCTCCATAGGGGTCAGGGTGAGGGTCAGAATCAGGGGCCAGGGGTAGTTGTCCGGAGTAGGGGTAGGGGTCAGGGTTAGGGGCAGTTCAGTTGCTCATCATTGTGCATAAATAGATAAAGCACAGATAAATACATGTTAAAGGTTACAATGTAGAGGCATGAATTTTAATTTAATTATTTGCTTTATGGTCTGCAAATACTTGCTACAGGTAAAACATACACAACAATCCTGAGGAAAATGAACACTGGGTTTCTGATTAGCGCTAACATTTCTGAAAGCCACTTTTTCTCTGATGGCTCCATGTGGCTTTTGAAGTAAATAAACTGAGCACACAAAGATCAACTTTGACCCACACACCAGTAAAACAAGCAACGCTGGTGAAAACTGTAAAGAAAAAAAAAAAAACAACCATTGCAGTCCTGGAAATTGACTTAAGGGCAGTCAGCACATGAAAAAAAATCAGGAAAGTCTGCTACATCTTGGTAAGAACAGTGAGATTCTGTGGCACTTTAACCCTGACCCACTCCCTCTCTTCCCCTCCAAACTCAAGCTTGATGGAGTGAGGCTAGAAGATAGGTATCCCTCCTCTTCCAGCTCCAGTCAAGAGATATGGAATCTCCCCAGGAGTGTCAGGCTGCCAGCCCTTCTTATGTCCCCAGCTCCACATTACAGAGGCTCAATCCTAGGTCAGTGCAGCCAAGAATCAAGGCTCCCTTCCTCCACCTAGTACCCCTTCATAGGGCAGAGGCTCCACCTCAGGTGCAGCATGATGAAAATACTGGGGCTCCAATCTCCCTCACCCCAGGTCAATTGTAGAGTACAGATTCTGTGCCAAGGCAAACAGGCTGCCACTCCAGCTCAGCACCCTGTCAGAAAGCACAGGTATCACTTTGAGGGAAGTGGGTTCCTGTCCCTAGCTCCAGAGAAGTGCCTTAGATATTCCACCCAGGGAGAGAGGCAAGAGATAGAAGGCTCTAAAGCTATCCCTAAAGGGACAGGCTATATATAGAACAGAGTGTGTGGGACGAAGCCTACGATGTAGATAATGGAGCAAAGCAATTGAGAGCAGACAGGAGATCAAGATGGAATAGAAGGACATGGAGGTCACCTCCTCCCACAAATGTATAAAAAATAGTTACATGTGGAATAATTCTCACAGAATACCTGCTGAACACTGGCAGGTGATATCATACAACCAGAGCTGCAAGATCACCACATAACTGGATAGGACGAAAGGGCAAAAAAAAAAAAAAAAAAAAAAGGAATCAGGACAGAACCTATGCCCCAGGGAGGGAACTCTGAAAGGGGAAAGGTGCCCTCATCCTGGGAACCCCCTTCACTGGCTGGGAGATTAGCTGGACAGATAGAGAGCTTCAGAGGCTCAGAGGAGAGTGCAGCAGCCTGCTTGCAGCAGGCAGAACAAAGATAGACCTGCACAGAAGGCCACCTGGCCACCTCACTGAACACCCCAGCCTGAGATGTGTACCTGCCAGTGTATGCATCGGCTGGGTGCTGAAATCCAGGCTTCAGTGGACAGACCCAGGGACAGGACTCAGTTTGGCTCTGTGGAGACAGCCCAAAGGACCTGGAGTGTGGTCTGAGCCACAACTGGTGGTGTGAGCAGGATGGAGTTCAGGTCCACAATAAGAGCCCCATGATCAGTGCCTGCCTGAAGGGAGGGGTGTGGCCCCACCATAGCAGCCTCATTCTTAGCTTGCTCACAGTGGGCCTAGCTCCACTGCTATGAGTTCTTGGAGCACGCAAGCTCTGGGGGCAAGAGGGCTGAACTCTGGGCTGACTCCCAGTGGGTGTGCAACTTTGGCAGATTCATTCTGGCAGTTTTGTGAGCGCAGCACCTGGGGGACATCCAAGGTGATGACCGGTGCTCCCGTAGCTGAGGTGGGTCCAGCACCAGCAGCAGCAGGCTTTATGGGTGCACACACACAGAGGTGGGGCTGAAATCTGAGCTGATTTGCAAGTGCTTCCACAGCAGAGGTGGACCCAAGTGTAGTGCCAACAACAGTGTACTTTGTGAGCACACACAGTGGGTGACAGGCAACATCACAGAGTACAAGTCTTGGAGGACAGCTCTTGGAGAGGAATACACAGTGACTCCTTTCCCAGCAGGAGCACTCCAATTCCACCTACCTCACACCTCAGCTTAAAACTGGATCTGGGGACTTGTACTCCAAAAACTGGAGAGCAGACCCTGTCCCCAAAAGGGCTGTGACAACCATGGAGCAAAGAGGAGGCCCTGTCTAACATCCAGTGCAGACTCTGGTCACCACAGCACTTATCATGCCCCCTATCAAGGGGATAATGACCAACACATCCTGAGGAAAGATATGGCAGGCATCCATACCAAAAACAGCCCTTGCACCAAAAATTTTAGACTTGTGCAGGCTACACAGGGATGACCCCACATAAAAACAGGCCTTCAAGACAACAGTAGATAACTGTTTCTCCTAAATTCGTAGCGTCAGAGAAATATAAGCAAAATGAAGAAGCAGAGGAACCACTCCCAATTAAAAGAACAAGAGAAATCCCCTGAAAGAACAAACAATGAAACAGACCTTCAGTCTACCAGACCCTTTGTTCAATAAGTAGGTAATAAAAATGCTGAAGGAATTAAGATAGGCTATCAATAGAAATGCAGATCACTGTAACAAGGAACTAAAAACTTTAAAGAGAAGTCAATCAAAACTAGACAACTCAATTGCCAAGATGAAAACTGAGCTAAAGGCAATAAATAGCAAGGTAAATAATACAGAAGAACAAATAAGTGATCTGAAAGATAGAATAATGGAAATCATCTGATCAGAACAGCAGACAGAAAGACAAATGAAAAAAAATAAAAGCAACATATGAGACTTATGGGATAATATAAAGCATGCCAATAGGGATCCCCAAGGGAGAAGAAAGAGAAAAGGGGATCAAAAATGTGCTTGAATAAATTATAGCTGAAAACTTCCCAAACCTAAAGAAAGAAACATATCCAGGTACAGGAAACACAGAGGGTCCCAAACAAGATGAACCCAAGCAGACCTAAACCAAGGCATATCAGGATTCTAAAGGCAGCAAGAGAAAAACAAAGTGTTAGTTACAAGGGAACCCTCATAAAGCTATCACCTGGTTTTGCTACAGAAACTTTGCAGAAGGGAGTGGCAAGATGAATCCAAAGTCCTGAAGGGGAAAAACCTGCAAGCGAGGATACTTTACCCACCAAGATTATCATTTAGAATAGAAGAGAAAGAATTTCTCAGACAAGCAAAAACTAAAAGAATATAGCAATACTAAACCTATCCTAAAAGAAATATTGAGGGCTTCCCTGGTGGCACAGTGGTTGGGAGTCTGCCTGCCGATGCGGGGGGCGTGGGTTCGTGCCCCAGTCCGGGGGGATCCCACATGCCGTGGAGCGGCTGGGCCCGTGGGCCATGGCCGCTGAGCCTGCGTGTCCGGAGCCTGTGCTCCACGGCAGGAGGGGCCGCAGCGGTGAGAGGCCCGTGTACTCCAAAAAAAAAAAAAAAAAAAAAAAAAAAATTGAAATATTTATTTTCATCTCTAAATAGAAATGAAGCAAGAATCTGTAGGAAAGGGAAAATCACAGTAGGAAAAGCAAATGTATAAAAGGATTATAGATCACTTATATAAGCAGGTGTATAGATTTAAAAAAAAATTTGTGAAAGCAGTTTTAACTACAATGAATAGCAAAAGGATAAACATGAAGATGTAAAATAGGACATCAAAATGATAAAGTGTGGGGGAGGGGAGTGAGAAAATGTAGATTTTTTAAATAATGTGTTTGAGCTTATATGACTACCAGTCTCAAGTAAGTAGATATAGTAATGGGCTAACATACTTGAAAACCAGGGTAACCACAAATCAAAAACATACAATAGATTCACAAAAAACAAAAAGAAGGGAACTCAAATGTAATACAAAAGTAAACTAATCAAACCACAAAAGGAAAAACAAAAATAAAAAGAAAGGAACAAAGAAGAAGTATGAAATCAACAGGAAACAAGGTTTAAAATGGCAGTAAATACTTATCTATCAATAATTACCTTAAATGTCAATGGACTAAGTGCTCTGATCAAAAGACAGAGTGGTAGACTGGATAATAAAACAAGAACCTACAATATGCTGCCTACAAGAGGCCCATTTTAGAGTGAAGGACACATATAGATTGAAAGTGAGGGGATGGAAAAGGATATTTCATGCAAATGGAAATGAGAAGAAAGCAGGGGTAGCAACACTCATATCAGACAAATAGACTTTAAAACAAAGGACGTAAAGGAAGATAAAGAAGGACACTTACATAATTATAAAAGGATCAATGCAAAACAGGATATTACACTCATTAACATATATGCACCCAATATAGGAGCACCTAAATACATAAAACAAATATCAACAAACATAAAGGAAGAAACTGATGGGAATACAATAATAGTAGGAGACTTTAACACCCCACTGAGATCAATGGACAGATCTTCCAGACAGAAAATCAATAAGGCAACAGAGATCCTAATGACAAAATAGAACAGTTAGACTTAATTTATATCTTCAGGGCATTACATCCAAAAAACCAGAATACACATTCTTTAAAAGCACACATGGGACGCAAGAGGGAAGAGATATGGGAACATATGTATATGTGTAACTGATTCACTTTGTTATAAAGCAGAAACTAACACACCATTGTAAAGCAATTATACTCCAATAAAGATGTTTTAAAAAAAGCACACATGGAACATTCTTTAGGATAGATCACATACGAGGACACAAAACAAGCCTCAACAAATATAAGAGGGTAGAAATGATTTCAAGCATCCTTTCTGACCAAAATAGCATGAAGCTGGAAATCAGCCACAAAAAAAAAAAAAAATGAGAAAAAAAAAAAAGATTACATGGAGGCTAAATAACATGCTACTAAAAAACCAGTGGGTCAATGATGGAATCAAGGCAGAAATTTTAAAATACTCTGAGACAAATCACAATGAAAACACGGCCATACAAAAATCTATGGGATGCAGGAAAAGCAATCCTAAGACGGAAGTTCATAGCAATACAGGCCTTCCTCAAAAAACCAAGAAAAATATCAAATAAACAACTTAACCTACCACCAAAAAGAATTAGAAAAAGAAGAACAAACAAAACTATTATTTCCTTCCATCAGAGGAAGGAAATAATAAAGATCAGAGGGGAAATAAATAGAAATAAAAAATAGGAAAAAATCAATAAAACCAAGATTTCGTATTTTGGAAGGATAAAAAAATCAACAAACCTCTAGACAGGCTCACCAAGAAGAAAAGAGAGAGGACCCAAATAAACAAAATAAGAAATGAAAGAGGAGAAATAACAGCCAATACTGCAGAAATACAAAAAAATTATAACAATACTATGAACAATTATATGCCAACAAGTTGAACAACCTAGGAGAAATGGACAAGCTTCTAGAAACATACAGCCCACCAAAACTGAATCAAGAAAGAATAGATGATTTGAACAGACTGATACTAGAAGTAAAAGAGAATCTGTAATTTTAAAGCTCCCTGCAAACAAAAGTCCAGGACTGGATAGCTTCACTGGGGAATTCTATCAAGCATACAAAGAAGAACTTATGCCCATCCTTCTCAAACTCTTCCAAAAGATTGAAGAGGAGGGAACATTTCCAAAGTTATTCTATGAAGCCACCATCACCCTGATAGCAAAACTAGACAAAGACACTACCAAGAAATAAAATTACAGGCAAACATCTTTGGTGAATATAGATGCAAAAATCCTCAACAAAATAGCAAACTGAATCCAGCAACACATAAAAAGGATCATACACCATGATCAAGTTGGATTCATCCCAGGGTCACAAGGATGGTTCAACATATGCAAATCAATTAATGTGATACACAACATCAACAAAAGGAAAGACAAAAAGATGATCATCAAAGACACATCATCATCTCAATAGATGCAGAAAAAGCATTTGATAAAATTCAACATCCATTCATGATAAAAAAAAAAACCTCTCACCAAAGTGGGTGTAGAGGGAACATATCTCAGCATAATAAAAGCTATTTATGACAAACCCATAGCCAACATAATACTCAACAATGAAAAGCTGAAAGCCTTCCTGCTAAAATCTGGAACAAGACAAGGAAGCCCACTCTCACCAATTCTGTTCAACATAGTATTGGAAATCCTAGCCACAGCAATCAGACAAGAAAAAGAAGTAAAAGGTATCTAAATTGGAAGGGAAGAGGTAAAATTGTCATTATATGCAGATGGCATGATACTTTATATAGAAAACACTAAAGATGCCACACAAAAACTATTACTACTGATAAATGAATTCAACAAGCTAGCAGGATACAAGATAAACATACAGAAATCGGTTCCATTTCTCTACACTAACAGTGAAATATCAGAAAGAGAAAGTAAAAACTACAATCTCTTTTAAAAATCGCATTAAAAAAATACATAGGAATAAACCTGACCAAGGAGGTGAAAGACTTATACACTGAGAGCTATAAAACATTGATAAAGGAAATTGAAGGTGATTCAAAGAAATGGAAACATATCCCATGCTCTTGGATTGGAAGGGTTAATACTGTTAAAATGGCCATACTACCCAAAGCAATCTACAGTTTTAATGTGATCCCTATCAAATTACCCCTGACATTTTTCACAGAACTAGAACAAATAATCCTAAAATTTATATGGAACCACAAAAGGCCTAGAATTGCCAGAGCAATCCTGAGGAAAAAGAACAAAGCAAGAGGCATAACTCTCGCAGACTTCAAACAGTACTACAATGCTACAGTAATCAAAAGAGTGTGGTATTGGCACAAAAACAGATATATGGATCAATGGAACAGAATAGAGAGCCCATAAATAAACCCACACACCTGTGGTCAATTAATCTTTGACAGAGGAGGCAAGAATATACAATGGAGAAAAGACAGTCTCTTCAGCAAGTGGTGCTGGGAAAGCCGGACAGCTCCATGTAAATCAATGAAGTTAGAACACTCCCTCACACCACACACAAAAATAAACTCAAAGTGGCTTAAAGACTTAAATATGAGACATGACACCATAAAACTCCTAGAAGAGAACACAGGAAAAACATTCTCTGACATAAATTGTAGCAATGTTTTCTTAGTTCAGTCTCCCAAGGCAAAAGAAATAAAAGCAAAAATAAACAAATGGGACCTAATCAAACTTATAAGTTTTGTACAGCAAAGGAAACCATAAACAAAACAAAAAGACAATCTGTGGAATGGGAGAAAATATTTGCAAACAATTCGACCAACAAGGGCTTAATTTCCAAAATATACAAACAGCTCATACAGATCAATATCAAAAAACAACCCAATCAAAAAATGGGCAGAAGACTTAAATAGACATTTCACCAAAGAAGACATACGGATGGGCAATAAGCACATGAAAAGATGCTCAACATCACTAATTATTAGAGAAATTCAAGTCAAAACCACAATGAGATATTACCTCACACCAGTCAGAATGGGCTTCATCAAAAAGTCTACAAAAATAAATGCTGGAGAGGGTGTGGAGAAAGGAGAACCCTCCTATACTGTTGGTGGGAATGTAAATTTGTAAAGCCACTATGGAGAACAGCATGGAGGTTCCTTAAAAAACTAAAAATAGAACTACCATATGATCCAGCAATCCCATTCCTGGGCATATAGCTGGAAAAGATGAAAAGTCTAATTCGAAAAGACGCATGCACCCCAGTCTTCATAACACTACTATTTACAATAGCCAAGACATAGAAACAACCTAAGTGTCCATCAGCAGATGAATGGATAAAGAAGATGTGGTGTATATATATATATATATATATATATAATGTAATACTACTCAACCATAAAAAAGAATGAAATAGGGCTTCCCTGGTGGCGCAGTGGTTGAGAGTCCCCCTGCCGATGCAGGGGACGCAGGTTCGTGTCCCAGTCCGGGAGGATCCCACATGCCGCAGAGCGGCTGGGCCCGTGAGCCATGGCCACTGAGCCTGCGCGTCCGCAACGGGAGAGGCCACAACAGTGAGGGGCCCATGTACCACAAAAAAAAAAAAAAAAGTGAAATAATGTCATTTGCAGCAATATGAATGGACTTAAAGATTACCATACTAAGTGAAGTAAGTCAGAGAAAGACAAATATCATATGATATCACTTATATTCAGAATCTAAAAAAACGATACAAATGAACTTATTTACAAAACAGACTTAGAGAATGAACTTACGGTTACTGGGGGGAAGGGATAGTTAGGCAGTTTGGGATCAACATGTACACACTGCCATATTTAAAATGGATAACAAACAAGGACCTACTGTGTAGCACAGGACCTTTGCTCAATGTTATGTGGCAGCCTGGTTGGGAGGGGAGTTTGGGGGAGAATGGATACATGTATACGTATGGCTGAGTCACTTTGCAGTGCACCTGAAACTATCACAACACTGTTAATTGGCTATACTCCAATATAAAATAAAACCCCCAAAAACCACTAATTTGAAAAGATACATACACCCCAGTTCATTCTTGATTTGACTATTGAGAGGTCTTTCCATTGGCTCCTGTTTTCCTTTGACATAATTCCATCTTGTGGGGTTTTTTTTTTTTTGGAACTTCCTTACTTTCAAGATTATCCTGGCTTATATATTTACTGTCTCAGTCCTAGCATCAGCCATTTCTTCAAAGAGCCCTGGTTCATTTTATTAGAGAATGGTATTAAAAATGTACATGTGGGAGCTAAATGTGCCCCAATGACAATGCAAGAAAATATATCCAACCTATGTGTACTGTTGAAGCTTAGCTTGGCCCACTCCAAAATATGCCACAATGGCATAGTGATTATTTTGAATTAAAGTTATTTAAGAAATGGCTGACCTTCCTCTCTATCTCCCTGAAAGCAGGAAATACATCTCCCTTATGAAAGGTGCACTCCCATAAGGGTGGTAAAGAGACACCCTTATCCTGTGAGATAGGGAATTCAGGGCCAAGAAGCCTATATGAAGTGTGGACCAAAAAACAATGCAGAAGGCTGCAAATAAGAAGAGTTTATTTGAGGTCTTAAGAATTGCCATTCAGGGATTTCCCTGGTGGTCCAGTGGTTAAGATTCCATGCTTCCAATGCAGGGGGCCCGGGGTTGATCCCTGGCCAGAGAACTAGATCCCGCATGCATGCCACCACTAAAGATCCTGCATGTCTCAATGAAGGTCCCGCACTCGGCAATGAAGATCCCACATGCCACAACTAAGACCCAGCGCAGCCAAATAAATAAATAAATATTAAAAAAAAAAAAAAAGAATTGCAATTCAGGTGAAACTGAAAGAGTGTTCCAGGGAAGAGAAAGAGTCAGGAGTTTATAAATATCCTCAGCATCCATCTCCAGTACTTTTTCATTTTTACGAAGTGAAATTGCCTCCATTAAACACAAACGCTTCTCAGCCTCTGGCAACCACATTCTACTTTCTGTCTCTGAATTTCATTTCTCTGAATACGTCTTATAAGTGGAATCATATAACGTTTACCTTTTGTGACAAGGTTATTTCACTTGGCATAATGACTTCAAGGCTCATCCACGTTGTAGCATGTGTCAGAAATTTTTTCATTTATAAAGCCGAATAATATTCCTTTGTGTATATACCACATTCTTTTTATGGATTCATTCATCTTTGGACATTTGGGTTACTTCCACCTTTTGGCAATTGTGAATAGTGTTGCTATGAATATGGGTGTCTAAATATCTGTTTCAGATTCTGCTTTCAAACATTTTTGGTGTATACTCTGAAGTGGAATTGACAGATCATATGTTAATTCTATGTTTAAGATTTTGAGAAACTGCCATAATGTCTTCCACAGTGGCTGCACCATTTTACTTTATTTCTTATATGGCAGAATAATATGGAAGTTTATGGATCTACCCTGTTTTGCTTATCCATTCATCCACTGATGGGCATTTGAATTGTTTTTACCTTTGGGCTATTGTGAACACAGTTGCTATGAATATTCGTGTACCACTTTTTGTTTGAACACCTGTTTTCAATTCTTTGGAGGCCTGTATCTAGGAGTGGAGTTGTTGAACCAAATGGTAATTTAATTTTTATCTCTTTGAGGAAATGCCAAACATATGGTCTGAACTTTTACATTTCCATAAGAAATGTGTAAGGGTTCCAGTTTTGCTACATTGTTGCCAACACGTTTATTTGTTTGTTCTTGATTATAACCATTTAGTGTATATGAATATATATTGCATTGTGTTCTAATTTGCGTTTCCATCATAACATGAAAAATATACCTAAGATGGTTTTATTAGAAACTCAAATCTCAGGATACTGCTCAGTAGCCATAGCTGTTGTATAACCCCAAACTATTAACATTTACCCTAAATACATGTTTAAAACCATTAGGCCGGGCTTCCCTGGTGGCGCAGTGGTTGGGAGTCCGCTTGCCGATGCAGGGGACACGGGTTCGTGCCCCGAGCCGGGAAGATCCCACATGCCGCCGAGCGGCTGGGCCCGTGAGCCATGGCCACTGAGCCTGCGCGTCCGGAGCCTGTGCTCCGCAACGGGAGAGGCCACAACAGTGAGAGGCCCGCGTACCGCAAAAAAAAAAAAAAAAACCATTAGGCCCAAAAATGAGCCACCAAAATTCATTACAATACCACAACCAGTTCTAACACTCACAATTAACACAAGCTCACAATAAATTTGTGAAGGTTTTAAAGAAAAGCCTATACGAGTAACTAGAAAAATAGTACTTAAATACAGTGTATGTCATCATTATTCTTACATGGAATGTAACCATGGCCAATGACATGAAAAATCCTCACTGTATTTCAACTATAAGAACACTAATGATCAACATTCAAAAATCCCTCGCATTAATCAAAATTGCTAATGACAAGTTTATTGATCTACCAGTCCTATGAAATATCTCATCATAGTGAAGTTTCTATTCCCTGCTTGGTATTTGTTTAATTTTACAAATATTAACAGATTTATTCCTAGCAATATATTATACATCAGATACAATAACCATTTTCTCATCTGTAATGCATATCTACCAAGATGTAAACTACAGATGAATTATCCGATACTTACATGCAAGTGGAGCTTCCATATTCTTTATTTGCTTATTTGTTCATGTAGGGTGAAGGCCTGTATTATGGATTTTGCACCCTTCTTAGAAACATGAGACATTGGAATCATCCTACTATTTACAGTAATAGCCACAGCATAGGTTATTACATCTTACCATGAGGCTAAATACCTTTTGAGGACCAACAGTCATTTCAGCAATTCCTTACATTGGCCCCAGCCTAGTCAAATGAATCTGAAAAGGATTCTCAGTTGACAAATCCACCCTTACCTGATTCTTCACTTTCCACTTTATCCTCCCATTTTTTATTGCAGCTTTAACAGCTGTTCACCTATTAGTCCTTCATGAAACAGGCTCTAATAATCCAACAGGAATTTCATCCAATATGGGCAAAATCACATTTCATCCATACTGCAAAATTAAAGATATCTTGGGTGCCTTGTTCCTATTTCTAATCTTACTAATACTAGTAGTATTTTCACCTGAACTTCTAGCGGACCCAGACAATTATACTCCAGCTAACCCCTCCAACACTCCCCACACATCAAAGCAGAGTAATATTTCTTATTTGCATACACAATTCTATGATCCATTCACAAAAAATAGGTGTACTAGCCTTAATCTTCTTGATCCTAATTTTAGCAACTGTCCAAATATTTCATACATCAAAACAACAGAGTATAACATTCTGACCTCTTAGCCAATACTTATTCTGAGTACTAGTAGCAGGCTTATTAACACTAACATAAATTGGAGGACAACCCATTAATGATTCATTTATTATCATTGGACAACCAGCATCTATTCTATACTTTCTTCTAATACCACTAACAAGCATTATTGAAAGCAACCCCCTAAAATGAAGAGTCTTTGTAGTATATTTATTACTCTGGTTTTGTAAACCAGAAAAGGAGAACATATTTCTTTTTTTTTGTTTTTTTTGGGTTTTTTTGCAGTACGCGGACCTCTCACTGTTGTGGCCTCTCCCGTTGCGGAGCACAGGCTCTGGATACGCAGGCTCAGCGGCCATGGCTCATGGGCCCAGCCGCCCTGCGGCATGTGGGATCTTCCCGGACTGGGGCACGAACCCATGTCCCCTGCATCGGCAGGCGGACTCTCAACCACTGTGCCACCAGGGAAGCCCAGGAGAACATATTTCACTAAGACTCAAGGAAGAAGCTCCAGCTCCACCATCAGGACCCAAAGATGAAATTTTACTTAAACTATGCCCTGAACAATTTGCTATGGGACATAAACGCTATCTTTAGGTAATATATAAGTATTTAAAAATGACATCATAAAAGCTAACATTACTATGTATTTGTGCATTGTGCCCTCCCACATATATAAACACATAATATGCTTTATCATACATGGTACATATATGTATAATTGTGAATTAATTATCTACCCCATGCATATAAGCATGTACATCAGTCTATTAATATTACATAACACATTAAAACAGTTCAATGCATATTAGATTCCAGCCCCTAAGGATATTCATAGGGATAATTGAAGTGATTAATATTACATAGGACATACATTTATTAATCATATATACCACATAAAGTCAAATCATTTCCAGTCAACATGTTTATCATAACTGATAATGAGAGCTTAATCAGTAAGCCACAGTAAATCATAAACCCGCCCACAAACATGCCTCTCTCTTTGTTCTGGGCCCATGAACCATGGGGATTTTTGTAAATGAACTATATCTGGCATCTGCATCTTACTTAAGGGCCATCTCACCTAAAATTGCCTACTCATTCTACTTCAATAAGACATCTTGATGGACTAATGACTAACCACCCCATGTTAACACATAACAGGTTTCATGCATTTGGTATTTTTAAATTTTGAGGGGTGCTGTGACTCAGCTATGGCCATCAGAGGCTTTAACACAGTCAAGCAACTTGTAACTGAGCTTAAATTGAATATTATTTACCAATTATTTACCAATAAGCAACTATAATGTGTTATTGAGTCAATGGTCATAGTACATAGAGCAATTACACGTATATGTACATATGCACATGTGTTTCAAGTAAATAGCTTCCTTAATCAAACCCTCCTACTTCCCACTAAATCTCATACTTTGTATGCCATTATTGCCCTGCCAAACCCCCCCAAACAAGGCAAAGCATATAACTACACAGGAGTCAACTAACTCATCTAACAAACATATTGCCCTTACCTCACCAACCCAAAGTTAGTATAACTACAAACTAGCCTCCTCATAATACCAATTACCTATAGAAGTCTTATATAGAAAGACATCCCCCTAGATCTGCCATTTACTTCAAACAAAATAAATAATAAAGTACATTTTAATACTCTGCATAAGAAAAAATATTAAATATTTCAATACTAATTTTAACACAACCCAAACTACTAAACCAAATACCAATATATCACTTAAATACAGAAATCTTATATGTACAAAGTCCTGCTTAACCTGTAATGTAGCTTAATAATTAAAGTGAAGCACTGTAAATGCCTAGATGAATTTATTAACTCCATAAACACATAGGTGTGATCCCAGCCTATTAATTTCTTATAAAATTCCACATGCAAGTATCTGCGTCCCATTGAGAATGCCCTCTAAATCATAAAAGATTAAAAGGAGCAGGCATCAAGCACACTAAAAAGTAGCTCACAATGCCTTGCTTAATTTCACCCCCATGGAAAATAGCAGTGATAAAAATTAAGCCATAAAAGAAAGTTTGAGTAAGTTATATTAACTAATTAGGGCTGGCAAATTTCATATCAGCCACCTTGGTCATAAGATTAACCCATATTAATAGAACTACAGAGTAAAGCATGTTAAAGATTACCCCAAAATAAAATCCTAGCTAAGCTAAAAAGCCCTAGCTAAAATAAAAATAAGCTATAAAAGTGACTTAACATTTCTGATTATATGACAGCTAAGATCTAAACTGGGATTAGCTATCCCACTATGCTTAGCCCTAAATTCAAATAATTATAACAATAAAATTATTCACTAGAGTACTTACTAGCATCAACCTAAACCTTAAAGGACCTGGTGGTGCTTCATACCCTGCTAGAGGAGCCTGTTCTATAACCAATAAACCCCAATAAACCTCACCAAACATATACACCACCATCCTCAGGAAACCCTAGAAAGGAACAGTAGTAAGCATAATTATAAGACATAAAAATGTTAGGTCAGGGCTTCCCTGGTGGCACAGTGTTTGAGAGTCCGCCTGCCAATGCAGGGGAGATGGGTTCGTGCCCCGGTCCGGGAAGATCCCACATGCCGCGGAGCAGCTGGGCCCGTGAGCCATGGCCGCTGAGCCTGCGCGTCCAGAGCCTGTGCTCTGCAATGGGAGAGGCCGCAACAGTGAGAGGCCCGTGTACCAAAAAAAAAAAAAAAAAAAAAAATTGAGGTCAAGTTGTAACTTATGGAATGGGAAGAAATGGGCTACAATTTCTACCTCAAGAATATAAATAATTTATATGAAAGATTTTATGAAATAAAACCAAAGGAGGATTTAGTAGTAAATTAAGAATAGAGTGCTTAAATGAATCAGGCCATGAAGCACACACACACACTGACTGTCACTTCCCCTCCAATACTGATAATTTCATATGCCAGTAATAAGTTCCAGACATATAAGAGGAGATAAGTTGTAAGGAGGTGAGCATACTGGAAAGTGTGCTTGGATGAACCAAAGTGTAGCTTAAAGAAAAGCACCTAGGGACTTCCCTGGTGGCACAGTAGTTAAGAATCCGCCTGCCAATGCAGGGGACATGGGTTCGATCCCTGGCCTGGGAAGACCCCACATGCCTCAGAGCAACTAAGCCCGTGCGCCACAATTACTGAACCAGCGCTCTAGAGCCTGCGAGCCACAAGTACTGAGCCTGAGTGCCACAACTACTGGAGCCCGCACACCACAACTACTGAAGTCCGTGCACAGCAACGAAGACCCAACACAGCCAAAATTAAAAAAATAAATAAGAAAAGAAAAGCACCTAGTTCACACCCAAGAGAATTCATACTGCATGAACACTTTGTACTACAAGTAGCCCAAACTTCCCACCAAATTCAACTATCATTAAGTAAATTAAATAAAACATTCATTCAACATCTTAAGTATAGGATATAGAAATTTGTCTGGTGCTATAAAGTACCATAACGGAATGATGGAAGAAGTATTAAAAGTAGCAAAAACTGACCCCTTTTACCTTTTGCATAATGATTTAACTAGAAAACTTTAACAAAGAGAACTTAAGTTAAATACCCTGAAACCAGACAAGCTACTTATGAACGGTTTACAAGAACAAACTCATCTTTATGGCAAAATAGTGGAAACGATTTATGAGTAGAGGTGACAAGCCTAACAAGCCTGGTGTCAGCGGGTGGTCCAGAAAAGAATTTTAGTTTAACTTTAAATATTACTTTAAAAACATAACTTTTAACATAATTTTAAATGTTATTATAAAAAGGTAGAGCTTCTTAGATATAAGATACAACCTTCCTTAGAGAGTATGCATAAATATCACCATAGCTGACTTAAAAGCAGCCACCAGTTAAGAAAGCATTCAAGGTCAACAACACATTCATCTTAATACCAATAGTAAATAAACCAACTTCTAATTTAATACTGGACTAATCTATTAATTAATAGAATCAATACTGTTAATATGAGTAACAAGAAATATTTCTCCATGCATAAGCTTATATCAGAACAGATAGCCCACTGATAGTTAACAATAAACCTAAACTAATACTTAATCTATTCAAACACTGTTAACCCAACACAAGTATGCATTTAAGGAAAGATTTTAGAAAGTAAAAGGAACTTGGCAATCACAAACCCTGCCTGTTTACCAAAAACATTACCTCTAGCACTTCTGGTATTAGAGGCACTGCCTGCCCAGTGACATCTCTTTAATGGCTGTGGTATCCCAACTGTGGGAACACAGCCTAATCGTTTGTTCTCTAAAGAAGGACTTGTATGACTGGTCACACAAGGGATTTACTCTCTCTTTTAATCAGTGTAATGGACCTTCCTGTGAAGAGGTGGAAATAAGATGAGGAGACCCTATGAAGCTTTAATTAATTAATCCAAAAAATAAACAATAAACTTTAAGGGCTAACATCACTTTTTTTGTTTTTTGCTAACATCACTTTTAATGGATTAACAATTTTGGGTGGGTGACCTCAAAGAATTAAAACAACCTCCGAGTGATTAAAATTTAGACCAACTAGTCAAAATGCTTTACCACTTATTGATTCAAAATATTGATCAATGGAACGAGTTACCCTAGGGATAACAGCTCAGTCCTCTTCTAAAGTTCATATCAACAATAGGGTTTATGACCTCAATGTTGGATCAGGACATCCCAATGGTGTGACTGCTATTAATGGTCTGTTTGTACAATGATTAAAGTCCAATGTGATCTGAGTTCAGACTGGAGTAATCCCAGTCGGTTTCCATCTATTATACATTTGTCTCAGTATGAAAGGATGAGAGAAATAAGGCCCACTTTACAAAAGCACCTTCAAACTAAATGATGATAAAATCTACATTCAATTAATTTATACATATCCTATTGTAGACAGGGTTTGTTAGGGTTTGCAGAGCCCAGCAATTGCATAAAACTTAAACCTCTATTCCCAGAGGTTCATGTCCTCTTCCTAAGAATATGTTTATAATTAACATTCTTTCACTAATTACCCAATTTTACTCACCATAGCATTCCTTACATTAACTGAATGGAAAATCCTAGGCTATATTGAAATCCAGAAAGGGCCAAACATCACCAGCCCCTATGGATTATTACAGCCTACTGCTGATGCAGTCAAATTATTTATTAAGGGACCACTATGACCATCAACATCATCACTTTATATGTTTATTATTGTGCCAATGCTAGCCTTAACCCTGGCTCTCACAATATGAATTCCTCTTCCTATACCTTATTCACTTATTAATATAAACTAGGCATACTATTTATATTAGCCATATCAAGCCTAGCCATTTATTCCATCCTCTGACCTGGATGAACTTCAGATTCAAAATATGCAGTAATTGGAGCTCTATGGGCAGTAGCACAGGAAACTTCATATGAAGTAACAGTAGCAGTTATTCTCTTATCAGTCCTACTGATAAATGGATCATTTACACTTTCAACAGCAATTATTACACATGTGGACTGAAAAAAATGCACAACGTGAGAGTTGTGAGTTAAGTTTTATTTGGAGCAAAATGAGGACTATAGCCCAGGAGACAGCATTGCAAACAACTCTGAAAAACTGCTCCAAAGAGGTAGGGAGGAAGGTCAGTACATATGTGATTTTTCAGAAGGCTGCTGCTAATCTCATGAAGCAGATGTCACCATGACAGATTTTGGTGCTTTTCTAGATATGAGGAGATGCAAGAATTGGGCTCATAAAATTTTCTCCTGAAAATATCTAATTTCTGAAGGCCTGTTCTGCCAGTTTTCCCCAGAGCACAGAGGGCCTCATTCCTGATCTCTGCCCTGAACTCCTTTCAGGGGTTGTTGAAAGTCAGTGGTCTCAGCAGCTTGTGAGTTAATCCTTGTAGAGAGAGGTGGCAAGTGCCAACCTTTATCTGGCACACAAGAACACCTGTAACTAATTTTCCTCCTGACCCCATCCATAAATCGTTTATTCTAGCAGAAATCCAATGGAGCCCCATTTGATTTAACAGAAGGAGAAACCTGTATTTGCCTTCAATGTAGAAAACGTAGCCGGACAATTTGCCCTGTTCTTCCTAGAAGAATATGTCAATATCATCATAAGAAACATTTTCATAACAATCTTATTTTTAGGAGAATTTCGCATTTCCTTCCAGAATTATATACAGCTAATGTCATCATTAAAACACTCCTAACAGGGCTTCCCTGGTGGCGCAGTGGGTGAGAGTCCGCCTGCCGATGCAGGGGACGCGGGTTCGTGCCCCGGTCCGGGAAGATCCCACATGCCGCGGAGCGGCTGGGCCTGTGAGCCATGGCCGCTGAGCCTGCGCGTCCGGAGCCTGTGCTCTGCAACGGGAGAGGCCACAACAGTGAGAGGCCCGCGTACTGCAAAAACAAAACAAAACAAAACAAAACAAAAAACAAAAAAAACCACTCCTAACAGTCTCCTTTCTATGAATTCGAGCATCATATGCACAATTTTGAAAGGATCAACTTATACATCTCTTAATTTTTTAATTTTATTTTATATTGACATATAGTTGATTCACAATGCTGTGCCAATCTCTGCTGTACAGCAAAGTGACTCAGTTATACACATATAGATAATTTTTATATTCTTTTCCATTATGGTTTATCACAGGATATTGAATATAGTTCCCTCTGCTATACAGTACGACCTTGTTTATCCATTCTATATATAATAGTTTACATCTGCTGATCCCAAACTCCCAGTCCTTCCCTCCTCTATACTGCTCCCCCTTGGCAACCACAAGTCTATTGCCTATGTCTGTGAGTCTGTTTCTGTTTTGTAGATAGGTTCATTTGTACCATATTTAGATTCCACATATAAGTGATATGATATGGTATTTGTCTTTCTCTTTCTGACATACATCTCTTATAAAATTTTTTACCACTAACATTAGCCCTATGTATTATATATGAGAGGTTTCATCACATCAGGCATCACACCACAAACATAAATAATATGTCTGAGAAAAGAGTCACTATGATAGAGTAAATAATAGAGGTTTAAATGCTCTTATTCCTATAATCATAGGAATTGAAACTACCCTTAAGAATTTTACATTCTCCATGCTACCACATAACACCACATGCAATAGTAAGGTCTGCTAAATAAGCCAGCGGGCCGATACCCCCCAAAATGTTGTTGTATATCCTTCCTGTACTAAGAAACCCTATTTTTACTATCATTCTACTGACCATCATCTCAGGAACCATAATAGTAGTAACAAACTCACACTGGTTACTATTATCCCCATTATAATAAAAAATTTAACTCATGAGCTATAGAAACGTTCAACAAATATTTCCTAAAACAATCCACCACATCAATACTACTTATAATGGCTATTATCATTAATCTAATATACTCTGGTCAAAGAACACAAAGAATAACACAAATCTTTAATCCAGCAGCATCCACCCTCATGAAAATCGCCCTTGTCACAAAAGTAGGACTTGCCCCATTTCACTTCTGAGTGTCTGAAGTCACACAAGGCATCCCATGAACAGCAGGCCTGATGCTATCAGCCTGACAAAATTGCACCCCTATCAGTTTTATACCACATGTCACCATCCATCAACCTAAATATACTATTAATCATAGTGATATTATAAATCATAGCTGGAGGCTGAGGCAGACTTAGCCATACTCACCTGGAAAAAATAACACCCTCCTCATCAATTGCCCATATAGGATGAATAACAGCTATTATAAAGTATATTCCAATTATAACAATCCTAAACATACTAATTTATATCATAACAACACTCTCCTCTTCTTATTTATGCCCAGATCATGTACTACAAGAGTATCATTATCACACACATGAGATAAAACACCTCCCATCACAATCCTTTTCCTCACCATTATAGTATCATTAGGACATCGCCCATCACTATCAGGGTTTTTACCCAAATGAATAATTATCGAAGAGATAACAAAAATGATAACATCATTCTACCAACACTAATAGCCATCATAGCAGTCCTCAGCATATATTTCTACTTGCAGCTAACATACTCCACATCACTAACTATATTCCCTTCAATAAACAACACAAAAGTAAAACAACAGTTTGAACATACAAAACAAATAACCTTCCTATCATTACTAATCGTGATAGCCACATGATTACTACCCTTAACTCTGATTTCTATCAGTGCTGGACTAGGAATTTAGGTTAGTTTAGACCAAGAGCTTTCAAAGCCCTAAGCAAGTATTATTTACTTAATTCCTGAAAATAAGGATTGCAAGACTCTATCCTACATCAGTTGAGTGCCAAGAAAACACTTTAATTAAGCTAAATCCTTACTAGATTGATGTTCTTCCACCCCAGGAAATTTTCATTAATAGGTATGTACTCTAGTCAACTGGCTTCAATCTAATTTTGCCATCAAGGAAAAAAAGGTGGGAAAAGCACTAGCAGAACTGAAGCTGCTTCTTTGAAATTACAATTCAATTTGTTGATTCACCACAGTGTTTGGCAAAAAGAGAGCTCAATCTCTGTCTTTAGATTTACAGTCTAATGCTAGCTCTATCATTTTACCTCTGTTCGTACACTGCTATGTAAAGTTAAAATAAGGAAGGAATAGAATTGTTTTCAACTGCTGTCAAGCCAACACCATAATCATTATTTCTTTCTCAATAAATGAGATAATAGTAAAAAATTACATAACTTTTTCAAAGTTAAATCATAGGCAAAAATCCTGTGTATCACTAAGGCACATCCACTTCATCTAGGCTCTCAAGATGCAGCATCATCTATTATGGAAGAACTTTTACATTTTCATAATCACACATTAATAATAATTTTTAAAATAAGTTTTCTAGTTCTCTATATTATTTCACTAATATTGACAACTAAACTGACTCATATGCGTAAAACAGATGCACAGTTAAAGAGAAGTTGAACAATTTGCCAGCCATCATTGTAATCTTCATTGCCCTATCATCATTGTGAATCCTTTGCATGATACAGGAAATCAATAACTTTTCCCAAACCATAAAAACTAGGGGTCAGTAATGATGCTGAAGCTACAAATACACAGATTATGAAGAATTAAATGTTGACTCCTCTATAATCCCCACATCAGATCTAAAACCAAGAGAATTATAACTAATAGAAGCCAACAAGGGACTTCCCTGGTGGTCCAGTGGTAAAGAATCCATCTTCCAATGCAGGGGACACAGGTTCAATCCCTGGTCAGGGAACTAGATCCCACATACTGTGGGACAACTAAGCCTGCGTGCCACAGCTACTGAGCTCGCACCCATCAACTAGAGAAAAGCCTGCGCCATGCAACGAAGAGCCTGCATGCTACAACGAAACATCGTGCATGCCTCAATGAATATCCCATGTGCCGCAACTAAGACCCAACGCAGCCTCAAAAATAAACAAATAAAATAATAATAAATATATAAAAAGAAATCAATGGAATTAAAAAAAAGTCAATAAGGGAGTAGCATAGAGATAATCATCAAATGTTAATTTCATCTGAAAATGTTTTACACTCATGAGCTGTTCCTTCTTAGGCCTAAAAAACAGTTGCTATCCCAGAATACTTAAATTAAAGAATCCTAATATTGACAGGACCTGGCGTTATGTTGTGGACAATGATCAGCAGAGGTCGTTTTCCTGCATTCAAAGACAGGACAGAAGGAGATGGCTGAGATGCAGGGGTGAATTTGGAGCCCATGGGGGACGTGCTCTCTGAGCTCCACGACAGAAACAGGGTCCCAGACCACCCGTCATGCCCTCCTGAGCGGAGTCTTGGGAACATTATGTGTTGGTGATGAAGTGATCTGAGTGCTTGCATAGCCCTGATGCTGTGTCCAACATGGGCCCCATGCTCTTGGGACCACACCTCGCAATCTATGGGTCCACCCTGCAGGGTCCTTCCTGCCACAGGAGTAGAGACCACCCAGCAAGCAGCCCCCTCCCCAACTAACAGGAAGAGAGGAGGAGAGCAGGGTCACCAGAGGAATCTCACTTAGACAACAATGCCCCAGGGGTGCCAGCGGGAACAGTGATGATACAGATGAGGCACAGCCCAAGAGACTGGACCAGAGGGCCCAACAAGCAGCTGGTCAGGTCCTGGCTCATCTGCACCCCAGACACCCTGTCCTTCATACACCCCCTTCCTCATATACCCTCTCCCTAAATGCAGATTCTTCAGATGTAAACAGGCAGAGCTTCAGACTGAAAGTCAGCTCTTCCAAAATGATCCCTCAGCAAACACTGCAGGATTCCACTCAAATGGGGGCCCTGGAGTTGACAACTCATGGACTGAGGTGGACGGCGGTGCTGGGACAGTGGGAGGAAATGGGAGTGAGACTTTCGTGGTTGTGGAATTTTGGTTTTACAAGATGAAAAGTTCTAGGGTTGGTGTGATGACTCCATGAGAAGGTGAATATATCTGATGCCTCAGAAACATGCACTTAAAATGGTGATGATTGTAAAGTGTATGCAATGTATGTTTTATTTCACTTAAAATAAAACAAAATTTTTAAATGATGTCTTATTAATTGGGATTCCAGTTAGACTCTCCTTTATCACAAATGTGTGAGGCCCAAGCACCATCCATCACCTTGGGGGCCATAATGGTACCCTCCCATGGCACGTGAGGGACCATTCTTAGGGGGGCTAGTCTGTGATACCTAAGCTCTGTTCAGGGGAACGCAGACAGTGGTGACACCCCTCAGATTAGATATACAATATGCTATGATATTAATATGATACCACCAAGGGTTATTTGTCACTCAGCAGAACACAGAACAGCAACTCACTCAAAGTTGCCTGTCCTCAAATGAATGTGACAAGATTAAGACAAGAAAAGGGACCACAGGTTAATCAGGGCAACAGCCTCAATTCAGATGTTGGAAATCTCAGAGGGCACAAGACACACTACAGCCAAAAAGCAGATGTACACGTGATCCTGACCCATGCAGATGACGTGAGACCCACACAATCCCCACACTCCCTACCTGGGGTCACCTGTCCATACTCCCTAGAGTGACCCCACCTCCCCAGACTCTGTACCTGGGGTCTCACATCCACACTCTCCAGGGTGACCCCACCTCCCCAGACACTGCACCTGGGATCACACTTCCACACTCATCAGGGTAATCCCCACCTCCCCAAACTGCCCACCTCGGGTCACACGTCCACACTCTCCAGGGTGACCCTCACCTTCCCAGACCCTGAACCTGGGGTTACCTGCCACACTCACCAAGTGACTCCCACTTCCCCAGACTCCACACCTGGGGTCACATATCTACCTTGGTCAGGACACCATGGCTGTGCTAAGTGGGGCCATATGTGTGAACAAGGCAGGTTCCTGGACCTCCTGGGACCCTAGAAAGAAGTGTAGGGTCCATCTCCTCTCCCCACACTTGGCCCAGAGAAGTCAGTCCCCTCCTGTTTCCACTTTGGTTCTATGTTATTTTAATTGTTTTTAATGCTTTCATGCTAAAGTTGAACACACCACCTTGGTTCTGGCAGGCTCAGCCCTTTCCTTTCTCACTGAGGTGATGAGAAAACTCATGGGACAGGAAGGCTGAAAAAGGAGGACAGGCCCAGAGAGTGGGGATGGATGGTCGACCGGAAGGACAGTGCAGAAGCAACCTCACCTGCTGCCCATCAGCCTTAAGTCCAGGTCCACGTGCCCT
This sequence comes from Grampus griseus, assembly GCF_964374135.1. Classification (NCBI taxonomy): domain Eukaryota; kingdom Metazoa; phylum Chordata; class Mammalia; order Artiodactyla; family Delphinidae; genus Grampus; species Grampus griseus. The sequence continues at coordinate 131,114,786 of NC_138999.1, forward strand.
GCAGTCAACTCACCAGGTAAACCTGCCTCCCTACTCTCCCTGTGCATGCTGGTGAATAGGAATAATTACCAGGTAGCACACCTGAGGAATCTCCATGAGCCCTAGGGAAGGTGAACCTCACAGGGATGAGAACTGAGGCCTCTACCACAGCACTGACCCTCAGCATGCATCCCCTGGGAGGGCCAGGTAACCACACTCAGAGCAGAGGCTCTTACCCAGACAAGCCCACATCAGCTCCAGACCCCAGACATCTGAGCACTGACATTTGGATGAAAGCACAGAGCTTCCCAGTGCTGAGGCCAGGCCAGGTCTCCACATCCACCCTGAAGCTCCCAGGACTGAGGCAAGGCTGGGTCTCTACCTAGGTCTCCACATCTTAGTGCATGCAGAACACTGTCAGGTCTAAATATACTTGGTGTAAAGAAGATGGTAAGGTCTAAATTTCCCAGCATAGACAGAAAATATTCTGGTCTAAATGTTCCAGTATAGACAGAACAAGCTCAGGTCTAAATGTACTCAGTGTAGACAGTACTTCATCAAGTATCAATGTGGTCAGAGTGACAGAATACTGTTAGGTCTAAATATACTCAGTGTAGGGCTTCCCTGGTGGTGCAGTGGTTAAGAATCTGCCTGCCAATGCAGGGGGCACGGGTTCGAGCCTGGTCCGGTAAGATCCCACATGTTGTGGAGCAACTAAGCCCATGCACCACAACTACTGAGCCTGCGCTCTAGAAGCCCATGAGCCACAACTACTGAGCCCACGTGCTGCAACTACTGAAGCCCATGCACCTAGAGCCAGTGCTCCACAACAAGAGAAGCTACCACAATGAGAAGCCTGTGCACCAAAACAAAGAGTAACCCCCACTCGCTGCAATGAGAGAAAGCCTGCGTGCAGCAATGAAGACCGAATGCAGCCAAAAATAAATGAATAAAATAAATAAATTAAAAAAATAAAATAGTTAGATAGCCTCATCCACCAGAGGGCAGACAGCAGAAGCAAGAAGAACTACAATCTTGCAGCCTGTGGAACAAAAACCACATTCACAGAAAGATAGACAAGATGAAAAGGCAGAGGGCTATGTACAAGATGAAGGAACAAGATTAAACCCCAGAAAAACAACTAAATGAAGTGGAGATAGGCAACCTTCCAAAAAAAGAATTCCGAATAATGATAGTGAAGATGATCCAGGACCTTGGAAAAAGAATGGAGGCAAACATTGAGAAGATGCAAGAAATGTTTAAGAAAACCCTAGAAGAATTAAAGAACAAACAGACAGAGATGAACAATACAATAACTGAAATGAAAAATACATTAGAAGGAATCAATAGCAGAATAACTGAGGGAGAAGAACGGATAAGTGACCTGGAAGACAGAACAGTGGAATTCACTGCTGCAGAACAGAATAAAGAAAAAAGAATGAAAAGAAATGAAAACAGACTAAGAGACCTCTGGGACAACATTAAACGCAACAACATTCGCATTGTAGGGGTCCCAGAAGGAGAAGAGACAGAGAAAGGACCAGAGAAAATATTTGAAGAGATTATAGTTGAAAACTGCCCTAACATGGGAAAGGAAATAGCCACCTAAGTCCAGGAAACGCAGAGAGTCCCATACAGGGTAAACCCAAGGAGAAACATGCCAAGACACATAGTAATCAAATTGGCAAAAATTAAAGACAAAGAAAAATTATTGAAAGCCGCAAGGGAAAAACGACAAATAACAAACAAGGGAACTCTCATAAAGTTAACAGCTGATTTCTCAGCAGAAACTCTATAAGCCAGAAGGGAGTGGCATGATATACTTAAAGTGATGAAAGGGAAGAACCTACAACCAAGATTACTGTACCATGCAAGGATGTCATTCAGATTTGATGGAGAAATCAAAAGCTTTACAGACAAGCAAAAGCTAAGAGAATTCAGCACCACCAAGCCAGCTCTACAACAAATGCTAAAGGAACTTCTCTAAGTGGGAAACACAAGAAAAGTAAAGGACCTACAAAAACAAACCCAAAACAATTAAGAAAATGGTCATAGGAACATACATATCAATAATTACCTTAAATGTGAATGGATTAAATGCTCCAACCAAAAGACACAGGCTTGCTGAATGGATACAAAAACAAGACCCATATAAATGCTGTCTACAAGAGACCCACTTCAGACTTAGGGACACATACAGACTGAAAGTGAAGGGATGGAAAAAGATATTCCATGCAAATGGAAATCAAAAGAAAGCTGGAGTAGCAATACTCATATCAGATAAAATAGACTTTAAAATAAAGAATGTTACAAGAGACAGGAAGGACACTACATAATGATCAAGGGATCAATCCAAGAAGAGGACATAACAGTTATAAATATATATGCACCCAACATAGGAGCACCTCAATACATAAGGCAACTGCTAACAGCTATAGAAGAGGAAATCGACAGTAACACAAAAATAGTGGGGGACATTAACACCTCCCTTACACCAATGGACAGGTCATCCAAAATGAAAATAAATAAGGAAACAGAAGCTTTAAATGATGCAATGGACCAGATAGATTTAATTGATATTTATAGGACATTCCATCCAAAAACAGCAGATTACACTTTCTTCTCAAGTGCGCACGGAACATTCTCCAGGATAGATCACATCTTGGGTCACAAATCAAGCCTCAGTAAATTTAAGAAAATTGAAATCATATCAAGCATCTTTTCTGACCACAACACTATGAGATTAGAAATCAATTACAGGGAAAACAATGTAAAAAACACAAACACATGGAGGCTAAACAATACGTTATTAAATAACCAAGAGGTCACTGAAGAAATCAAAGGGGAAATCAGAAAATACCTGGAGACAAATGACAATGAAAACACGATGATCCAAAACCTATGGAATGCAGCAAAAGCAGTTCTAAGAGGGAAGTTTATAGCTATAAAAGCCTACCTCAAGAAACAAGAAAAATCTCAAATAAACAATTTAACATTACACCTAAAGGAACTAGAGAAAGAAGAACAAACAAAACCCAAAGTTAGCAGAAGGAAAGAAATCATAAAGATCAGAGCAGAGATAAATGAAATAGAAACAAAGAAAACAATAGCAAAGATCAATAAAACTAAAAGCTGGTTCTTTGAGAAGATAAACAAAATTGATAAACCATTAGGCAGACTCATAAGAAAAAGAGGGAGAGGACTCAACTCAATAAAATTAGAAATAAAAAAGAAGAAGTTACAACAGTCACCGCAGAAATACAAAGCATCCTAAGAGGCTACTACAAGCAACTCTATGCCAATAAAATGGACAACCTGGAAGAAATGGACAAATTCTTAGAAAGGTATAACCTTCCAAGACTGAACCAGGAAGAAACAGAAAATATGAACAGACCAATCACAAGTAATGAAATTGAAACTGTGATTAAAAATCTTCCAACAAACAAAAGTCCAGGACCAGATGGCTTCACAGGTGAATTCTATCAAACAATTATAGAAGAGCTAACACCCATCCTTCTCAAACTCTTCCAAAAAATTGCAGAGGAAGGAACACTCCCAAACTCATTCTATGAGGCCACCATCACCCTGATACCACAACCAGACAAAGATACTATAAAAAAAGAAAATTACAGACCAATATCACTAATGAATAGAGATGCAAAAATCCTCAACAAAATACTAGCAAACAGAATGCAGCAACACATTAAAAGGATCATACACCATGATTAAGTGGGATTTATCCCAGGGAGGCAAGGATTCTTCAATATACGCAAATCAATCAGTGTGATACACCATATTAACAAACTGAAGAATAAAAGCCATATGATCATCTCAGTAGATGCAGAAAAAGCTCTTGACAAAATTCAACACCAATTTATGATAAAAACTGTCCAGAAAGTGGTCATAGAGGGAATCTACCTCAACATAATAAAAGCCATATATGACAAACCCACAGCAAACATCATTCTCAATGGTGAAAAACTGAAAGCATTTCCTCTAAGATCAGGAACAAGACAAGGATGTCCACTCTCACCACTATTATTCAACATAGCTTTGGAAGTCCTAGCCACGGCAATCAGAGAAGAAAAAGAAATACAAGGAATCCAAATCGGGAAAGAAGAAGTAAAACTGTCACTGTTTGCAGATGACATGATACTATACATACAGAATCCTAAAAATGCCAGCAGAAAACTACTAGAGCTAATCAATGAATTTGATAAAATTGCAGGATACAAAATTAATGCACAGAAATCTCTTGCATTCCTATACACTAATGATGAAAAATCTGAAGGAGAACTTAAGGAAACACTCCCATTTACCATTGCAACAAAAAGAATAAAATACCTAGGAATAATCCTTCCTAGGGAGACAAAAGACCTGTATGCAGAAAACTATAAGATACTGATGAAAGAAATTAAAGATGATAGCAACAGATGGAAAGATATACCATGTTCTTGGATTGGAAGAATCAACATTGTGAAAATGACTCTACTACCCAAAGCAATCTACAGATTCAATGCAATCCCTATGAAATTACCAATGGCATTTTTTATGGAACTAGAACAAAAAATCTTAAAATTTGTATGGAGACAGAAAAGACCCCGAGTAGCCAAAGCAGTCTTGAGGGAAAAAAACGGAGCTGAAGGAATCAGACTCCTTGACTTCAGACAATACTACAAAGCTACAGTAATCAAGACAATATGGCACTGGCACAAAAACAGAAGCATAGATCAATGGAACAAGATAGAAAACCCAGAGATAAACCCACGCACCTATGGTCAACTAATTTATGACAAAGAAGGCAAGGATATACAATGGAGAAAAGACAGTCTCTTCATCAAGTGATGCTGGGAAAGCTGAACAGCTACATGTAAAAGAATGAAATTAGAATGATCCCTAACACCATACACAAAAATAAACTCAAAATGGATTCGAGACCTAAACGTTAAGACTGAACACTATAAAACTCTTAGAGGAAAACATAGGAAGAACAGTATTTGACATAAATCACAGCAAGATTTTTTTGATCCACCTCCTAGAGTAATGGAAATAAAAACAAAAATAAACAAATGGGACCTAAGGAAACTTCAAAGCTTTTGCACAGCAAATGAAACCATAAACAAGACGAAAAGACAACCCTCAGAATGGGAGAAAATATTTGCAAACGAATCAATGGACAAAGGATTAATCTCCAAAATATATAAACAGCTCATGCAGCTCAATATTAAAGAAACAAACAACCCAATCCAAAAATGGGCAAAAGACTTAAATAGACATTTCTCCAAAGATGACATACAAATGGCCAAAAGCACATGAAAAGCTGCTCAACATCACTAATTATTAGAGAAATGCAAATCAAAACTACAATGAGGCATCACCTCACACCACTTAGAATGGGCCTCATCAGAAAATCTACAAACAACAAATGCTGGAGAGGGTGTGGAGAAAAGGGAACCCTCTTGCACTGTTGGCAGGAATGTAAATTGATACAGCCACTATGGAGAACAGTATGGAGCTTCCTTAAAAAACTAAAAATAGAATTACCATATGGTCCAACAATCCCACTACTGGTCATATACCCAGAGAAATCCATAATTCAAAAAGACACATGCACCCCAATGTTCATTGCAGCAATATTTACAATAGCCAGGTCATGGAAGCAACCTAAATGTCCATTGACAGATGAATGGATAAAGAAGATGTGGTACATGTATATAGTGGAGTGTTACTCAGCCATAAAAAGGAACAAAATTGAGTCATTTGTTGAGACGTGGATGGATCTAGAGACTGTCATACAGAGTGAAGTAAATCAGAAAGAGAAAAACAAATATCGTATATTAATGCATGTATGTGGAACCTAGAAAAATGGTACAGATGAAATGGTTTGCAGGGCAGAAGCTGAGACACAGATGTAGAGAACAAACATATGGACACCAAGTGGGGAAAACCACAGGTGGTTGGGGATGGTGGTGGGCTGAATTACGTGATTGGGATTGACATGTATACACTGATGTGTATAAAATTGATGACTAATAAGAACATGCTGTATAAAAAAATATATAAAATTAAATTAAAAAATTTAAAAAAATAGCAAAGAGGACAAAGCAGGGAAGTAAAAGCATCTCTTCTTACCAAAATAAATAAATAAATAAATAAATAAATAAATATACTCAGTGTAGACGGGACACCTTCAGATAAATGTTCCAATGTTCCAGTGCAGAAAGAACATAGCCAGGTATAAATGTACTTAGTGTAGACAGATCACTCTTGGGTCTTAATATCACAGTGTAGACAGGATATGGTCAGGTCTAAACATACTCGGTGTAGACAGAATATGGGAGATCTAAATCTACTGTGTAGACAGAACTTGGTCAGGTTTAAACTACCTTAGGGCTGCTCTCCTAGGAGGACAGGTCATACAAGTGGGGTCTCTCATCTCTGGACAGGGGGCTCACTCTCATGGTACATTGCTTGGAGACTAAATCAACATTGGGCTCCACATTTCACCCACATCAGGAAACGGAACAAAATCTCTCTGTCATTAAACATTTTGGCATGCAAAACAAAAATGTTACCAGTTTCTCTGGCCACATTATGGTTGGGATCCAGGGAAGAGTAAAATATGACTCCATGTTGGATCTGCTTCTTTTACTTTAACTTTTGCTCTCCGTTGCTTTTTGTTACTATAATCACTAAAAGGATGTTGACTATAGCCATTGGCATACATAATGGCCTACTTTGGGTAATCCTGCCCCTCTGCCTGAATGTTAAAGTGCCTTTGTTCCACTCACAGAGAGACATTCTGACCTTACCCACCTGTGAATAGCTGCAGAAAAGAAGAAATTAAGACATCCCCTCCCCGAGGCTGACCAAAACCAGGAGATATTTTGCAAGACTTATGGCCTTTTTACTTTACTTCCACATATCCTCCCCCTCTCTGTTCTATAAAATAAACTGGCATCCAGACCCCAATAAGATGATACTCTAGGACATTAGTCCACCATCTTCTCAGACGCCTGGCTTTCCAAATAAGTCACTGTTCCTTGCCTTAACACCTCATCTCCTGATTTATTGGCCTGTTGTGTGGTGAGCAGAGTGAGCTTGGACTCGGTAACAAATTTGGCTTAGCCAGCCAGGAGCCTTCCTGCTCGTGGCTAGCCAGTCCTGGTCAGGGAATTTTAGGGCAAGGCCCTAGCAGCTGCTGGGACCATTTGTCCTGAAGATCTTCTCTTCAAACTCCATGAAGCAGCACCTGCTACCCCAGCGCTTGGCAGTTGAAGCAAGGAAACTACAAACTTATGCTAGTTGATGGACTCGATTTTGGAGGGTAAGTCACTCTGGTGTGCACCCCAGGAGCATATTCCCCCCTCAATTTTGGCTTTCCCTTTATGGGACAAGCCAATTTGTTTGGTCAGGGTACCTGTTGGAGAGGGGAATTGTTGTTGGACTCTACCTGATTTGGGAAGCGGTTCGTTGGTTTTGGTTTTGGTTTTGTGTGCATCAATGCTGGAATTTATTTTTGGCTTTTGTGTTGGAATTTGTTTGCGTCTTTTGTGTTTTGGTGTTATCAAACTTATAAAAATGGGAAATACTCCATCTATCCTGAAGGAGAGCCCTTTGGGGCATATATTAGATAAATGGGCAAAACATAGCTGTGATGGTGGACTAAGAAAGACATGATGTACTATTGTAATAGGGTGTGGACTGAATATATGTTAGGATAGAAGAATGATGGCTCCTGAATGGCTAACTCAATTATTATATGATCTTGCAATTAGAAGTGTTTTGCAAAAGAGCAGGGAAAAGAGATGAGATTCCATGTGTAGAAGCTTTTATGCTATTGCATCAGGAGGAAAAGGAATCAGAGGGCTGCCGCCTTATGGTGCAGTGGTCTGAAAGAAAATCCAAGAAGGGACCTAGACAAAAGAGCTTAAAGAAAATTCAGGAGATAAAACAAAAACCAAATGAGGATCCATCCTCATTTGGATTTCTACAGTTTCCAGAAAGGATTTACCAAGATAGAGTTTCTAGAAAGGATTTATCAAGCTTATAGGCAGTATACAGATACAGACCCTGAAGCCCCTGAGAACTTAAGGATGGTAAATATGACCTCCATCGGGCAAAGCACCCCAGATATAAACAGAAAATTATAGAATTTAGATGGTGCATTTGGAATGAACACTTCTCAATTAGTAGATGTTGCTTTTAAAGTATTCAACAACAGAGAACAATGACAGAAGCAAGAAGATGCAAAATGAAATGCAGCCTTTCTGGCAGTAGCATTGAATTCCCAGAAGGGGGGTAACCTAAAGGAAGGTAAGCCAACACTGGGGAAGGAACAATGTACTTACTGCAAGGAGGAAGGGCACTGGAAAAAAGATTGTCCTAGACTAAAGAATAATAGAAGGAGGACAGGAGCCTCTCATATGTTAAAAAGAGAGGAACACTCTGTTAATGAATGAAGAGGCCAGGGGACTCCCTTGGGCTTGACATATCTGATTCTAATTTCCCCACAGGAGTCCTGGGTAACTTTGACAGTGGGGAACAAGTTGATTGACTTTCTAATAGATACGGGTGTCACATATTCTGTGGTAAACACCAAGGTGGCACAGAAAACATCCCAGTCTAACCTGGTCAAGGGAGTTTCTGGAGAAGTACAAAACCGTTCGTTCTTACAATCTCTAGAATGCCAACTAGGGGACCTCACCCTGAAACATCCAGTGTTCAATCCCCCTTTTAGGGTGAGATCTCCTTTGTAAAAGGAATGCTGGAACACCTAATCTAAAACAATATCCTCTGAGACAAGAGTCCCAAAAGGGAATTCAGCCAATTTTGGAAAAGTTTTTGAAAACAGGACTGATTAAACTTTGAAGGTCCCCATATAACACCCCTATCCTACTGGTCAAAAGGCCAAACTCAGCAGAATATCGCTTTGTCCAAGATTTGAGGGCTATAAATCAAGTAGTCCAAGACTTAAACCCTGTGGTGCCTAATCAACACACTCTGCTCACAACTATTCTGGGAGAATACGGCTGGTTCTCAGTCCTGGACTTAAAAGATGCCTTTTTTCTGCATTCCTATTGCAGAAGAATCACAGCAGCTAAGAGTAAAACGTTCCAAAGTAGGTAAATGGGTATGTCAGTCCTTCAATATCATTGAGGTAGCCACCTAATTCTTTGAAAAAACTGTTCTTGTTTTACAAATCTAGTCTTTACAGGGCCAGAGGTGTGGCTCCAAAAATAATCCGAAACCCACCAATCCTTTTACCACTCCCCAAACCTTCCCTATTTATCTTAACAGGCTTGTAAGTATTAAACAAAGGGGAAACAAAGTCATCCTAGGGGAACCTTGCCTATATCTTTAAGATGCAAATGTCCTACCTGGTCTTCTCAGGAACCCTTTACCTCTGCCATCTTTTTAAAACGCAAATTTTGAAAAGAGGGTAAAGTAATTTAGAAATTGACTTGTCAAGGATAAGTAGAAATCCTAAGTGTCTTTTCCATAAACATTAGTAAAAAGATTTAGCCATCTAGACAAGTGAGCTTGATTTGTTCCATTGCCAGGAACCCAATTTTAATCCAACCGCTTTTGTAAACTGATGGATTTTACATGCTGTACCTGACTCAGGGCTGAAATTTTGAAACGAGAACTATGTCTCTCTGTTTGTGTGTTTGTATGTGTCTATGTGTGTTGTAGATGTATGGTATTACCAAAATTAATTCGTAAAAGAGCTCTACCTAATTGACTTTTAAAAAATTAAGTGCTTATATAAATAGGAATATAAAACTGGACAGAATGAATTTTAGGTTCACATGATCTAGAAAATATTCAACATTAAACTGATATCTGGTACTGAAGGTGGCTTAAGCTTGTTGATCTAATTAATATAGACATGTCTTCAGAGTCATTAATATTAAGCATAATACTTTTTTGTACGTAGGAATCAAATAAGACCTTATTACATCTGTTGCAAGGAAAATAACTTGATATGATGAAACTTTAAAGTAAATGTAAATGAGATAAGAGCTTTTAGGTAAACTCTATACGAATAATTATGTTCTGAAAATTATCTAAAGTAGTCTCTCCAGATTTGGTGACTATTACTTGCCTCTTGGTTTTCACTAGAAATTAAGGTTTTTAAGAGTTGAAGATTCTAATTTAAATATGTAATTAAAACTACTAAAAATAATGAAACATTTCACTATATAATAGGAAAGTGGGATATATGTTTTGAGTAAAAAGGAGTTTTATGCATGGTCAGGCTGAGATTGGATTAAACTAAATTGGGTAAATAGATTTTGTTATTAAAAGTAGACTGGTGCAGGACCAGATTTTGTGCTTCTTTGCTAGGAGAACAAGTTTACTTAGAATGCTGCTTTTGATAACAGATTGTGTGAACTATCTTGCCTTTGAGCTGTATTTGTTCTTAAATTTTCTATCTGACCAAATGTTTAAAAATTTTTTTTTGATATTTTTGATGATTTTCCTATCAAATTCTAATTAAAGTTCTTTTGACTTCAGCTAGCTTTGGGATGCTTCAGAGGGCCCCTGAGAGCCTTCCCTATTGTGTAGGTTTTGCCTATGGCAGAGTGTTGGTTGGGATTTTCCCTTTTGAACTAGCCTTGGTCATTCATTCAGCTTCATCTCCAATGGGGCATTGGTTGGGGTTCTTCCCTTTTGTAGTGATGGGGCACTGGTTGGGAATCTTCCTTTTTTGGGACTAGGGAACTGTGACCCTGAGGCACCTCCAAGGCGGGGGGGCGGGGAATATATATATATATTAAACTGACTAGAATTGGTTGGTATGCTAAATTACATGGAAAGCATTGTCAAATGAATGATAAGCCTCCTCAGATTGTACAGTATGAATAAATGTTATTGATATAGACATTCTAAAAATTATATAAAGTTTCTGAAATTTGCATATATCCTGGTATAATTTTATAGTTTTAGTTGTTATCTTAAAGTGTTGTATGTCACAACAACTTGGATAAGCTTCTTTGCCAAGAAGAATTGTAATCAGATCTTTAATCTTATCTTTTTAAGACCTTTATCATTCATAGGCAGCTAAGGTGATGCTTTGCAAAACTGCCACATCTTCAAGAAGGCTCATAGGGACTTCCCTGGTGGTGCAGTGGTTAAGAATCTGCCTGCAGGGGCTTCCCTGGTGGCGCAGTGGTTGAGAGTCCACCTGCCGATGCAGGGTACATGGGTTCGTGCCCCGGTCCGGGAAGATCCCACATGCCGCGGAGTGGCTGGGCCCGTGAGCCACGGCCGCTGAGCCTGCGTGTCTGGAGCCTGTGCTCCGCAACGGGAGAGGCCACAACAGTGAGAGGCCGGCGTACTGCAAAAACAAACAAACAAAAAGAATCTGCCTGACAATGCAGGGGACACGGATTTGAGCCCTGGTCTGGGAAGATCCCACATGCTGCAGAGCAACTAAGCCCGTGTGCCACAGCTACTGAGCCTGTGCTCTAGAGCCTGCGGGCCACAATTACTGGGCCCACATGCCACAACTACTGAAGCCCACACACCTATAGCCCATGCTTTGCAACAAGAGAAGCCACCGCAATGAGAAGCTCGCGCACCACAACGAAGAGTAGCCCCCGCTCACAGCAACTAGAAAAAGCCCGCACGCAGCAACGAAGACCCAACGCAGCCAAAAATTAATTAATTAATTAATTTAAAAAAAGAAGGCTCATAAAAAGAAATTTTTTAACAAATATAAGTTTCTGATAGCCTTTAGATAATACCATTAGACTGGGTAACAAATGACAAAACTAATGGGAAAACTGATTACTTCATCTAGATCAACAGGAATTAATTACATGGGACTGAGTGAACTGATAAATATAATTTATAATTTTATGACTTTGGGAAATATACTAGCCTTAATCTTTGTTTTCCAGAAAGACCTTTTCTCTTATGCTATGACCTACAACAAGTTGATAAAGTATACCCTTGTAAACAAAGATGAAACATTTAGCTTTTTCTCTCTACCTGATCCTGCCAGAATTTGGCTTCTCCAGCTAGCTCTCCTGTGGACTTGATGGTTTACTGTAACTGGTTTACAACTAGTTATATTAAGCATTGTTTTAATTTGTTCTTTGTTTCCAAATTGTTTATGTTTTGTGTCTCCCTACTGCACTATGACTTTGTCAATGTTACTAGCTGCATTACTTATATACTGTCTATTTTATAAGATTGTTGTCTCTTAGAGTACCTAGTATGTAACCAGGTTTCCAACACAATTGATGATAGCTCAACATCTTGAGGTAGATCACATTTATGACTCTTATAGAATAATTGTAATACTGTGATTCTAAGTATGTGAGGAAGCAATAAGGGAAAACATTTTCTGGATCATAATAGACTAGAAAGACAGAGAATCTTTAATTATCACCAGGGCTTAATCTGGAAATTAGCACCTGGAGTGGCATATCAACAAGAATTTTCACCTGATCTTGGATGAGCCTTCCCAGTGCTGTGGGACAAAATTTGGTCATGAAATGTCTCCCAAATATTGGTCGAATTCCAGACCAAGAGGAGGATCTGAGAAATGGAATATTTCCTGCCACAGTCATTGGTGATTGCAGCCCTCCAACATGAGCTGTTGAGCCCTGTGGAAGGAAGAATGCCTGCCATCTAGCAGCCATCAGACTGCAGCCACTCCCTATGGTGAACCTTGAGGAAACTCAGGATGTGAAAATACAGGATTCAGGCCCCAGATAGCTGAGGTGCATATCAAAGGAATGATTTCAGCGAGCCCAGACTCTTGCGTTTTCCCATACAAAGAAAACTGCTAAACTCCTTAACCTGAGATTGTAATTTCCTTACAGTTGGACAAGGGTGGGTTAATCTACTTGTTTAATCCTATTCAACTGAACAACACAGCATCAGGTTCAAAGAGTTGGGAGTTTCACTATTTACTAAAAATTCTAAGAATTATTCCCTGCACAAGGCTGATCAATTCTATTCCATGATCACCCCTCGTCAACCTTACACCTCAGGAAGCAGTTAGAGTGGTCATCGCCCCTTTTCCCACAAGATTGTGGAATGAACATTGACTGTGGGGAATTGTAACAGGGAAGAGCAAAATTTCACTCCATGTTGGATCTGTTTCTTTTACTTTAACATTTGTTTTAGTTGCTTTTGTTATTATAATCATTAAAAGGATGCTGTCTATAGCTGTAAGCATACATAATGGCCTGCCTCGGGGAACCCTGCCCCTCTGCCTGAATGTTAAACTGAAGTGCCTTTGTTCTGCTCACAGGGAGAGGTTCTGACCCTGCCCACCTGTGAATGGCTGCAGAAAAGAAGAAGTTATCACATCCCCTCCCTGTTGCTGGCCAAACAGGGAGATATTTTGCAAGACTAATGGCCTTTTTACTTTATTTCCTCACCTCCTCCCCCTCTCTGTTCTATAAAAGAAACTGGCATCCAGGCCCTGAGAAGATGGTACTCTAGAACATTAGTCTGCCACCTTCTCGGATGCCTGGCTTTCCAACTAAAGTCACTATTCCTTGCCTCAACATCTCGTCTCCCAATTTATTGGCCTGTCATGTGGTGAGCAGAGTGAGGTTGGACTTGGTAACAGGGTGAGCAGGGAGCTTCATGTAGTGCAGCCCAGGCTCCTGCAAGGACAGACCAGAAGTGGCCTGACTCCAGCGTCCTGGGCTTCCAGCAGGAGGCAGCTGCACTGGAAGCCTGGGCAGAACAGTCCATCCCACGGGTTGACTCCAGACGTAGCACATTCAGGGTCACCGAGAGCCCCACACTCAGGTCCTGCTTCCCAGCAGCATGTGTGTGTGTGTGGGCCTGATGGCTCCTATGGCTTCTGGTCAAGTGACTTCCTGCACTAGTATGATGCCCAGAATGGGCACTGCACTGTCTTCTTCAAGGGAAGCCATCCAAGTGGAGAACCCACAGGCTGAACTCCTTGCACACTGCCCCATCTCCACCCAGTGACCCACCTGTCCACCAGGGGCCCATATCCCATGCCCACCTCCCCTGTGTGCATGGTGCCTGCTCTTTCAAAAGCAAAGTCTCACATGAAGGAGACCCAGTGGGGGCTGTCAACTCCCCAACTCTTGATGCTGAGTTTGAGGAGAATGAACCCCCTTCACTGAACAGTAGGACACTCTGAGGAAAGAGGTGCTGACCCCATCAGAGTCGGGGCTGTGCTGAGCAAGTTACTCCCTGAATATTATAAGACATGAGAAATTAACGTAGACACTACCTGTGTCCATTAATGGCTGAACAGAAAACCAAAACATGGTCCATCCACACAAAGGAATGTTATTCAGCCTAAAAAGGAAGGGAATTCTCACACAGGCTACAGCGTGGATGACCCTGAGGGCATTATGCTCAGTGACATAAGCCAGACACAAAAGGACAAATACTGTGTGATTCCACTCACACGAGGCCCCTGGGGCAGGCAGATCCACAGAGACAGATGAGAGTTTCACCTTCCGTCATTCTTGGGGTGTAACCTGCACTTTTAAGCAACACCCAGGGGTCCTGTGCAGAGGCTGAACGCCCACCCCACACGGTGCCCAGTCCCCCGTGAAACCAGAGCCCAGAAGGAAAGGTGAGACGGGCCTGCCTGTTTACAGGACCAGTGTCCTACGGTCTCATGTGAAAACACCTCGCTGGTCTGCGTCCTGTGAGAGCCACTCCCCAGGGCACCACGCGGGCAAGACCGAATGGTCAGGGCCACGGTGCTGCCTTCAGTTCAGGCCCACTCATGGTAGCCGTCTAGCTGGAAAGTGCGGAGGCTCCAGGGGAGGGTCCTTCCCGCCTCTTCCAGCTCCTGGGGGCTCCAGGCGTCCCTGGGCTTGTGGCTGCATCCCTCCCATCTCTGCCTTCATCTTCTCATGGCTTCCCTCTGTGTCTGTGTCTCCACTCATCTTATAAGGACACAGTTACACAGGATTGGGGCCACCCTAATGCCTTTGTCTTACCTACTTACACGACCAGGCCCTACTTCCAAACGAGGTCACGTCCTGAGGCCCTGGGGTCAGGAAATGGATGTCTCCCTGTGGGGTACACGATACCCCTTCACTCTGAGATAACAGATAATGTTGCCCAGAAAACAAGCAAGCCCCTTACCTAAGCCAGCCCCTGGAAGAGATCTGAGCCCTCCTGGTCTTGGAAATTGACGTGGGCAGGAGAGTGCAACTCATGACCCGAGTGTGAAGAATGCCAGGAAGCACCCGTGTGAGGGTCCAGTTCACAGCAGCAGCACTGGACCAGCTGATGAAGTCCAGCAGGGCAACTCTGTCCTCCTTATAGGACTCAACCTATGTGGTCTGGGGGTGACAGGCAGCAGTGAGCAGTGTGATTAAGTGTATGTGATGGGTTTGCAGTGAGCAGGTGAGCATACGTGTGTCTGACATCAGGCACATGTGGGGTCAGCAGTGAGCACACATGTGTGAGAAATCAGGTACATGTGATGCACCAGTGGTGCAAACACACGTGATCAGGTGCACCTGGCATCTTGGCGGGCAGGGCACCACAGGGCTGCAGAGCTGCCACAGGTTCGAGCCACCGACCCTGCCTGGTATGGAGCATCCTTCCCCCACTACATGCCCCAGCAGCTCCCATGTCCCCAGCTATGTCCCCCTCAGTGGCTGTACCTGCACAGAGTATGTCCCCTGGGCAAGTACTACTTGAAGAGTGTCACCTCCATGGTGATGGTGACCTTCCTCTTCAGCTGCTTCAGCGAGGGCCACCCCCACCAGCGGCTGCTCTGTGCCAAGGCATCTGGCCCACGGAGAGGTGGTCCCTGCACCTGAGACCAAGGAGAAGGACTTGAGGGGCTGCGTTTTCCCCCACCAGGAGCCCCATATCTGGGGGGCCAGTAGAGGCATGTCAGACACACAGGGCCAGACATTCTGGTTCAACTTCCCCCAACACAGTGGGTGAAAGGAGAGCCATGTGGGACCTCAGACCACGTAGGTCAAGGCACGTGTTGAGGACCTTCTCACCACTGTCGACCGGCCCATTCAGTTTGCTCTCCTCTGAAATGTTGTTTATGACTGGCCCAGTTTTCTACTGGGCTATGTATTATTGGGACATATGTATGGCTATTGATTATTGAGTTATTTTACACATGTATGTGTGTATACATCACTATATATATATATATATATATATACACACACACACACACACACATATATACATATATACACAAATGCATAATGTCATGTATCCACAATTATAGTATCATACAGAGTATTTCTCTGCCCTAAAAATCCTCTGTGCTCTGCCCATTTGATGTCCCAGCCCCTGGCAACACCATCCTCTTACTGTCTCTGTAATCTGCCCTCCCCAATATGTCATTTGGTTGGAATCACACAGGATGTAACATCTCAGACCAACTTCTTGTTCTTCTTTTTTTATTTGAAATTGTCTTTTCATTCCACGTCACTCAGAGACTTATTCCAATGCAATGGACTTTGATGCCTAGAAGTCTCACTGACTACCCAGCATATCCATGTTTATAAATAGATTATTTTTTGTTTTATTTACTATGATCATAGAGTTCTAAGGGTTGCATTTTTTTCTTAATTGTTATTACAATTATAAGTAGTTCCAACTCATTAAAACAGTATATATATTATTACACATATTTTATAATTATTAAAGATAAATGCTTTTTGGTTTTTTTTTTTTTTTTTTTGCAGTACATGGGCCTTTCACTGTTGTGGTCTCTCCCGTTGCGGAGCACAGGCTCCGGACGCTCAGGCTCAGCGGCCATGGCTCACGGGCCCAGCCGCTCCGTGGCATGTGGGATCTTCCCGGACCGGGGCACGAAGCCGTGTCCCCTGCATCGGCAGGTGGACTCTCAACCACTGCACCACCAGGGAAGCCCGATAAATGCTTTTTGGAAACATATCTTTTAATAGAATGAATGTGACTTTTCCCTTTTATTTTTTATATGCATTCAAGGATGACCATGACTATTTGCTAGGAAGAGAAAAGATTCAGAAATTGGATCTATTCCTAGTTTGTATCTTTTACACATTAGCACTGAGACACCTTGTTCAGATAAGAGTGGGAGTTTTGTTTTAAAAATGTCACTTATTCTTTCCCAATTACCTACCTAAATATTACACAAAATATTTGGTAATCTATCAGCTGATGATGTCATTAGCTTTTCTTTCAATCTTGCTGAAAGCAAACCATGGAAAACTTTCAAGAGGATTTATGAGAATCCCTTCTCAGTGTCTAGGAAGCAGGACAAAGCTTTCATTAGGCTCAGCAATTGAGCAACTGTCAATTTGACCAGCTACTCTTTCACTGAGAAAGTCTTGCTTAACCTGATGGCCCAGGAAAGTTGCAACAATTGAACAGGCCTGGTTGGATTCTCTGATAGTTAAGACTCATTTCAATGTGCACTGCAAGAAGTGCGTGCTTGTGTTGAGGGGAGGCTCACCAAACCGGTGAGAGGCAAACTGCAGGCAAACAGCAGCCCCACCGAGATCAGAATAAGATGATGGAGCTGGGGTGAACTTGGTTCCTATTTAAGTCACAGAAACAGGAGAGATCAAAATGTCACTTCTCATTAAGCCGCTGAACATGCAATGATGCATTATTACCTAAAACGCTGGGATACTTTAACAGCTTTATCGAGGTGTAATCGACATACGACAAATGCACATGTTTAAAGTGTACAATTTGATAGGTTTGGAAACACATGTACCCCATCAAGATAATGATTATACTGTCAATGAAAAATTAATCAATGGTCAATCTAAGAAAGAAATGGAAATCTTTATTCCAGCCAACCTGAGGATTATAACCCAGGAGACAGTTTTCCAGAAAGGTCTGAGGACTGTCCTGAAGAGGCAAGGGGGGAAGCCAGTTTATATGTGATTTTGATGAAGGGGTGCGTGCAGCCAAGCACACAGCTTGGTAGGAGGTTACTGCTATTCACAAGGAACAGATACCTTAATGGTTTTAGTGCTTTTCTAAGTGTGGGAAGAGGCAAGAATCCAGGTTCATAAAATTTTTCTCCTGAAAATATAGAACTCGCTGTGGGCCAGTTTTCCCAGGGCACAAAGTGCTGCATCCTGATTGTTGTCTGAATTCCTTTCAGCGTGTCCTGTAAGTCAGAGATTGTGGTGGGTGATGACAATTCTTGTAGAACTGGTTGGTGGGCAACATTCTTCATGTTACAACCCCTCCCTTTTGGTCTTAATTTTGACCAAGGTTTGGGAGACTTTTAGTGACCAATTTATCTCACGGTGCTAGGAATGCTCATCCCCAGTTTAGGCGAGGATTTCCTTGATAGGCCACTCAATGTTCTGTTACTGGACTAGGCCCTGTTAACAGTAGCCCAAAGCCTCTGGGCCGCCTGTCCTACTAGTCTGTTATGGTCCAGGAAATGGTTCCCTCTTGTGGCTTCTTCCCATATCTAGAGTTACACTATTACAATCACTGATCTTATAGAACTATGTATTTGACAATTGTTTTAGGTCACGTAGTCATCATTATTTTTATCGGACACTCGGTCACACATTTGGTAATGCAAGAAAGAATAATCTTGTAAAATAGGCAGAATACAAGTAATATAGCTAGTGACTTTAATAATGTCATAAGTAAGTATTTAAGCTAAGAAGTTCTTTTAGGTGCAGCCCAGTATCTCCCCAGGTCGTCTGACCTGTCTGTTCTGCACCAATCATTATCTTTAAGGGAAATGATATAATGGCCTTATCCATAAAGTCCACCAAAGATGTCTGCACGTACAAGGTGAGTGGTGGGTCATTGTGACCCCTTACAGGATAAGGAAAGGAATGCTACCTTATAAGGAGTTACACGGCTGTTGCCAGAAGGAGAAAAAAAGATTTTTGTGTGTGAACAGATATTTCTGTCACTGGGGAGGTCAGGTGAACACATAATGCAAATGCACATGCATACTAGTAGGGAGGGAGGAGGCCAAAGGGCAGAGAAAAAGCTTATGTTTTTAATTTGTCTTGCCTTGCCTTAAAATATGAGTTTTTATTTCATCCATACCTTCATCCCCAGAACTTTCCTCCTGCTCTCCCCAATCCAGGCAAACTTGGATCTGCTATCCATCACTACAGATTACTTTGCACTTTCTGGAAATGTACATGTGAGTGTGGGGAGTGGCTGTATCAAACTTTGGTTTTTAGCTTCAGAATAAGTAACTAAGAAGACATAAAGATTAAAAATGCCTTCAGTGCTTCCCTGGTGGCTCAGCGGTTGAGAGTCTGCCTGCCAATGCAGGGGACATGGTTTTATTCCCCGGTCCGGGAAGATCCCACATGCTGCAGAGCGGCTGGGCCTGTGAGCCATGACCACTGAGCCTGCGCGTCCAGAGCCTGTGCTCCGCAACGGGAGAGGCCACAACAGTGAGAGGCCCGCGTTCCGCAAAAAAAAAAAAAAAAAAAAAAAAATGCCTTCAATGACTTTATCACGGTCAAACTTCAAGGCAGTAGAGAGGCATTTACTGCAGGTGGGACAGGGCAGATCAGGTCAGCAGGTAGAATACACTGTATTAATAGAAAAGTGTACAGATAGATACTCTATTAATAGAAAGTTATAGACATTTTCTAAGGTTTGATGAGGACCAGCCACACATGAAACTAAACAAAAGAAGCTCTGGCTGCTCCAGGAAAGCACGCCCACCAGGAAGAAGTCACAGAGCACTTTGCTCCAGGGAACAGCCGTAGCCCTGGACAGCATGACAGTTGACAACCCATCCTGTCCTGACCTTCCTGGGATCTTTCCTTTCATGTAGAGAAAAGCTGAAAAAAACTGCTTGTATTAAAAAAGTGACACATTTTTGTGTTCACCCCTCTCACCAGTGCTGTGGACACCTTGTCCAAGTGGGCTCCCACTTGGGGGCAGTGGTTCTCATGTAGTTGGAGGATAGATGAGGCACACGTGACAGAACTGTCCTGGCTCCACCAACAGCTTATTTCCTGCCTTCCCTTGAGGCCACCTGTCCCATCTCCTGTCCTCGCCCTTAACACAAACATCCCCGGGCCAGGAAAGGCATGTGCCTGCTGTGGGCTGAATTGTGTCCTCAAAATTCACATGTTAAGTCCTGACCCCCAGGATCTCAGGATGGGACTGTGTTTGGAGAACAAGGTCTTTAAAGAGGTGATGATTAAGGTAAAATGGAATCACTAGGGTGGGCTATACTCCAACGTGACTGTGCCCTTATAGGAAGAGGTGATTAGGACACAGACACAGAGGGATGACCATATGAGGACACAGGGAGAAGACGGCCGTGTACACACCAAGGAGAGAGGCCTCAGCAGGAACCAGCCCCACTGACACCTTGCTCTGGAACTTCCAGCCTTCAGGACTGTGAGAAATAAATGTCTGTTGTTTAAGCAGCCCTGTGTGTTGTATTTGTTATGGTAACCAAGTTATGATGTCTTGCATTTATGGGGCCTTAAGGATTTAATGTCCTAGGAAGGGGGGACTGCACCAGAGTCCCTCTGCACGTGAGCTGCTCTGCAAGCAGGGGCTCCAGGAAGGCCAGTTTCAGGGGCAGCTGCAAAGTGACCCCCTTACAAACCATGCACTCTCCTGCACCCTGGACAGGGGGCACATGTCCCTGTTTGGGAACCTCTGGTCTCAGCTGGGTTCTCCCAGGCACATGTGGAGTGGTGCACTTGTGCTCGACACAAAGGTTGGGGTTCTCAGGCACATTGTGGCAGTGCCCTGAGCTGCCAGGCCTCCTGCAGGAAGGGCTGCCCTGTGCCCCCCACCTTTCCTGGGAAGGGCCTGCTCGTGATTTTCTGAGCCAAGAATCTGACTCTGTTCTACTTTACACACAAGTTATTTCTATATGCCGTTAAGATACGCTAAATTATGCAGGAATATAACAATGATGTGATTCTAGGAAAGCTTGTTCTCATAGTTATTCAGAACTTTAACAAGAATTCTCCAACATTTTAGAAAATTGTATCTCCTGGCTCAGAGTTTCTGAATTGCCAGCAAATGCACCAGGATTGCTGTCACAACAGTAATTCAAATTATATACGAGGATGTCTATTTGCTCTCATTTACAAACATTAAATATAAAGGTTGAATTCAGTTGAATGTTATCTACCTTTTCTTCATCTAAATGGAAGAAAAATTCAAGCAAACATCTGATTATTTAGTGTAGTTGAAGCCAAGCACTCACCTGTTAAATTATGTATTATTTCATTAAAATATATTTCCCTTTAATGCTCCTCTGTATTGTAACTATAACTGCATAGATACATAAATATAATTATATTTAAATTATATGTGTATAGAGATTACGTTACCTCTGCATTTGATTTCAGAAAGTGAGGGGAGTGTCACAAAATACTTGATACAAAAGGAGTGAGGGACTGATGGGCTGACAGAACCCCTATGACATAGCATTTCATTCCTGCTAAGGTGCTAGAATCGAAAAGACAGACAATAACAAGGGGAAAAATTGGAACCTTCAAACACTGCTTGTGGGAATGTGAAATGGTGCCAGTTTTGGAAAACAGTCTGATAGTTTCTCAAAATGTCAAACATGGAGTCACCACGTGACCCAGCAATTCCACTCCTATGTATAAACCCAAGAGAAAGGAAAACACATGTCCACACAAACACTTGTACATGCATGTTCATAGCAGCATGATTCACAACAGCCAAAAGGTGGAAACCACCCAAATGGCCATGAACTGGTAAATAGAGAACAGATACACACAATGTGCTCCATCCACACAATAGAATATTACTCAGCCATGAAAAGGAGTGAAACTCTGACACAGGCTACAACGTGGATGAATCTTGAAAACATGATGCTCAGTGAGAGAAGCCAGGCACAGAAGGACACTGTCTTATTCTGCTTGTGCTGCCATAGCAAAATACCAGGCTGAGGGCTTAAACAACAGAAATGTATTTTCTACAATTCTGGAGGCCAGAAGTCTGAGATCAGGGTGTCAGTATGGTCATGTTCTGGTGAAGCTCTGTTCTTGGTTGCAGATGGTGTCTTCTCACTGTGTCCTCACATGGAGGAAGGGGCCAGGGGGCTCTCTGGGGTCTCTTTATAAGGACACTGATTCCATTCATGGGGGCTCCACTCTCATGACCGCAACACCTCCTCAAGGCCCCATCTCCTAATACCATCACCTTGGGGGTTAGGATTTCAACATGTGAATTTTGGGGAGGACACAAACATCCACCCCCAAATAACCACAAACTGTATGGTTCCATTTATAGGAACATCCAGAATAGGCAAATCCAGAGAGACAGGAAGTGGGTTAGTGGTGCCAGGTGCTGGGGGAGGGGAAGAGAAATGGGAAGTGACTGCTCATGGGGATGGGGATGGGTTCTCCTTTGGGGGACTGAGAATGCTTTGGAACCAGATAGAGGTGGTGCTTGCACAACATTCGAACGTGATAAATGCCACTGAGTTGTCCACTTTCATGGTAAATGGTGAGTTTTATGTTACATATATCTTACCACAATTTAAAAAAAAAAACATCGTTAATCACATCAACAACTTGACACCACAGGGAACTCGCATTTCTGCTGAAAGACCCCGTCTGCTTGCCCACGTGGTTCCTGGGTGACCATGTGGGAACCATGGAGTGTAAAGGAGGGAGTGAATGACCCCACACCGGGACGGTCCAGAGGCAGACCCAGGGCTCAACCCAAGTGTAGACGCAGCCCCAGCAGCGCAGGACAGAATCCACTGGGAGGGCTGGCCAGCTTTATCATCAAGTGTGAACAGCCTCCTGGGGCCGGTGGCCGTGCACTGGTGACTGACTGACCGCAGCCCTGGACGCTGGGGCCTGTGGCCTGACTCCTCTCAGCCCGAGGCTGGGGCCTACCAGGTGAAGTGGACGACACTGCCGTCAGTCCATGGTCGCTGCTGAAACACGGGCATGGCTGCAGAGTAAGACCAGAGCACCTCCAGTTACTTGAGAACCTCATGGTAGAAACGTGATTTTTATATAACGCACAGGAGCCGTGATAGGTTATTTTCTTAGGTGAGCTGATAACACCGCCCCGTCCACATGGGACACCCGCTGCCCTGCTCACTTTCCCCACGGTGCTTGGAGTTGAGCCCTTCCGCCCCTCCCCCAACAGAATTGGCCTCCAAGGCCTCCTGGGGGTCCTCCCTGAACCCTGAGGATGTGTCCTGCCTGAGACTCCTGACACAATATGCTCCTGCTCAGGATGGCCTGCAGAAGTCACGCAGAGGTCTGAGCAGTCAGGTCCCAAAGCAGCAGGACATGACCCTGGACACAGACGTGTCCACCCTGCACAGCGGGGTCCCTACGAGCAAGCGTGAGGTCACTTCTTAGGGCCACGACCCCTGTGCCTTCGAGGTGCAAGGCCCGCCCCACTGCCTGGCCCACGTCCCTTTCTCTGCGGCCCCTGCGGGACTCAAGCCTGCACCCTCCCCAGACCTGCATCCCCCGTGTAAGGCTGTCAGCATAACTGATGCCGTCCTGGGTCCGTACAGCTCCTCCTGTCCTTCACTGACCCTACCCAGGACTGTACTGTGTTGTCTGTTACTTCTCTGTCTTCAAGGCCTTTCTAGTTAATAGAGACTGTTTAATAATCATTAGGACCAGGTGGTCTCTATGGTTTGTTAGTCCCCAAACAATGAAAACCTTTGCTGACGTGTTCCCGGCGCCCATGAGAACAGTTACCCATTCATAAACCTTGACTTAGGAATGCGCGTACTGTTTCCAAGCAACCCCCTGTGTTAACTATAAATTGTCCCAATGACCCCGTGGCCATGCAGAGCGCAGCTGCACATCCTTCCGATTGTCCCCCAATCCTGATACCACCTTGTAAGTTACCTGATAATAAATTGATCCATTGATTACCTGGAGCTGACTGCCTCTGTGTTTATAGACCCAGCCTTGGAGAGAGGCCATTGGTCCGAGGACGGTGCCAGATCCCGGGCACTGGGGGCAGGGCCAGGTTCAGCCACTGGGGGCGGGGCCGGGTTCAGGCCTGCAAAGAGCAGCCCGGATATTCACGCCAGTGGTTGAGTCTACTGGTCTCTCCGTCCTCCCGTGGAGCACAGTGTTCACTTCCCCGTGCTGCCCGGGCTGGCCTATCTCCTGTCAGGTGGTAAGCTCTTTGTCACAACCACCATCACCCCAGCTCCACAGCCTCTGTCCAGCCTCAGGGCTGATGCAGGACCATCCCCTGGGCTCCCATGCCTGCCCATCCTTGGGGGTGTCCTCGGACCACTTGTGCTGACAGGTGCCGGCTCCCTCCAGACGCTCCCAAACGCTTCACCCACGCAGGACCATGCCCCAGGACGCAGGAAAGGAAGCCCTAACATGGGATGTGGGGAGACATGACTGACCACAGGGTGACGTCAAGCTCATCAGGCAAGAGCAGCAGTATTCTGTCTCCTCGGACCCTTTCTCACCTGACCATGACCCGGCTTTGACCCCATGTCTCCATTGTCCCTCCACTGGCCTCGCTCTTGTGAGCAGAGCAGGACAGTGTGGTCAGTGGTTACAGGCTGAGACACACAGACACTGGCTGACCCGTATGCACCCATGCTGACCACATGGAACGGGCACTGCACCAGGGCCTGTGCGGTGTGGGTTCACCTGCCCACAGAGGGGCCGGGCCTCTGCTCCTGGCTCCAGAAGGTCACTTTGAGTCTGATGGGAGTGTCTGTGCTGTGTGGGCCTCGCTCCAGGCTGGTCTGTGCTGATGGCATGAGGCCTGGTGGGGCTTCCTGAGGCCCCCCCGGGAACTGAAAGCCGAGATCTGGCACATGGTGGTCCCGATGTTGACGTGAGAGACCCCAATAAACCCTGCACCTCAGGATTCAGGTGGGCTTCCCTGGGTGGCCACAGCTGAAGGACCCCAACCCTGCTCCTCACTTCTGCCCTCGGCTGATTTTAATCTGCATCCTAAGCAACTCTGTGCCAGCTGCAAAGAGAGGGAGCTTGTTCATACACCCCTCCCAGTGCACGGGGCTCTCGTGGTCAGGCCCCTCCCAGGATATGGAGCTCACCTGGGCAGGCACCCTGGCAGGGCTTGGCGCATAGGAACCGTGCATGTAGCCCTCATTGCAGACCACCACCAGCCTACCTGTTGGTCAGAGCTGACCCTGAGCACCTCAGAGCAGGACCTGAACTAACAAACAGCAGTTCTTGGACAGGTCTGTGATCCTGAGCTCTACTCTGTGTGGGCTCCCTCCACTGGGCTTTACAGAGGCTTCTACTGCATCCGGGACACCAGGCCCCTGTCTCCACCCACCACCCCTCCTCTCTGTGACTCCTGGATTCCTCTTGTGAGGAGAAGGTCTTTTTGAAATTGTCTCCCACTTATGGGCCAGTTAAAATGATTAGAAAACAAGCCAGAGCTGCAGCCCCTTGTCTATCCTGATCCTCAGGACCCCACACCTGTTCCTTGGACCGGGCCAGTGCAGCAAGGTCCATTTTCTGCAACTCTGAGCCAGCCAGCCCTCCCCAGGTGTGCCTGAGTTGAGGTCTGTATAAACAACCCCTCCAGGCAGCAAGAGTACTTGCAGCTTACCTGACGCCATACTTCCTGCCCTGTCAGTGGCTGTGGGGCTCGGCTGGTGGAAGGGAGTGAGGATCCATAGCCTTGCGGGTGACCTGCTGTGAGTGGGGCTCTGCTGGACCTTCCACAGGAGTTGCCGGGCTGCTACCTGCTAAGGAAGAGGATGTGTTGCCTGTACCTGCCACTGGAAGTTCTCCCCAGGCAGAGGTGAGGAAGCAAGAAAAAGGTAGTGGGGGCCAGGACAGGAGGGGTAACTCAGGTAAATGGAAAGCTTTCAGAAAAGCATACAGGCCAGGACCATCTCACATGGCCTGCAAGAGCTAACTCAGCAAGCGTGCTGTCACTGGCCCTTTCATCCAGCCTGTAAGGTGTTTGCACATATTTAGGTGTTTTACCTGGGATAAGGTTCAGGAGCAGCTGGCTTGGGGGTCAGCTCACGTTTACTCAGAGATGCCTCTGCACGGTCCACCAGCTTTGCAATAACACTCCTTGTCAGGGGGCTGCTGGCTGCATGGGAGACGATTCCCCACCTCTGACCAACTTCAGAATTGTTTACCGCTGGAGCAAGTGTCCTGATAGGGTTTTCCTCTGTGTAACTAGTGGGTTCTTAATTAGCAACGTGAATGGTGACATCAGAGGTCCTGAATTAGGATGGAAATACTTATCCCCAACAGGTACAGGCATAAAAACCTGAGGAAGCCATGTGCAGCCGGCACCCTTAGGGATGGGCTTCTGACTGACCCCTCGGCATTCTGGTGTCCAGCCACTGCTTTAGGATTTCTGAGGGCCCAATGCTGACTCTAAGGGTTCTGTAATCCAGCCTCTGTCTGCGTGTAGTGACATCCACACTTCCAGGATCCTACAGAGCAGGGTCTGTGTGACTGTTCTGTGTCTTCTCTAACAAATGACCACAAGCTGGGTGGTTTAAAACAACGGGAATTCATCCTCACCCAGTCCTGGAGACCAGATATTTTATTTATTTATTTTAAAAAATGTATTTATTTTTGGTTGCATTGGGTCTCTGTTGCTGCACGCAGGCTTTGTCTTGTTGCGGCGAGCAGGGGCTACTCTTCGTTGCGGTGCACGGGCTTCTCATTGTGGTGGCTTCTCTCATTGTGGATCACGGGCTCTAGGTATGTGGGCTTTAGTAGTTGTGGCACGCAGCCTCTAGAGTGCAGGCTCAGTAGTTGTGGCGCATGGGCTTCGTTGCTCCATGGCATGTGGGATCTTCCTGGACCAGGGCTCAAACCTGTGTCCCTGCATTGGCAGGTGGATTCTTAACCACTGTGCCACCGGGGAAGTCCAAGACCAGATATCTTAGATCAAGGTGTTGCAGGGCTGAAGTCCCTCCAGAGGCTCCAGGATAGGGTTCTTTCTGTCTTTTCCAGCTTCTGGGGGCTCCAGGCATCCCCAGGCTTGTGGCTGCATTCCTCCCATGTCTGCCTTTGTCTTCACGTGGCTTCTAGTCTGTGTCTGTGTCTCTCCTCTTTTGTCTCTTATAAGGATGCTGTCATTGGATTGAGGGTCACCCTAACCCAAGATGACCTCACCTCGAGATCCTTAACTACATCTCCAAAGACCCTTTTCCCAGATATGGTCCTGTTCATGTGTTCTGGGAGGACACATCTTTTGGGGCCACCATTCAACCCATTATCTGTGTATAATATAACCCTCATTTTAGGAGATTACCAAGGTCCTGTTTAGACTGGCATAGACAGCAGCCATGTGGGTGGGGGTCTAGGGAGAATGAAGACCCTGGAATCACTAGGAAAGGATCAAGGCCTGGCTTCATCAGAAGGTGAGCTCTTCCACCATAAGGCCCATGAAAACAGCCACTCCATCCTGTCCTTGGAAGGAGACCTAGTGCCAAGTCCAGAAGCAGTTACCTTGCAAAGGTGGCTCTTCTGGGATTTCATCATCAATAGCATCATGTAACCAATAACTACAGGCTTGGAGGAATCGCTTTCTGGCACATGATCACAGCACTTTCACTTTAGGTGCAGCAAGCCTAGAATAGGAATGTTTGAAGGAGAAGAGTTTGGGAGATTGCAAAGCTTTGTTGTCAAGGAAACTGAGCAGGTTTGTCAAAGTTGTCAAGAAAACTTCTCCTTTAAGCTGAAGGCAGAGCTGGGGGAGTTGAACTCCAGGTATCTTTTAAAGGGGCTGCTCTGAAGCACTGTCACCTGAGTGGTGGTCTCAGTGTGAGATGGGGTTTGAGAAAAGTGTGTGAGGTTAAGCCTGACTTTCTGTGACAGCTGGGGAGGGGTTTGTAAAGCAACTTGACTTTTAGGGCAAAGGTTTGTTACTGGAACAAAAAGTGTTCCCCCCAAAATGGACTGAGGCTCAAGGTGTCTCTGTCCCCTTCATGTGAGAGTCCAGGGCAGGTGGGTGTCAGGGCCCAGGTTCTGTACACCTTGTTTCTCTTCCCTGCTTCTGGGTGGAGGGCTCCGACCAGCAGGGTGGGGTGACCACGTGGGCACCATGCCCTCCATCCTAGGATGCAGGCTGGCCAAGGGCCTCACCACCTCTACCACTTCCCGTTGGTAACACGAGACACTGGACCCCAGCTGCAAGGGGTGGGAAGGCTGGGAGGTACAGGGTAGCCATGAACAGGGAAAAGGAAAACAGGTTCTATTGGGCAACTGGGTGGCTCCACCATGGCGGGGTCACCTGGATGTCATGGTGGGGTCTCCTGGATTCTAGCGCACAGTCTGTGGGTACTGTGAAACGTGATTACACATCAGCATGAGCTCTTCCATGCTTTGTAGTTCTGGAAATCCTATAGGAGGTGGTTCACGGCAGGTGAAACTAGTGGTCTCAGTGGAGGTGGTGAATCCAAAGATCTGCAGTTCAGACTGAAGGTGCCGAGTAGGGTGGTGAAGGTGGGTGTACATATAGGACAAAACTACCTCATGTGAATGTAGTTCAGGCATAATTCACATGAATGCAGTCATGTTAATGCCTAGCAACTTCTATCTTGTGTCTCTCCTTGGGGACCCCCTCCTCAGTTCCTGAGGCTGCTGTAACTCACATAGAGAGGAATGAACAGTGGGTTCTGTCCAGTCTGAGACCTGATTTACCCTGTGTATGAGTCTGCTCGGGGCTGCCATAACAAATACCACAGAAAGGGTAGTTTAAACATCAGACATCTCCCGGTCCTGGATGCTGTCTGAGATCAAGGTGTTTCTCCTGAGGTCTCTCTCCTTGGTGCTTAGACAGCTCTCTTCTCCCCAGGTCCTCACATGGTCTCTCCCTGTGCTTATCTGTGTCCTAATCTCTTCTTGTAGGACATCAATCCTATTGGATTAGGATCCACCCTGTGACCTCATTTTTACCTTGATCACCTCTTTAAAAATCCCATCTCCAAATACAGCCACATCCTGGGGTCCTGGGGGTTAGGGATTCAGCATGTGAATTTGGGGGGACGTGACTGAGCCTATACCATCTTCCTGAGGAACCAAGTGTGCTTCAGTCCTTCCTTCCCTCAAGTCACACGAGGTGATGTAATGGCTCAAGGAGAGGCCACTCGTGCAGAGTTTGTGTCCCAGCTGGGGAAGCCTCCTCTGCTCTCTTTGATCAGGCCGTGGCAGTGCCGGCCCAGTCCTGAGGTGAGCAGTTCTGGGGTTTCCTGCCGTGTCTCCCGGCCTGCTGAGGTGCTCATTGTCAGGGCACTCAGGAGCCAGCAGCCTAGTGGGGATGCCGGGGACTCTCAGGGCCTTGGCAGGTGTCTCTCCCAGCAGATACCCTAGCGAAAGTGGGGAAACATTTGGGGGATTACAGGTGGGAGAGAGTCAGTCTCGTTTATGCATCAGAAAGAGCAGGTTGGGGTGGGATGTGAGACGCACCGTGCTGGCAGGGAGCTTTGCCAGGCCTGATGGAGGAACCAGGCACCAGATCGGGCTTGGGCCAGGGCTGTGGGCGTAGAGGGGAATTAGTGTGGGAACCGGCCACAGACTGTTGTCGAAATCTCGGCTTCCCTGTGCACCGAGGCCGAACAGAAATACGGAGACAGGGATTTTGGAGGAAGAGAGAGATGACTTTATTTTTCTGCCAGGCAGCAGGGAAGACACAGCTGGCTAGTGCTTGAAGAACTGGGCATCCCCTCCTTGAAAATCAGGGAAGATTTTATATGTGAGTCTCCCGCAGTCCGGGGTATAGGATGAGGATCAAAGTAGTGAAGGTCTTGCATTCCTCCTTTCCTTTGCATTATTTCAAAACAGTCATAGGTGGCATCAGGCCGCCCGGTAATTGGGGTCCGGCAGTCTGGTAATTGCGTCTGTTTGCCTCTGGTTTATCGGCCGGTGACCTTGTTTCTGAAATGAAAAACTATAGGGGGTGATTTGTTATGAGGGGCGTATAGAATGTAAATGCTGGACATAATAAGGTTAGGGAGTGAGAGGCAGGGGATGTAACTCACACAGAGTTAGGGGTGATGGGTGCCGAATGTAAATTACATAGTGTCAGGGAGTGAGATTAGCTTTGTAAAGTACAAATCTAGTTACTACAAATGAGTGACAAAGTAAAACAAGGAGTGATGAACTCTTTCAGGCCAGGTTATGTTTCTTCTCTAGCCTGTTCGCTGTTCCCTTTGTTTTCCTTGTTCTCAGGGGAGGGAAAACTTCATTTCTATTTTTGCTGCAACAAGACTCTGGAGGAGCAGGTGACAGTCACTGGGGCACAAGGAGGGTGGGAGCCTGGGAGACCCCAGTGTTACCGAACAAAATGTGGGTCCGCTTGCCCGAGTGCAGTAAAGCCAGTCTACTGACACTGGGTGTGGTGAAGGAAAGTGCAGCTTTAATTGTAAAAGTGCCAATACAAGGAGGCCAGGCGGCCTGTGCTCTAAAGCCCCAAGCTCCCTGAAGGATTTCATCAAAGCAATTTTAAAGGCCAGGTGAAGGAGGGGGGTCGCAGGGTATGTGATCAGCTGGTGCACAATTCTCTGGTTGATGGTGAGGTAACAGGCGGTTAATATTATAAATTCTTAGGCACCAGAAGCTCCGGGGCTACCTGTTCATGATCATCAAGTAGTTAATTTCTTCCACTTCGCGGTGGAGGAAGCGTGCATCAGATACTGTTATCCGGGTACTTCAGAGAGGAGCTACAGCAGAGCATGTGGGGGAGGGGTCTGTCCTGGGAAGGTCCCGTAGGGTCCCGCTTGGTTACACCCAGTGCCTGGGCTCAGCAACCTGGGAAGGTGGGGCTGCTCCTGGGTGTGCAGAGCTGTGGGATCCCAGTTCTCTGAGGGGCCTGTTAGCCCCCAAGGTGAGATGGGGGTGCAGCGGCTGGACAGAGGCGTCTGGCCTGGGAGAGGGGTCCAGGCTGGAAATGTCACAGGAATCATCACAGGGAGGGAGAGGAAAGGCCAATGGGGGCAGATCGGTCACAGCAGACTGTGCAGGTGACTGCGGTCCTGTTGGAAGCAACTCAGAGCCAGAAAGGAGTGGCCATCAGGGGCTCAGCTCCATTCTCTTGTTCCTTTGTAAAACCGCTGTGTCAGAGTTTGAGACACCGCCAGGAGACGTCTGGGTCCAGTGCTGCCATGGCTTCATCAAAGGGCCCAGGGGGAACAGAGAACCACTGCAGGCCCTGCCCATGTCCGCACTGGGAATGAACCCCATCGGGGCTCCTGGGCTCACAGACTTGAGGGAACCTCTGTCCTCAGGACGGGGCTTCCTCCCTCCTCTCACCTGCTGGTCAGAGGCCCAGGAACCCCCAACCTGGCTCCACCCCCAGGGCCTGGATTCTGGGACAGCTTAGGGGTAAGCAAGACCCTCATGCTCCTTTATCTGCCTGGGGGTGAGAATGTCTTAAACGCTGCAATTGACTGATTATGGAGGGCTGAGTGTTTCCAGCAGGTATGGGTGGAAAGATGGGGTGTGAAATTCCTGTGCCTGCAGGGTCTTCCCAGCATGAAGATCTGTGTGTTTCCCCTGGCCAGTCAACATCCTCCCAGGAAGCCCAGATCCAGGATTACGAGGGCAGAGGCTCTCCCCTTGCTTATCCGTAACTTCCCACTCCCACAGCAAGGCTGTGGCTGGCTCCCTGGCTCCCACCATCTGCCATTTATCTGTGCATTGCTCCTTTCCAGGTTACATGTGCAGAGGTTTCAGAATTGTTGGCTACTACACCCTGGAAAGAACTTCGTAGAATAAAGCCCACTGTTTATATACGGTCCTTTTGCCTTTAGTCTGCAGATTCCATTCATTTCCAAAGGTGACTTAGGTCAGCACCTTTTACCCCATCCCCTACAGTGGGATTCTGTGACATTATGCATTCCATCCTGCAACACTCCTACATCCTAAATAACTAAATTTGAATAGATTATGATTGGCCCCTTGCATAGATGGGCTATGCACATCTGTGGGCTTAGACAAATGCATAGTGACAGGTATCCACCCTAGAGTATCACATGGACTACTTCAAACCCCCCACCCCTGATCTGCTTATCATCTACGTAGCTTTGCCTTTCCCGGAACGTCATCAATGGGGTCATACTGTGTGCAGCCTCCGCAGACTGAAGTCTTTCACTTAGCAGTATATACTGAAGATTTATCCATGTCTTTCCATAGGTTGGTGGTGCATTCTTTTCTGCTGAGTAGTATTCCACTGCACGTGTATGGGAGGAAAAACAATTTTCCCTCTACTTTTCTAGGTTTTTGGTTGAGGCCCCCTGCCCCTGTAATAAAAGACAGATTACCAGGAGAAAAGCAGAAGTTTAATAACATGTATACCTTCTGAATACAGGGGGATAC
This sequence comes from Grampus griseus, assembly GCF_964374135.1. Lineage (NCBI taxonomy): Eukaryota > Metazoa > Chordata > Mammalia > Artiodactyla > Delphinidae > Grampus > Grampus griseus. The sequence goes on from NC_138999.1 coordinate 131,147,038, forward strand.
CACAGAAAACTGAGTCACTCCCTGAAATGACCAAAACCATCCCCTTAAATACCGTCTTCAGCTAAAAACAGAAGAAAGTTGCTGGGGAAGTGGGGAAGGCCAGTTACGGCAGGTTATCATGCAAAGCACAGTAAACAAGGGTATGACTGTTTGCACATTTAAGTCAGGACTTCCCCATTGAAAAGAGTTACTTAAGATTTAATTATCCTTCTATTTTTGGTGCAAAGTGGGACATACCCTTATAAACGGAGATTTCTCTGTTGTAAATGTCCTTCATAAAACGGCAATCTCAGTTTTCTGAGATTTTTTTAAAAGTTTATTATTTTTGGCTGCATTGGGTCTTCGTTGCTGCGTGCAGGCTTTTCTCTGGTTGTGGCAAGCAGGGGCTACTCTTCATTGCGGTGCGCGGGCTTCTCATTGTGGTGGCTTTTCTTGTTGCGGAGCACAAGCTCTAGACGTGCGGGCTTCAGTAGTTGTGGCACACGGGCTCAGTAGTTGTGGCTCTTGGGCTCTAGAGTGCAGGCTCAGTACTTGTGGCTCACAGGCTTATTTGCTCTGCAGCATGTGGGATCTTCCCGGACCAGGGCTCGAACCTCTGTCCCCTGAATCGGCAGGCGGACTCTTAACCACTGAACCACCAGGGAAGCTCTTTTTTTTTTTTTTAAGCAGACCAATAATCCTTATGCCAGAGAGACATATTTTGGGGTGGCATATTCTACTTGCCTTGACATGGATGTACCCCAATTTGCTTATGCATTCATCTTTTGAAGGATATCCTGATTTCTTCAAGTTTTTAGCCATTATGGAAGTGCTGCTGTGCATAATTGCATCCTTGTTTGCATTTGGACATAGATTTTCAAAGTAGTTGCCTAAATACTGGAAGTGTGATTGTTGGATCCCAACGTGAGACTTGTTTAGCTTTGGAAAAAACTGCCAAATTGTCTTACAAAGTGGCTGCACATGCATCCCCCCAGCTATGAGGGAGAGTTCCTTTTGTTCCTCGCCCTCTAGCAATTGGCATTGTCATATTTTTGGAGCTTAGCAGTCCTAATAGGTGTGCTGTGATATCTCATGATTTTAATTTGTAGTTCCCTAATGTTATATGATGTTGAGCTTGTTTCTGTATGACTTTTACTATCTGTATATCTTTTTTGGTGGGATGTCTGTTCAGATCATGCTGTTCATGTTCATACTGAGAGGAGCCCTGTCTCCTCAGGACCTGCTGGGGCTTTGGCTTCTGGAAGGTGCGGGGCTGAGTCCACGCTGATGGCCGGGCTTCGGGACAAGCCAGGGTCGAGTCCACACTAACAGAAGCCGGGTCTCCTCAGGACCCGCTGGGCCTTCAGCTTTGGGACACCGTGGGGTCCAGTTCATGCTGACAGGAGCCTGGTCTCCTCAGGACCTGCTGGGAGGTGATGCCGCTGAGGGAGAAGGTGAGGAAAAGTGGGCAGAAGGTTCCTGTGCGTGGCTGACCACTGACGGTGTCTGTCTTCAGAGGACCCAGGAGAGGAAGAGCTTGATGTGGAAAACTGGGTTTTTGACCCCTTTTGTGTGTGGTGTAGACAGAGTGCAGTGTTGTTCTTTGGCGTGTGGCGTCTGGTTTTCCCAGCACTGTTTATTGAGGGGACTATCCTTTCCCTGGTGTATGTTCTTGACTCCTTTCTTGTGAATTAACTGACCACATGCCTGTAGGTTGATTCCTGGGTTCTCTGCCCTGTTCCTCTGGTCTGTGTGCCTGTTTCTGTGCCAATTCCACACTTTTTGGGGACTGTAGCTTCGTAATGAAGTGTGAAATCAGGGAGGGAGATGCCTCCAGCCCGTTCTCCTTCCTCAGGGTCGCTTTGGCTCTTCTGGGTCCTTTGTGGTTCCACACACAACTTAAGATTATTTGTTCTGTTTCTATGGAAAATGTCATTGGACTTTTGGTAAGGATTGCGTCGAATGTGTACATTAATTTGGCTAGAATACATATTTTTTTAAATTAAAAAAAATTGGGGACCACACCATGTGGCATGCAGGATGCGGGATCTTAGTTCCCCAACCAGGGATCAAACCCGTGCCCCCTGCAGTGGGAGCACAGAGTCCCAACCCCTGGACGGCCAGGGAAGTCCCACCTTAGAATGCATATTTTCACAGTATTCTTTTTACTCATGAGCACAGGTTATCTTTCCATTTATTTTTGTCTGTTCGGTTTCTTTTATCAGCGTCTTCCAGTTTTCAGTGTGCAGGTCCTTCACGTCCTTGGTTAAATTTACTCCTAGTTATCTTTTTGGATGCAATTGTAAGTGGGATTTTTTTAAAAAATTCTTTTTCTGATGGTTCATTATCAGTGTGTAGAATCACAAATGATTTTTGTGCATTGATTTTTCTTTTTTTTTGTATCCTGCAGCTTTACTGAATTCATTTTTTAGTTGTAACAGTTTTTTGGTGGTTGAATGTGGAAAACTAGAATTCAGAAATCCCACTGTTTCATCTACATCCAGGTCATCCACAGCACCCAAGACATAGTGGCTCCCAATATAATCTTCCCATGGTGCCTCTTGTGGTGTGTGGACTCCTACAAGGGTGATTAGCATCCCCACTGTGGGTGAACTGAATCTGGGTAGGGCTCGGCCTCTATAACAGAGTTTGATGTCTGTATTTCTGGCATGGTATGACATGGTTGTTTTGATAAGTACTTTATTTTCTAGTAAATTTCAAGTGTATAAAAAACTTTAAATAGCAGTATAAAGTTTTCCACCTTCACAAAATACTCCAGTTTGTTTTACCCTGTGAGAGTGGGAGGGCCACTCTCCCAGGGAACCAGCACATAACCCCAAAGTGAGGAATAATTAAGGTTTCCACATTGTAATCCTATCCACAGACCCGCTTCAACTTTCACCAGCTGCCCCAGCTTTGTGGAAATGTAATTTTCTATTCGAATCCAGTTTTCTCTTCTTGGAACCATCACTGGGGCTTTTCCTCACTTTAAAAACCTTGCTGGATTGAAAGTATACAAGATGAGCATGATCTGGGTGGGTTTCTGTATGGCTTCTTTCACTTGGGATGTTTTCACTGTTTATCCGCATTGTAACATTGATCATTATTTCATTCATTTTTTCCATTGTGATTAAAAACACATAACATTTGCCATTTAAACCATTTTATAAACCTTTTTAAAAATTATTTTATTTTATTTTCTATTTTTTGGCTGTGTCGGGTCTTTGTTGCTGCACACAAGCTTTCTCTAGTTGCGGCAAGTGGGGGTTACTCTTAGTTGCCATGTGCAGGATTCTCATTGCAGTGAGTTCCCTTGTTATGGAGCATGGGCTCTAGGCGCACAGGTTTCAGTAGTTGTGGCATGAGGGCTCAGTAGCTGTGGTTCGCGGGCTTAGTTGCTCTGCAGCATGCAGGACCTTCCAGAACCAGTGCTTGAACCCGTGTCCCCTGCAATTGGCAGGCGGATTCTTAACCACTGTGCCACGAGGGAAGCTCCATTTAAACCATTTGTAAGTATACAGTTCTATGGCCTTAAGTACATTCACATTGTTGTAAAAATATCCTCACCATCCATCTCCAGAACTTTATTTTCCCCATGTGAAACCGTAGCCATTAAACACTAACTCCCCTCAACCCCTGGCAACCTTATTCTACTTTGTCTTTGAATTTGACTTATCTGCATACCTCATACTAGTGGAATCATAGAACATTTGTCCTTTTGTGTCTGGCTGGTTTCACTTAGCATAATGACTTCAAGGTTCATCCACATTGTAGCATGTGTGAGAATTACCTTAGTTTTAAAGGTTGAATCATATTCCATTTTGTATATACTACACTGTACTTATCCATTCATCTGTTGAAGGATGCATTGTGTTGCTTCCACCTTTTGGCTATTTTGAATAATGTTGTTATGAATATGGGGTACAGATATCTGTTCCAGTCCTTGCTTTCTTTTTTTTTTTTACATCTTTATTGGAGTATAATTGCTTTACAATGGTGTGTTAGTTTCTGCTTTATAACAAAGTGAATCAGTTATACATATACATATGTTCACATATCTCTTCCCTCTTGCGTCTCCCTCTCTCCCACCCTCCCTATCCCACCCCTCCAGGCGGTCACAAAGCACCGAGTGGATCTCCCTGTGCTATGCGGCTGCTTCCCACTAGCTATCTACCTTACGTTTGGTAGTGTATATATGTCCATGCCTCTCTCTCGCTTTGTCACAGCTTACCCTTCCCCCTCCCCATATCCTCAAGTCCATTCTCTAGTAGGTCTGTGTCTTTATTCCTGTCTTACCCCTAGGTTCTTCATGACATTTCTTTTTTTTCCTTAAATTCCATATATATGTGTTAGCATACGGTATTTGTCTTTCTCTTTCTGACTTACTTCACTCTGTATGACAGACTCTAGGTCCATCCACCTTATTACAAATAGCTCAATTTCGTTTCTTTTTATGGCTGAGTAATATTCCATTGTATATATGTGCCACATCTTCTTTACCCATACATCTGATGATGGACACTTAGGTTGTTTCCATCTCCTGGCTATTGTAAATAGAGCTGCAATGAACATTTTGGTACATGAGTCTTTTTGAATTATGGTTTTCTCAGGGTATATACCCAGTAGTGGGATTGCTGGGTCATATGGTAGTTCTATTTGTAGTTTTTTAAGGAACCTCCATACTGTTCTCCATAGTGGCTGTACCAATTCACATTCCCACCAGCAGTGCAAGACTGTTCCCTTTTCTCCACACCGTCTCCAGCATTTATTATTTCTAGATTTCTTGATGATGGCCATTCTGACTGGTGTGAGATGATATCTCATTGTAGTTTTGATTTGCATTTCTCTAATGATTAATGATGTTGAGCATTCTTTCATGTGTTTGTTGGCACTCTGTATATCTTCTTTGGAGAAATGTCTGTTTAGGTCTTCTGCCCATTTTTGGATTGGGTTGTTTGGTTTTTTGTTATTGAGTCTGCATGAGCTGCTTGTAAATTTTGGAGATTAATCCTTTGTCAGTTGCTTCATTTGCAGATATTTTCTCCCATTCTGAGGGTTGTCTTTTGGTCTTGTTTATGGTTTCCTTTGCTGTGCAAAAGCTTTGAAGTTTCATTAGGTCCCATTTGTTTATTTTTGTTTTTAATTCCATTTCTCTATGAGGTGGGTCAAAAAGGATCTTGCTGTGATTTATGTCATAGAGTGTTCTGCCTATGTTTTCGTCTAAGAGTTTGATAGTGTCTGGCCTTACATTTAGGTCTTTAATCCATTTTGAGCTTATTTTTATGTATGGTGTTAGGGAGTGATCTAAACTTATACTTTTACATGTACCTGTCCAATTTTCTCAGTACCACTTATTGAAGGGGCTGTCCTTTCTCCACTGTACATTCCTGCCCCCTTTATCAAAGATAAGGTGACCATATTGTGTGAGTTTATCTCTGGGCTTTCTATCTTGTTCCATTGATCTATATTTCTGTTTTTGTGCCAGTACCATACTGTCTTGATTACTGTAGCTTTGTAGTATAGTCTGAAGTCAGGGAGCCTGATTCCTCCAGCTCCGTTTTTCGTTCTCAAGATTGCATTTGTTATTCGGGATCTTTTGTGTTTCCATACAAATTGTGAAATTTTTTGTTCTAGTTCTGTGAAAAATGCCAGTGGTAGTTTGATAGGGATTGCATTGAATCTGTAGATTGATTTGGGTAGTAGAGTCATTTTCACAATGTTGATTCTTCCAATCCAAGAACATGGTATATCTCTCCATCTCTTTGTATCATCCTTAATTTCTTTCATCAGTGTCTTATAACTTTCTGCATACAGGTCTTTTGTCTCCTTAGGTAGGTTTATTCCTAGATATTTTATTCTTTTTGTTGCAGTGGTAAATGGGAGTGTTTTCTTGATTTCACTTTCAGATTTTTCATCATTAGTGTATAGGAATGCCAGAGATTTCTGTGCACTAATATTGTATCCTGCTACTTTACCAAATTCATTGATTAGCTGTAGTAGTTTTCTGGTAGCATCTTTAGGATTCTCTATGTATAGTATCATGTCATCTGCAAACAGTGACAGCTTTACTTCTTCTTTTCCGATATGGATTCCTTTTATTTCCTTTTCTTCTCTGATTGCTGTGGCTAAAACTTCCAAAACTATGTTGAATAAGAGTGGTGAGAGTGGGCAACCTTGTCTTGTTCCTGATCTTAGTGGAAATGCTTTCAGTTTTTCACCATTGAGGACGATGTTTGCTGTGGGTTTGTCATATATGGCCTTTATTATGTTGAGGAAATTCCTTCTATGCCTACTTTTTGGAGGGTTTTTATCATAAATGGGTGTTGAATTATGTCGAAAGCTTTCTCTGTATCTATTGAGATTATCATATGGTTCTTATCCTTCAATTTGTTAATAGGGTGTATTACATTGACTGATTTGCGTATATTGAAGAATCCTTGCATTCCTGGAATAAACCCCACTTGATCATGGTGTATGATCCTTTTAATGTGCTGTTGGATTCTGTTTGCTAGTATTTTGTTGAGGATTTTTGCATTTATGTTCATCAGTGATATTGGCCTGTAGTTTTCTTTCTTTGTGACATCCTTGACTGGTTTTGGTATCAGGGTGATGGTGGCCTTGTAGAATGAGTTTGGGAGTGTTCCTCCCTCTGCTATATTTTGGAAGAGTTTGAGAAGGATAGGTGTCAGCTCTTCTCTAAATGTTTGATAGAATTCGCCTGTGAAGCCATCTGGTCCTGGGCTTTTGTCTGTTGGAAGATTTTTAATCACAGTTTCAATTTCAGTGCTTGTGATTGGTCTGTTCATATTTTCTATTTCTTCCTGATTCAGTCTTGGCACGTTGTGCATTTCTAAGAATTTGTCCATTTCTTCCAGATTGTCCATTTTATTGGCATATGGTTGCTTGTAGTAATCTCTCATGATCTTTTGTATTTCTGCAGTGTCAGTTGTTACTTCTCCTTTTTCATTTCTAATTCTATTGATTTGAGTCTTCTCCCTTTTTATCTTGATGAGTCTGGCTAATGGTTTATCAATTTTGTTTATCTTCTCAAAGAACCAGCTTTTAGTTTTATTGATCTTTGCTATCGTTTCCTTCATTTCTTTTTCATTTATTTCTGATCTGATCTTTATGATTTCTTTCCTTTTGCTAACTTTGGGGGTTGTTTGTTCTTCTTTCTCTAATTACTCTAGGTGCAAGGTTAGTTTGTTTATTTGAGGTGTTTCCTGTTTCTTAAGGTAGGACTGTATTGCTATAAACTTCCCTGTTAGAACTGCTTTTGCTGCATCCCATAGGTTTGGGGTCATTGTGTCTCCATTGTCATTTGCTTCTAGGTATTTTTTGATTTCCTCTTTGATTTCTTCAGTGATCACTGTGTTACTAAGTAGCGTATTGTTTAGCCTCCATGTGTTTGTACTTTTTACAGATCTTTTCCTGTAACTGATGTCTAGTCTCAGAGCATTGTGGTCGGAAAAGATACTTGGTACAATTTCAATTTTCTTAAATATACCAAGGCTTGACTTGTGACCCAAGATATGATCTATCCTGGAGAATGTTCCATGAGCACTTGAGAAAAATGTGTATTCTGTTGTTTTTGGATGGAATGTCCTATAAATATCAATTAAGTCCATCTTGTTTAATGTATCATTTAAAGCTTGTGTTTCCTTATTTATTTTCATTTTGGATGATCTGTCCATTGGTGAAAGTGGGGTGTTAAAGTCCCCTACTATGAATGTGTTACTGTCGATTTCCCCTTTTATGGCTGTTAGTATTTGCCGTATGTACTGAGGTGCTCTTATGTTGGGTGCATAAATATTTATAGTTGTTATAATATCTTCTTGGATCAATGCCTTGACCATTATGTAGTGTCCTTGTTTGTCTATTCTAATAGTCTTTGTTTTAAAGTCTATTTTGTCTGGTATGAGAATTGCTACTCCAGCTTTCTTTTGGTTTCCATTTGCATGGGATATCTTTTTCCATCCCCTCACTTTCAGTCTGTATGTGTCTCTAGGTCTGAAGTGGGTCTCTTGTAGACAGCATATATATGGATCTTGTTTTTGTATCCATTCAGCCAGTCTGTGTCTTTTGGTGGGAACATTTAATCCATTTACATTTAAGGTAATTATCAATATGTATGTTCCTCTTCCCATTTTCTTAATTGTTTTGAGTTTGTTATTATAGGTCTTTTCCTTCTCTTGTGTTTCTTGCCTAGAAAAGATCCTTTAGCATTTGTTGTAAAGCTGGTTTTGTGGTGCTGAACTCTCTCAGCTTTTGCTTGTCTGTAAAGATTTTAATTTCTCCATCAAATCTGAATGAGATCCTTGCTGGGTAGAGTAATCTTGGTTGTAGGTTTTTCTCCTTCATCACTTTAAACATGTCCTGTCTGTCCCTTCTGGCTTGCAGAGTTTCTGCTGAAAGATCAGCTGTTAACCTTATGGGGATTCCCTTGTGTGTTATTTGTTGTTTTTCCCTTGCTGCTTTTAACATGTTTTCTTTGTATTTAATTTTTTTTTTTTTTTTGCGGTACACAGGCCTCTCACTGTTGTGGCCTCTCCTGTTGCGGAGTACAGGCTCCGGATGCGCAGGCTCAGCGGCCACGGTTCACGGGTGCAGCCGCTCCATGGCATGTGGGATCTTCCTGGACCGGGGCACGAACCTGTGTCCCCTGCATCGGCAGGCAGACTCTCAACCACTGCGACACCAGGGAAGCCTGCTGTATTTAATTTTTGACAGTTTGATTAATATGTGTCTTGGTGTGTTTCTCCTTGGATTTATCGTGTATGGGACTCTCTGTGCTTCCTGGACTTGATTAACTATTTCCTTTCCCATATTAGGGAAGTTTTCAACTATAATCTCTTCAAATATTTTCTCGGTCCCTTTCTTTTTTCTCTTCTTCTGGAACCCCTAAAATTCGAATGTTGGTGCATTTAATGTTGTCCCAGAGGTCTCTGAGACTGTCCTCAGTTCTTTTCATTCTTTTTTCTTTATTCTGCTCTGCAGTAGTTATTTCCACTATTTTATCTTCCAGGTCACTCATCCATTCTTCTTTCTCAGTTATTCTGCTATTGATCCCATCTAGAGTATTTTTCACTTCATTTATTGTGTTGTTCATCGTTGTTTGTTTCATCTTTAGTGCTTCTAGGTCCTTGTTAAATGTTTCTTGCATTTTCTCTATTCTATTTCCAAGATTTTGGATCATCTTTACTATCATTTTTCTGAATTGTTTTTCTGGTAGACTGCCTGTTTCCTCTTCATTTGTTAGGTCTGGTGGGTTTTTATCTTGCTCCTTCATCTGCTGTGTGTTTTTCTGTCTTCTCATTTTGCTTATCTTTCTGTGTTTGGGGTCTCCTTTTTGCAGCCTGCAGGTTCGTAGTTCCCGTTGTTTTTGGTGTCTGTCCCCAGTGGCTAAAGTTGGTTCAGTGGGTTGTGTAGGCCTCCTGGTGGAGGGGATTAGTGCCTGTGTTCTAGTGGATGAGGCTGGATCTTGTCTTTCTGGTGGGCAGGTCCGCGTCTGGTTGTGTGTTTTGGGGTGTCTGTGGACTTAATATGATTTTAGGCAGCCTCTCTGCTAATGGGTGGGGTTGTGTTCCTGTCTTGCTAGTTGTTTGACATAGGGTGTCCAGCACTGTAGTTGCTGGTCGTTGAGTGAAGCTGGGTGTTGGTGTTGAGATGGAGATCTCTGGGAGATTTTCACCATTTTATATTACGTGGAGCTGGGAGGTCTCTTGTGGACCAGTGTCCTGAAGTTGGCTCTCCCAGTTCAGAGGCAGAGCACTGACTCCTGGCTGCAGCACCAAGAGCCTTTCATCCACACGGCTCAGAATAAAAGGGAGAGAAATTAGAAAGAAAGAAAGAAAGAAAGAAAGAGGACAATAGATAATAAAATAAAGTAAGGTAAAATAAGCAAAAGTTATTAAAATAAAAAAATAATTATTAAGAAATTTTTTTTAACAAAGTAGAAAAAAACAAAGGGAAAAAAAGGACGGATAGAACCCTAGGACAAATGGTGAAAGGAAAGCTATACAGACAAAATCTCACACAGAAGCATACACATACACACTCACAACAAGAGGAAAAGGGGAAAAAAAATCATAAATCTTGGTCTCAAAGTCCACCTCCTCAATTTGGGATGATTCGTTGTCTATTCATGTATTCCACAGATGCAGGGTACATCAAGTTGATCGTAGAGCTTTAATCCGCTGCTTCTGAGGCTGCTGGGAGAGATTTCCCTTTCTCTTCTTTGTTCGCACAGCTCCCGGGGCTCAGCTTTGGATTTGGCCCCGCCTCTGCGTGTAGGTCGCCGGAGGGCATCTGTTCTTCGCTCAGACAGGACTGGGTTAAAGGAGCCGCTGATTCGGGGGGCTCCGGCTCACTCAGGCTGGGGAGAGGGAGGGGCACGGATGCGGGGCAAGCCTGCGGTGGCAGAGGCTGGCATGACGTTGCACCAGCCTGAGACGCGCCGTGCATTCTCCCAGGGGAGTTGTCCCTGGATCCCGGGACCCTAGCAGTGGCGGGCTGAACAGGCTCCCCGGAAGGGGGGTGTGGAGAGTGACCTGTGCTTGCACACAGGCTTCTTGGTGGCAGCAGCAGCAGCCTTAGCGTCTCATGCCTGTCTCTGGGGTCCGCGCTTTTAGCCGCAGCTCGAGCCCGTCTCTGGCGTTCCTTTAAGCAGCACTCTTAATTCCCTCTCCTTGCGCACCAGGAAACAAAGAGGGAAGAAAAAGTCTCTTGCCTCTTTGGCAGCTCCAGACCTTTTCCCGGACTCCCTCCCGGCTAGCCGTGGTGCACTAACCCCTTCAGGCTGTGTTCACACAGCCAACCCCAGTCCTCTCCCTGCGCTCTGACCGAAGCCCGCGCCTCAGCTCCCAGCCCCGCTCGCCCCGGCAGGTGAGCAGACAAGCCTCTCGGGCTGGTGAGTGCCAGTCGGCACTGATCCTCTGTGCGGGAATTTCCCCGCTTTGCCCTCTGCACCCCTGTGGCTGCGCTCTCCTCCGTGGCTCCTGAGCTGCCCCCCTCTGCCACCCACAGTCTCCGCCCGCGAAGGGACTTCTTAGTGTGTGGAAACCTTTCCTCCTTCACAGCTCCCTCCCACTGGTGCAGGTACCGTCCCTATTCTTTTGTCTCTGTTTATTCTTTTTTCTTTTGCCCTACCCAGGCACGTGGGGACTTTCTTGCCTTTTGGGAGGTCTGAGGTCTTCTGCCAGTGTTCAGTAGGTGTTCTGTAGGAGTTGTTCCACGTGTAGATGTATTTCTGATGTATCTGTGGGGAGGAAGGTGAGCTCCGCGTCTTACTTTTCCACCATCTTCCCCCTCTCCCAAACATTTTAATAATAGTAATTTTTCTGATGCATGAGCATGGAATATTGTTTTCTATTGTGTCTTCAGTTTCTTTATCAATGCTTTATAGTTTTCTGAGTATAGGTCTTTCGTGTCCTTGGTTAAATTTATTGCTAGATAGTTCGTTCTTTTTGATGGAATTGTAAATGGGATTGTTTTCTTAATTTTTCTTGCTGGTGGTTCATTATTAGTGTATAGAAACAAAACTGATTTGTGTATATTGATTCCGTATTTTGCAACTTTACTGAATTTATTTTTTAACATATTTTTTGAAGTAATGTGAAAAATTGCAATACTAAAATCTCACAGTTTCTACTGCACTCCAGGTAATCCACAGGACCCAAGAGATGGTAGCTACTAATATACTCTTCCCACGGTGCCTCTTCATACCATGCGGAGTCCTACAAGGGAAATAAGTATCACAACTTTGGTTGAACGTGGTCTGGGTAAGTCTTGGCCTCTATCACAAAATTTGATGTCTCTGTTATCTGATTTTCTGGCATGATATTGACATGGTTGTCTAGAAAAGTAATTTAGTTTTCAGTAATTTAAAATGTAGCAAAAAGTTGCAATCATGGCAAAAAGTACTCACGTTTGCCACTTCACACAAAATGCTCAGTGTGTTTTTCCCAAGGAACCAGCACATAACCCCTAAATGAAGAAATCCTGATGTCCACATTATAATTTAATACTCAGCCCCACTTCAACTTTCACCTACTGTCCCAACTGTATGAAAATGTCTTTTTCCATCCTGATCCAGTTTTCTTTTTCTGGACCCATTACTGAGTTTCTCCCTCATTTGGACAACCTTGATGGATTTGAAGCAGACAAGATGAGTATGGGATCTAGGTGGGCTTTTCTGTATGGCTTTTTTCACTAAGAATGTTTATTTTTGTAACAAATATCAGCGCTGCACTTTTTCATTGTCATTAAAAATACAAAACACGACTTTAGCATTTAATTCACTTTACGTATACAGTTTTGTTGTATTAACTACCTTCATATAATTACACAAGCAAGTTAACTAACATGTGTACCTCCTGTGTGCATGGCAGATACCCAGGAAATTGAGTAACACCCTGAAATGGTGCAAGACATCACCTTAAATACCGTCTTCATCTAAAAAGAAAAAAAAAGGAAGGCTATAGTTTTTTCTGTCTACCTTCATTTGATTGTATATGGTTTCCAATTGATATTGTATAACTAGTTGTGGAGAAGTCACAGGATAGGTGGCTTCATTTCAGTTTGAATTTCCAAATTTAGTGGATTCTGCAGGCTTGATGCAAGGTTTACAAACTTCGTATTGGGTCAGGACATCCCATGGTGTAACTGGTATTCATGGTTTGTTCAACAATTAAAGTTCTGTGTGATATGAGTTCATCCCGGAGTAATCCAGGTTAGTTTCTGTTATACATTTGTCCCAGGATGAAAGGACAAGAGAAATAAGACCTAATTTGTAAAAGTGCCTTCAAACTAATTGATACTGAAGTATAGTTGACCTACAATGTTGTGTTAATTTCTACTGTACAACAAGGTGATTCATATATACATACATACATACATACATATTTTTCATATTCTTTTCCATTATGGTTTATTACAGTGTATTAAATACAGTTCCCTGTGCTGTACAGTGAGAACTTGTTTATACATCCTATATATAATAATTTGCATCTACTAATCCCAAACTCCCAATCCATCCCTCTCCCCTGTATTCCCCTTGACAACCGCAAGTCTGTTTTCTATATTTATGAGTCTGTTTCTGTTCTGTAGATAGGTTCATTTGGGCCTCATTTTATAATCCACATATAAGTGATATCATATGGTATTTGTGTTCTCTGTCTGACTTACTTCACTTTGTATGATAATCTCTAGGTCCATCCATGTAGCTGCAAATGGCATTATTTCATTCTGTTTTATGGCTGAGTAATATTCCATTGTATATATGTACCACATCTTCTATATCCATTCATCTGTTGAGGGACATTCAGGTTGTTTCCATGTCTTGGCTATTGTGAATAGTGCTGCTGTGAATGCTGGGGTGCACGTACCTTTTCGAATTATAGTTTTGTGTGGATATGTGCCCAGGAGTGGGATTGCTGGTTCGTATGGTAATTCTATTTTTAGTTTTTGAGGAACCTCCATACTGTTTTCCATAGTGGCTGCATCAATTTACATTCCCACCAGTAGTGTAGGAGGGTTCCCTTTCCTCCACACCCCTTCCAGCATTTATTTCTAGACATTTTAATGATGGCCATTCTGACCACTACGAGGTGATAACTCACTGTAGTTTTGATTTGCATTCTCTAATAATCAACTATGTGGAGAGTCTTTTCAGGTACCTCTTGGCCATCTGTATGTCTTTGGAGAAATATCTATTTAGACCTTCTGCCTATTTTTTGATTTTTTTTCTTTTTTGAGTTGTATGAGCTGTTTGTATATTTTAGAATTAAGCCCTTGTTGGTCGCATCATTTGCAGGTATTTTCTCCCAAACAGTGAGCACAGGTTCTGGAACAACTGGATACCCACATGCAGAAGAGTAAAGTTGGACGCTTACCTCCCCCCACCCCATATACAAAATCAACGCAAAATGGACCAAAGGCCTAGATGCAAGAACCAAAATTATAAAACTCGTAGAAGAAAACATGAGAGTACATCTTCATGACCTTGGATTTGGTCATGATTTCTTAGATCTACCAAAAGCACAAGCAACAAAAGACAAAATAGATGAATTGGAATTCCTCAAGATGAAAAACAGTTGTGTATAAAAGGAGCAAGGAATAAGATAATCCACCATCCAAAATGGCCCAAGATGTTTGCAAACCATGTATCTGGTAAAGGACTGTAGCCCAGCAGCCAAGCCCCCGGTGGTCCAGTGCAGTGTCTGTGCGGTCCCTCCCGTCCTTGATGATCAGGGGATTTCAGGCCCCACAGCACCCGAGGGGTGGACACGGGTCATCCTCAGCACACTCAGGGAGTGAGTGCTGGATGGTTTTGAGCCCAGATGCCCTCCCATTACTGCCCTCAAAGGCTGAAGGCTTCAGCATGCCTCCAGAAGGACACAGAGTATTTGCAAGTCTTTGAGAACCAAGAGAACAGTCTTCACTTTTCTGAAAGGGCATCTTATTATTTCACAGCATGACCATTTTCAATCTGGCTCTTAGGGTGCCCTCCCACCTTCTTTATTTCTCTGAAAGTGGCCATGGGGTTTGGCTGTCCCCAGTCCCCACACCAGGTGACAAGGCCAGTGGGGCCAGACCCTGGTGGTCCTTAGCTTCGCTGGAGACTAACCCAGACTCTCAGCCTGAGATTGAATGTGGACGCCCCCGCTTCTCCCCGTCACCGATTGTCATCTCCTCCTCTGTCTCTCTTCCTCCTGCTTTTCAGTCTCAGATTTACCTGACGGCCACCACTCACAGCTCCCACAGAGCCCAGAGATTTCTCCTGGAATGAAAGGTTCTGGAAAATCAGAGGAATAAACAAAGGATGCAGCTGATTCCCGCCTTGTGCTGACGTCCAAGAGGGTGAGGAGAGTGAGTGTTTTCTCATTAGAATTTAAATCCTCCAAGTAATAGATCATTGAGGAGGCATCCAGTGTTCTGCTCATTCTGAGAATGTCATTCCTGGATTTTAATGTGGTAAATAATTTATATTATAAATATGCAGAGGGGGGGATATCCATTTAAGAATGTTAGAGGTAACTCCAAGGGATTTACAACAAACAAGAACACAGAACCCTGTGTCCAGACATTGGCTGAGAGGCTCTTACCCTGAGCCGCAGTCCCCTGGAGGGTGGAGTGGCCATGACTCTCCTCCCGCAGGTGAGCCTACACAGGCACATCCCACGTGGGACCACTGCATCGCAGAATCTTAGAGTGACCAATGGCAGGCAGCTGGCTAGAGATACAGAGAAGAGAAAACTGCCCAGCAGCGTGGGACAACCCCGGGGTGAGGCCTTAGGAAGGGCCAGTGTCAGAGCCTCAGAGATAAGTTGAAGAGAGTTCAGGCTGTTAAGGACATCAGGCTGAATATGTCCCTAAGAGATGCACTTAGGGACATATTCAGAGCCTTAGTTATGGACAGGATCAGGCATTATTTAGTGACAGCTTAGACTATAAGGGACAGCATCAGGGCCTAAGTTAGGGACAGTGTCAGTGCTTCACTTAGAGATAACGTGAGAGCCTTAGTTAGACACAGTTCAGGCTGTTACTTAGGGATATGTTCAGGGCTTTAGAGCCAGCATCATGGCCATAATTAGAACCAGTGTCAGAGCGTTAGTTAGGGCCAAAACTAGGGTATTAGTTAGGGAAAGAGGTCATTAGTTACAGACAGTGTCAGGGTTTTAGGTAGGGACAGCGGCAAGTCCTTAGTTAAGAAGAGTGTCGGGGCCTCACTTAGGGGCAGCGTCAGGATGTTCGTTAGGGAGAGTCAGGACATTAGAATTTCAGATTCTAAGGTAGAGACAGCATCACGGCCTTAGTTAGGGACAGCGTCAGAGACTTACCTAGGGACATAATCAGGGCCTTAGTTATGGACAGGATCAGGGTGATACAGAGGAATACCTAAGGGTATTAGGGACATCTTCAGGGCCTTAATTAGCGATAGCATCAGGGTATTAGTTAGGGAAAGAGTCAGACCATTATTATAGATAGTGTCAGTGCCTTACGTAGAGAGAGCATCAGGGCCTTAGTTAAGGACAGCGTCAGAGACGTCCTTAGGGACATATTCAGGGCCTTAGTTATGGACAGGATCAGGGCATTATTGAGAAATACATGAAGCTATTAGGGACAGCATCAGGGTGTTAGGGAAAGAGTCGGCCGTTATTATAGACAGTGACAGTGCCTCAGGTAGAGACATCATCACAGCCTTAGTTAGGAAGAGGGTCAGGGCCTTGGTGAGGGACAGGGTCAGGCCAACAGTGAGGGACATCTAAGGCTATTAGGGACATCGTCAAGGCCTTAGATTGGGCCAGCATCAGGGCTGTAGTGTCGACCATTGTCAGGGCATTAATGAGGGACAAAATTAGGGTGTCAGTTAGGGAAAGAGTCAGGTCATTAGTTACAGTTTTAGGGCCTCAGGTAGAATTGGCATCAAGGCCTTAGTTAGGAAGAGCATCAGGGCCTCAGTTAGGTTCAGCATCAGGACGTTAGTTAGGGCCAGCAACAGGGCCTTAGTTAGGGACAGTGTTGTCAGGCCCTCAGAGATCACTTGAGGGCCTTCGTAAGAGACAGTTTAGGCCGTTAGTTAGGGACACTTCAGAGACTTTCTTAGGGATATATTCAGGGTCTTAGTAACAATCAAGGTGTTATTTTGTGACCACTTAGGCACTAACGGACAGCATCAAAGCCTAAGTTAGGGAGGGTGTCAGCGTCTTGGGGATAGTGCTAGGGACTTTGTAAGTTATAGCTTAGGCCATTAGCTAGGCACAGTGTCAGGGGCTTATTAAGGGCAGTGTCAGAGACTTAATGAGGGACATCTTCAGGGCCTTAGTTATGGACAGGATCAGGTCCATACTTGGGACCAGTGTCAGGCCATTATTTAGGGGCAGTGTCAGGGCTTTCTGTAGAGACAGCATCAAGGCCCTTAGTTAGGAAGAGGGTCAGGGCCTTAGGACAGGGTCAGAAACATCCTCAAGCACATATTCAGGGCCTTAGTAATGGACAGGATCAGGACCCCAGTGAGGGACATATAAGTCTATTAGGGACATCGTCAGGACCTTAGATAGGGTCAGCGTCAGGGCCGTAGTTAGGACCAGTGTCAGGGCGTTATTTAGGGACAAAATTAGGATGTTAGTTAAGGGAAAAGTCAGGAAATTAGTTACAGAGAGTGTCAGCTTCTTAGGTAGAGACTTCAAGGCCTTAGTGAGAGCAGCGCATCTCAGGTAGGAGCTGCATCAGGCCATTACTTACAGACAGTGTCAAGGCCTTAATTAGGGAGAGTGTCAGGGCCTCAGAGAAAAACTTGAGGGCCTTAGTAAGAGACACTTCAGGCTGTTCGTTAGGGACATCATCAGGGCTTTAGTTATGGACAGGGTCAGGGTATTAGTGAAAGACAGCTCAGGCAATTAGGCACATCGTCAGGGCCTTGGGTAGGGGCAGCGTCAGGGAGTAGTTGGGGAAAGAGTGAAGCCGTTAGGTAAAGACAGACTCAGGACCTTAGTTAGAGACAGTGTCAAGTCCTTCGTTAGGGACACTGTCATGGCCTCAGTTAAAGATAACTTGAGGATCTTAGTTAGAGATAGTGTCAGGGACTTATAGTTATGGACATCTTTAGGGCCTCAGTTAGAGGTAATTTGAGGGCCTTAGTAAGAGAGATTTTGGGTCATTAGTGACATCGTCTGGACCTTAGTGCCGTCTTCAGTACATCATTTATGGGCCGCATCAGGGCATTAATGAGGGACAGCTCAAGTTATTAGGGACCGTGTCAGGGTCTTAGTTAGGGAATGTGTCAGGAACTTTGTTAGGGAAAGAGTGAGGCCAGTAGTTAAAAACAGACTCAGGGCCTTAGTTAGAGACAGCCTCAATCCTTAATTAGGGAGAGTGTCAGGGCCTCAGTTAAAGATAAGTTGAGGGCCTTTGTTAAGGACAGCCTCCAGGCCTCAGTTAGGGACAGGTTCACGGCCTCGGGACTAAATTCAGGGCCTCAGTTAGGGACAGCATCAGGGATTTAGTTAGCATAAGACGCTCGACATTAGCTAAAGACAAGGTTAGGTTAAGGTCTAGGAATAGCGTCAGGAAATGACGTAGGGATAGTGTCAAGACCATAGCTACTTAGAGCATCGGTGCCTAATTTAAGACCAGTGTCAGGGCTGCAGGTAGGGACAGCATAGGAGCCTGACATAGGGAGAGCGACAGGACCTGAGTGAGACCTAGAGTCAGGGCCTTAGCTGGGGAGAGTGTCAGGGCATGACTTAAGGGCAGCATAAGGGCCTCGGTAGGAACAGCCTAAGGTGTTTGTTAAAGACATTATCAGGGCCTCTGTTAGAGACAGCCTCACTTAGGGACAGCATCAAGGCTTACTTTGGGACAGTTTCAGGATCTTAATAAGAGATGGGTCAGGATAAAATGAGCTCAGGATACTTTCAGGACTTTAGATATTGACGGCAGCAGGACCTTAGTTAGGGACAGTGTCAAGGCCTTAGATAGGACTAGCATCTGGGTCTCTGTTAGGTACAGTGTCAGGGCCTGAGTTAGGAATAGTGTTAGGGCCGTAGTTAGGGACAGTGTCAGGGCCAGATTTAGGATGAGCATCTAGGCCTTAGTTAGGGACAGTGTCACGGCCTTGGGACTAAATTCAGGGCCTGAAGTATTCACAGCATAAGGGCTTCAATTAGCATAAGAGGCAGGACAGTTGCTAGGGACAGGGTTAGGATAAAGTTTAGGGATCATGTCAGGAAATGACCTAGGGATAGTGTCAAGACCTTAGTCACTGAGAGTATCAGGGCCTTATTTAGAACAAGTATCAAGGAATCAGGTAGGAGACACAAAACATAAACAACTTGGAAACAAAGAACAAATTAAAACAATGCTTAATTTTCTTAAATTTACCAAGGATTGATTTGTGACCCAAGGAATCAGGTAGGGACAGCGTCAGTGCCTGACTTAGGGAGAGCAACAGGGCCTGAGTGAGGCCTAGCGTCAGACCCTTAGCTGGGGACACTGTCAGGGCATGATGTAGGAGCTGCATCAGGGCCTTTGTTAGATCAGCAGTAGGGTCTTAGTTAAAGACATGATCAGGGTCTGAGGTAGTCACAGGATCAAGTCCTCATTTAGGCATAGCTTCAGGGCCTGAGTTAGGCACAGCCTGAGGTCATCACTTAGGGACAGCGACAGGGCTTTCTTAGGGACAGTGTCAGGACCTTGGTTAGGAATGGGTCAGGATATTAGCTCAGGATAGTGTCCTGATTTTAGTTATTGCCGGTAGCAGGGCCTATATTAGTGACAGATTCCGGGCCTTAGTTAGAGACAGTGTCAGGGCCTTAATTAGGACTAGTCAGGGCCTTAGGGAGAGCATTAGGGCTTCAGTGAGGATAAGAGGCAGGAAATTAGCTCGGGACAGAGTCAGCTTCCAGGCCAGGGATAGTGTCAGGAAATGAGCTAGGGATAGCATGAAGACATTGGTTATTGAGAGCATCAGGGCCTTAGTTAGGACCAGTGTCAGGGCCTTAATCAGGTCCAGTGTCAGGGCTTGATGTAGGGATAGCGTCAGAGCCTAACTAAGGTACGGCAAGAAGGCCTAAGTGAGGCCTATCTTTAGGGACTGAGTGAGGGACAGTGTCCGGGCATGACTTAGGAGTAGTATAAGAGCCTCTGTAGGATCAGCATTAAGGTCTTCGTTAAAGACATTCTCAGGGCCTCTGTTAGGGATAGCCTCAGGGCCTCACTTAGGGACAGCATCAGGGCTTACTTTGGGACAGCTTTAGGAACGTGGTAAGACATGTATCAGGATGTTAGCTCAGGATAATGTCAGGACTTTAGATATTGACGGCAGCATGGCCTTAGAGACAGTGTCAGGGCCTGACTTAGGACGAGCATCAGCGCCTTTGTTAGGTACAGTGTCAGGGACTGAGTTAGGTGTTGTGTCAGGGCCTGAGTTCGGACGACCTCCAGGCCTCAGTTAGGGACAGTGTCATGGCCTCGGGTCTAATTTCAGGGCCTTAGTTAGGGACAGCATCAGGGATTTAGTTAGCATAGGAGGCTCGACACTCGTTAAAGACAAGGTTAGGTTAAGGTCTAGGGATAGTGTCAGGACATGACCTAGGGATAGTGCCAAGACCTTAGTTACTTAGAGCATCAGGGTCTAATTTAGGACCAGTGTCAGGGCTTCAGGTAGGGACAGCATCAGAGCCGGACTTAGGGAGAGAGACAGGGCTTGAGTGAGGCCTAGCGTCAGGGCCTTAGCTAGGGACAGTATCAGGGCATGACTTAGGAGCAGCATAAGGGCCTCAGTGGATCAGCCTCAGGGGCTTGGCTAAAGCCATTATCAGGGCCTCTGTTAGGGACAGCCTCAGGGCCTCACTTAGGGACAGCGTCAGGGCTCACTTAGGGACAGTTTCAGGACTTTGGTAAGAGATGGGTCAGGAACTGAGCTCAGGATAGTGTCAGGATATTAGATATTGATGGCAGCAGGGCCTTAGGGACAGTGTCAGGGCCTTAGTTAGGACTAGCATCTGGGCCTATTAGGTACAGTGTCAGGGCCTGAGTTAAGAATAGTATTAGGGCCTTAGTTAGGGACAGTGTCAGGGCCGGATTTAGGATGAGCATCTAGGTCTTAGATAGGGACAGTGTCACGGCCTTGGGACTAAATTCAGGGCCTGAGGTATTCACAGCATAAGAGCTTCAGTTAGCATAAGAGGCAGGACATTTGCTAGGGACAGGGTTAGGGTAAAGTTTAGGGATCGTGTCAGGAAATGACTTAGGGATAGTGTCAAGACCTTAGTCGCTGACAGTATCAGGGCCTTATTTAGGACAAGTGTTAGGGCTTCAGGTAGGGACAACATCAGAGCCTGACTTAGGGAGAGCGACAGGGCCTGAGTGAGGCCTAGCGTCAGGCCCTTAGCTGGGGACAGTGTCAGGGCATAATGTAGGGACAGCATCAGGGCCTTTGTTAGATCAGCAATAGGGTCTTAGTTAAAGACATGATCAGAGTCTGAGGTAGTCACAGGGTCAAGGCCTCAGTTAGGCATAGCTTCAGGGCCTGAGTTAGGCACAGCCTGAGGTCATCACTTAGGGACAGCGACAGGGCTTTCTTAGGGACAGTGTCAGGACCTTGGTTAGGAATGGGTCAGGATATTAGCTCAGGATAGTGTCCTGATTTTAGTTATTGCCGGTAGCAGGGCCTATATTAGTGACAGATTCTGGGTCTTAGTTAGGGATAGTGTCAGGGCCTTAATTAGGACTAGTCAGGGCCTTAGTTAGGAGGAGCATTAGGGCTTCAGTGAGGATAAGAGGCAGGAAATTAGCTCGGGACAGAGTCAGCTTCCAGGCCAGGGATAGTGTCAGGAAATGAGCTAGGGATAGCATGAAGACATTGGTTATTGAGAGCATCAGGGCCTTAGTTAGGACCAGTGTCAGGGCCTTAATCAGGTCCAGTGTCAGGGCTTGATGTAGGAGTAGTGTCAGAGCCTAACTAAGGTACGGCAAGATGGCCTAAGTGAGGCCTATCTTTAGGGACTGAGTGAGGGACAGTGTCCGGGCATGACTTAGGAGTAGTATAAGGGCCTCTGTAGGATGAGCATTAGGGTCTTTGTTAAAGACTTCTCAGGACCTCTGTTAGGGACAGCCCCAGGGCCTCACGTAGGGACAGCATCAGGCCTTAATTTGGGACAATTTCAGGACCTTAGTAAGACATGGTTGAGGATATTAGCTCAGGATAATGTCAGAAGTTTAGATATTGACGGCAGGAGGGCCTTAGAGACAGTGTCAGGGCCTGGCTTCGGATGAGCATCAAAGCCTCTGTTACGTACAGTGTCAGGGCCTGAGTTAGGAATAGTGTTAGGGCATTAGTTAAGAATAGTGTTAGAGCCTTAGTTAGGGACAGTTCTGGGCCGGATTTAGGATGAGCATTTAGGCCTCAGTTTGGTACAGTGTCACAGCATTGGGACTAAATTTAGGGCCTGAGTTAGGCACAGCATAAGGGCTTCAGTTAGCATAAGAGGCAGGACAGTTGCTATGGACAGGGTTAGGGTAAAGTTTAGGGATAGTGTCAGGAAATGCCCTAGGGATAGTGTCAGGAAATGACCTAGGGATAGTGCCAAGACCTTAGTTACTTAGAGCATCAGGGCCTAATTTAGGACCAGTGTCAGGGTTTCAGGTAGGGACAGCGTCAGAGCTGGACTTAGGGAGAGCGACAGGGCTTGAGTGAGACCTAGCGTCAGGGCCTTAGCTAGGGATAGTATCAGGGCATGAATTAGGAGCAGCATAAGTACCTTGGTAGGATCAGCCTCAGGGGCTTTGCTAAAGCCATTATCAGGGCCTCTGTTAGAGACAGCCTCAGGGCCTCACTTAGGGACAGTGTCAGGGCTTACTTAGGGACAGTTTAAGGACCTTGGTCAGGAAATTAGTTCAGGATAGTGTCAGGATATTAGATATTGATTATGGTATGGGTTAGGGTTAGGGTATGGGTTAGAGTTAGGGTACAGTTTAGTGTACGGCTTTGGTTTAAGGTTAGTGTATGGGTTAAGATTAGGGTATTGGTTAGGGTTAGGCATAGGGTAAGGTTTAGGGTTGGGGTTAGGGTTAGCGTAGGGTTTATGGTACAGGTTATGGTATGGCTACGGTTTAGGGTTCGGGTTTGTGTTAGGGTTAGGGTTAGGTTACAGGATAGGGTAGAGCTATGTGTTAGGATTAGGGTACAGGTTAGGGTACGTGTTAGGATTAGGGTTAGGGTATGGGTTAGGGTTAGGGTAGGGTTTAGGGTACATGTTAGGGTACAGCTACGGTTTAGGGTTTGGGTATGTGTTAGGGTACATGTTAGGGTTGGAGTACGTGTTAGGGTTAGGGTACAGGGTAGGGTTCCGGTAAGGGTTAGGGTTAGGGTTAGAGTACGGGTTAGGGTTAGGGTACAGAATAGGGTACAGCTACGTGTTAGGGTTAGGTTACAGATTGTGGTACGGGTATGGGTTAGGGTATGGGTTAGGGTATGGGTTAGGGTATGGGAACGGTATGGGTTAGGGTACAGGTCAGAGTTAGGGTCCGCTTTAGAGTTAAGGAATTTATTAAACTTCTCCCACTCTCCAAATATCACTTAGCACGGAAAGGAATAATACTTGGGTTCCAGGAAAAGAGAAGACTTTACACTCTAGGATAAGACAAAGAACACACACATTATAATTAAATGCGGTTAGGGTACAGGTTAGGGTACTGTAACAGGTTAGGGTTAGGGTATGTGTTAGGGTACATGTTAGGGTTAGGGTATGGGTTAGGGTACGGGTTAGGGTACTAGTTAGTGTTAGGATACGGGTTACGATTAAGGTGCAGGTTAGGATACGGGTTAGGGTTAGGGTTTGGGTAGTGGTTAGGGTACAGGTTAGGGGACGGCTACGGTTTAGGGATAGGTTATTCGTTAGGGTATGGGTTAGGGTACGGGTTAGGGTTAGGGTACTGGTTAGTGTTAGGATACGGGTTAGGATTAAGGTGCAGGTTAGGATATGGGTTAGGGTTAGCGTTCGGGTAGTGGATAGGGTACAGGTTAGGGTACGACTACGGTTTAGGGATAGGTTATGCGTTAGGGTATGTGTTAGGCTAAGGGTAAGGGGTAGAGTATGGGTTAGGGTTAGTGTATGTGTTAGGATTAGGGTACGGGTTAGGGTTGGCTCACAGGATAGGATTAGGGTACGGGATAGGGTAAGGGTTAGGGTTAGGTAACGGGTATGGTTTAGGGTACAGGTTAGGGTATGACAAAGAGTTAGGGGTAGGGTACATTTCAGGGTATGGGTTAGTGTTAGTGTACAGGTTAGGGTTAGGGTTAGGGTTAGGGGTTAGGGTTAGGGTGAGGGGTTAGGGTTAGGATAGGGTTAGGGTAGGGTTAGGGTTAGGGATAGGGTTAGGGGACGGGGATGGTTTAGGGTACAGATTAGGGTACGACAACGGTTTAGGGTGAGCATACGTGTGAGGGCACGGGTTAGTGTTACCGAACGGGTTAGGATTAGGGGACGGGTTAGGGTAAGGCTTCGGGTAAGGGTTAGGGTTAGGGGACGGGGACGGGGACGGGGACGGTTTAGGGTACAGGTTAGGGTACGACAACGGTTTAGGGTGAGCGTACGTGTGAGGGCACAGGTTAGTGTTAGCGTACGGGTTAGGATTAGGGGACGGATTAGGGTAAGGCTTCGGGTAAAGGTTAGGGTTAGAGTTAGGGTTAGGGGACGGGAACGGTTTACGGAACAGGTTAGGGTACGACAAGGGTTTAGGGTGAGCGTACGTGTGAGGACACGGGTCAGTGTTAGCGTTCGGGTTAGGATTAGGGGACGGGTTAGGGTAACGCTTTGGATAAGGGTTAGGGTTAGGGTTATGGGACGGGGACGGTTAAGGGGACAGGTGAGGGTACGACAACGGTTTAGGGTGAGCGTACGTGTGAGGGCACGGGATAGTGTTAGCGTACGGCTTAGGATTAGGGGACGGGTTAGGGTAAGGTTTCGGGTAAGGGTTAGGGTTAGGGTTAGGGTTAGGGGATGGGGACGGTTTAGGGGACAGGTCAGGGTATGACAACGGTTTAGGGTGAGCATACGTGTGAGGGCACGGGTTAGTGTAAGCGGACGGGTTAGGATTAGGGGATGGGTTAGGATAAGGCTTCGGGTAAGGGTTAGGGTTAGGGTTAGGGTTAGGGGACGGGGACGGTTTAGGGGACAGGATAGTGTACAACAATAGTTTAGGGTGAGTGTACGTGTGAGGGCAGGGGTTAGTGTTAGCGTACGGGTTAGGATTAGGGGATGGGTTAGGTTAAGGCTTCGGGTAAGTGTTCGGGTTCGGGTTAGGTTTAGGGTTAGGTGACGGGGACGGTTTAGGGGACAGGTTAGGGTATGACAACGCTTTCGGGTGAGCGTACGTGTGAGGGCACAGATTAGTGTTAGCGTATGGGTTAGGATTAGGGCACGGGTTAGGGTAAGTCTTCGGGTAAGGGTTAGGGTTAGGGTTAGGGGCAGGGTTAGGGGACGGGGACGGTTTAGGGGACAGCTTAGGGTACGACAACAGTTTAGGGTGTGCGTACGTGTGAGGGCATGGTTTAGTGTTAGCGTACTAGTTCGGATTAGGGGACGGGTTAGGGGAAGGCTTCGGGTAGGGGTTAGAGTTAGGGTTAGGGGACGGGGACGGAAACTGTTTAGGGGACAGGTTAGGGTACAACAACGGTTTAGGGTGAGCGTACGTGTGAGGGCACGGATTAGTGTTAGCGAACGGGTTAGGATTAGGGGATGTGTGAGGGTCAGGCTTCGGGGAACGGTTAGGGTTAGGGTTCGGGCTAGGGTTAGGGTTAGGGGACGGGGACGGTTTAGGGTCCAGGTGAGTGTACGACAACGCTTTAGGGGGAGCGTACGTGTGAGGGCGCGGGTTAGTGTCAGCGTACGGGTTAGGATTAGGGGACGGGTGAGGGTCAGGCTTCGGGGAAGGGTTAGGGTTAGGGTTAGGGCTAGGGTTAGGGTTAGGGGACAGGGACGGTTTAGGGTCCAAGTGAGGGTACGACAACGCTTTAGGGGGAGCGTACGTGTGAGGGCGCGGGTTAGTGTCAGCGTACGGGTTAGGATTAGGGGACGGGTGAGGGTCAGGCTTCGGGGAAGGGTTAGGGTTAGGGTCCAGGTGAGGGCACGACAACGCTTTAGGGGGAGCGTACGTGTGAGGGCGCGGGTTAGTGTCAGCGTACGGGTTAGGATTAGGGGACGGGTGAGGGTCAGGCTTCGGGGAAGTGTTAGGGTTAGGTTTCGCGCTAGGGTTTGGGTTAGGGGATGTGGACGGTTTAGGGTCCAGGTGAGGGCAGGACAACGCTTTAGGGGGAGCGTACGTGTGAGGGCGCGGGTTAGTGTCAGCATACAGGTTAGGATTAGGGGACGGGTGAGGGTCAGGCTTCGGGGAAGGGTTAGGATTAGGGTTCGGGCTAGGGTTAGGGTTAGGGGACGGGCACGGTTTAGGGTCCAGGTGAGGGTACGACAACGCTTTAGGGGGAGCATACGTGTGAGGGCGCGGGTTAGTGTCAGCGTACGGGTTAGGATTAGGGGACGGGTGAGGGTCAGGCTTCGGGGAAGTGTTAGGGTTCGGGCTAGGGTTAGGGTTAGGGGACGGGGACGGTTTAGGGTCCAGGTGAGTGTACGACAACGCTTCAGGGGGAGCGTACGTGTGAGGGCACGGGTTAGTGTCAGCGTACGGGTTAGGATTAGGGGACGGGTGAGGGTCAGGCTTCGGGGAAGAGTTAGGGTTAGGGTTCGGGCTAGGGTTAGGTTTAGGGGACGGGGACGGTTTAGGGTCCAGGTGAGGGCACGACAATGCTTTAGGGGGAGGGTACGTGTGAGGGCGCGGGTTAGTGTCAGCGTACGGGTTAGGATTAGGGGATGGGTGAGGGTCAGGCTTCGGGGAAGGGTTAGGGTTAGGGTTCGGGCTAGGATTAGGGTTAGGGGACGGGGACGGTTTAGGGTCCAGGTGAGGGCACGACAAGGCTTTAGGGGGAGCGTACGTGTGAGGACGCGGGTTAGTGTCAGCGTACGAGTTAGGATTAGGGGACGGGTGAGGGTCAGGCTTTGGGGAAGTGTTAGGGTTAGGGTTCGGGCTAGGGTTAGGGTTAGGGGACGGGGACGGTTTAGGGTCCAGGTGAGGGCACGACAACGCTTTAGGGGGAGCGTACGTGTGAGGGCGCGGGTTAGTGTCAGCGTACGGGTTAGGATTAGGGAACGGGTGAGGGTCAGGCTTCGGGGAAGGGTTAGGGTTAGGGTTCGGGCTAGGGTTAGGGTTAGGGGACGGGGACGGTTTAGGGTCCAGATGAGGGCACGACAACGCTTTAGGGGGAGCGTACGTGTGAGGGCGCGGGTTAGTGTCAGCGTACGGGTTAGGATTAGGGGACGGGTGAGGGTCAGGCTTCGGGGAAGGGTTAGGGTTAGGGTTCGGGCTAGGGTTAGTGTTAGGGGACGGGGACGGTTTAGGGTCCAGGTGAGGGCACGACAACGCTTTAGGGGGAGCGTACGTGTGTGGGCGCAGGTTAGTGTCAGCGTACGGGTTAGGATTAGGGGACGGGTGAGGGTCAGGCTTCGGGGAAGGGTTAGGGTTAGGGTTCGGGCTAGGGTTAGGGTTAGGGGACGGGGACGGTTTAGGGTCCATGTGAGGGCACGACAACGCTTTAGGGGGAGCGTACGTGTGAGGGCGCGGGTTAGTGTCAGCGTACGGGTTAGGATTAGGGGACGGGTGACGGTCAGGCTTCGGGGAAGGTTTAGGGTTAGGGTTTGTTCTAGGGTTAGGGTTAGGGGACGGGGAAGGTTTAGGGTCCAGGTGAGGGTACGACAACGCTTTAGGGGGAGCGTACGTGTGAGGGCGTGGGTTAGTGTCAGCGTACGGGTTAGGATTAGGGGACGTGTGAGGGTCAGGCTTCGGGGAAAGTTTAGGATTAGGGTTCGGGCTAGGGTTAGGGTTAGGGGACGGGGAAGGTTTAGGGTCCAGGTGAGGGCACGACAACGTTTTAGGGGGAGCGTACGTGTGAGGGCGTGGGTTAGTGTCACCGTACGGGTTAGGATTAGGGGACGGGTGAGGGTCAGGCTTCGGGGAAGGGTTAGGATTAGGGTTCGGGCTAGGGTTAGGGTTAGGGGACGAGCACGGTTTAGGGTCCAGGTGAGGGTACGACAACGCTTTAGGGGGAGCGTACATTTGAGGGCGCGGGTTAGTGTCAGCGTACGGGTTAGGATTAGGGGACGGGTGAGTGTCAGGCTTCGGGGAAGGGTTAGGGTTAGGGTTCGGGCTAGGGTTAGGGTTAGGGGACGGGGACGGTTTAGTGTCCAGGTGAGGGTACGACAACGCTTTAGGGAGAGCGTATGTGTGAGGGCGCGGGTTAGTGTCAGCGTACGGGTTAGGATTAGGGGACGGGTGAGGGTCAGGCTTCGGGGAAGTGTTAGGGTTCGGGCTAGGGTTAGGGTTAGGGGACGGGGACGGTTTAGGGTCCAGGTGAGTGTACGACAACGCTTTAGGGGGAGCGTACGTGTGAGGGCACGGGTTAGTGTCAGCGTACGGGTTAGGATTAGGGGACGGGTGAGGGTCAGGCTTCGGGGAAGAGTTAGGGTTAGGGTTCGGGCTAGGGTTAGGGTTAGGGGACGGGGACGGTTTAGGGTCCAGGTGAGGGTACGACAATGCTTTAGGGGGAGCGTACGTGTGAGGGCGCGGGTTAGTGTCAGCGTACGGGTTAGGATTAGGGGACGGGTGAGGTTCAGGCTTCGGGGAAGGGTTAGGGTTAGGGTTCGGGCTAGGATTAGGGTTAGGGGACGGGGACGGTTTAGGGTCCAGGTGAGGGCACGACAAAGCTTTAGGGGGAGCGTACGTGTGAGGGCGCGGGTTAGTGTCAGCGTACGGGTTAGGATTAGGGGACGGGTGAGGGTCAGGCTTCGGGGAAGGGTTAGGGTTAGGGTTCGGGCTAGGGTTAGGGTTAGGGGACGGGGACGGTTTAGGGTCCAGGTGAGGGTACGACAACGCTTTAGGGGGAGCGTACGTGTGAGGGCGCGGGTTAGTGTCAGCGTACGGGTTAGGATTAGGGGACGGGTGAGGGTCAGGGTTCGGGGAAGGGTTGGGGTTAGGGTTCGGGCTAGGGTTAGGGTTAGGGGACGGGGAAGGTTTAGGATCCAGGTGAGGGTACGACAACGCTTTAGGGGGAGTGTACGTGTGAGGGCGCGGGTTAGTGTCAGCGTACGGGTTAGGATGAGGGGACGGTGAGGGTCAGGCTTCGGGGAAGGGTTAGGTTTAGGGTTCGGGCTAGAGTTAGGGTTAGGGGACGGGGACGGTTTAGGGTCCAGGTGAGGGTACGACAACGCTTTAGGGGGAGCGTACGTGTGAGGGCGCGAGTTAGTGTCAGCGTACGTGTTAGGATTAGGGGACGGGTGAGGGTCAGGCTTCGGGGAAGGGTTAGGGTTCGGGTTCGGGCTAGGGTTAGGGTTAGGGGACGGGCACGGTTTAGCGTCCAGTTGAGGGTACGACAACGCTTTAGGGGGAGCATACGTGTGAGGGCGCGGGTTAGTGTCAGCGTACGGGTTAGGATTAGGGGACGGGTGAGTGTCAGGCTTCGGGAAAGGGTTAGGGTTAGGGTTCGGGCTAGGGTTAGGGTTAGGGGACGGGGACGGTTTAGGGTCCAGGTGAGGGTACGACAACGCTTTAGGGGGAGCGTACGTGTGAGGGCGCGGGTTAGTGTCAGCGTACGGGTTAGGATTAGGGGACGGGTGAGGGTTAGGCTTCGGGGAAGGGTTAGGGTTCGGGCTAGGGTTAGGGTTAGGGGACGGGGACGGTTTAGGGTCCAGGTGAGTGTACGACAACGCTTTAGGGGGAGCATACGTGTGAGGGCACGGGTTAGTGTCAGCGTACGGGTTAGGATTAGGGGACGTGTGAGGGTCAGGCTTCGGGGAAGAGTTAGGGTTAGGGTTCGGGCTAGGGTTAGGGTTAGGGGACGGGGACGGCTTAGGGTCCAGGTGAGGGCACGACAACGCTTTAGGGGGAGCGTACGTGTGAGGGCGCGGGTTAGTGTCAGCGTACGGGTTAGGATTAGGGGACGGGTGAGGGTCAGGCTTCGGGGAAGTGTTAGGGTTAGGGTTCGGGCTAGGGTTAGGGTTAGGGGACGGGGAAGGTTTAGGGTCCAGGTGAGGGCACGACAACGCTTTAGGGGGAGCATACGTGTGAGGGCGCGGGTTAGGGTCAGCGTACGGGTTAGGATTAGGGGACGGGTGAGGGTCAGGCTTCGGGGAAGGGTTAGGGTTAGGGTTCGGGCTAGGGTTAGGGTTAGGGGACGGGGACGGTTTAGGGTCCAGGTGAGGACACGACAACGCTTTAGCGGGAGCGTACATGTGAGGGCGCGGGTTAGTGTCAGCGTACGGGTTAGGATTAGGGGACGGGTGAGGATCAGGCTTCGGGGAAGGGTT
This sequence comes from Grampus griseus, assembly GCF_964374135.1. NCBI lineage: Eukaryota > Metazoa > Chordata > Mammalia > Artiodactyla > Delphinidae > Grampus > Grampus griseus. The sequence continues at coordinate 131,176,932 of NC_138999.1, forward strand.
AGGGTTAGGGTTCGGGCTAGGGTTAGGGTTAAGGGACGGGGAGGGTTTAGGGTCCAGGTGAGGGTACGACAACGCTTTAGCGGGAGCGTACGTGTGAGGGTGCAGATTAGTGTCAGCGTACGGGTTAGGATTATGGGACGGGTGAGGGTCAGGCTTCAGGGAAGGGTTAGGGTTAGGGTTCGGGCTAGGGTTAGGGTTAGGGGACGGGGACGGTTTAGGGTCCAGGTGAGGGTAGGACAACGCTTTAGGGGGAGCGTACGTGTGAGGTCGCGGGTTAGTGTCAGCGTACGGGTTACGATTAAGGGACGGGTGAGGGTCAGGCTTCGGGGAAGGGTTAGGGTTAGGGTTCGGGCTAGGGTTAGGGATAGGGGACGGGGACGGTTTAGGGTCCAGGTGAGGGCACGACAACACTTTAGAGGGAGCGTACGTGTGAGGGCGCGGGTTAGTGTCAGCGTACGGGTTAGGATTAGGGGACGGGTGAGGGTCAGGCTTCGGGGAAGGGTTAGGGTTAGGGTTCGGGCTAGGATTAGGGTTAGGGGACGGGGACGGTTTAGGGTCCAGGTGAGGGCATGACAACGCTTTAGGGGGAGCGTACATGTGAGGGCGCGGGTTAGTGTCAGCGTACGGGTTAGGAATAGGGGACGGGTGAGGGTCAGGCTTCGGGGAAGGTTTAGGGTTAGGGTTCGGGCTAGGGTTAGGGTTAGGGGACGGGGACGGTTTAGGGTCCAGGTGAGGGTACGACAACGCTTTAGGGGGAGCGTACGTGTGAGGGCGCGAGTTAGTGTCAGCGTACGGGTTAGGATTAGGGGACGGGTGAGGGTCAGGCTTTGGGGAAGGTTTAGGGTTAGGGTTCGGGCTAGGCTTAGGGTTAGGGGACGGGGACGGTTTAGGGTCCAGGTGAGGGTACGACAACGCTTTAGGGGGAGCGTACGTGTGAGGGCGCGGGTCAGTGTCAGCGTACGGGTTAGGATTAGGGGACGGGTGAGGGTCAGGCTTCGGGGAAGGGTTAGGGTTAGGGTTCGGGCTAGGGGTAGGGGACGGGGACGGGGACGGTTTAGGGTCCAGGTGAGGGTACGACAACGCTTTAGGGGGAGCGTACGCGTGAGGGCGCAGGTTAGTGTCAGCGTACGGGTTAGGATTAGGGGACGTGTGAGGGAAAGGCTTCGGGGAAGGGTTAGGGTTAGGGTTCGGGATAGGGTTAGGGTTAGGGGACGGGGACGGTTTAGGGTCCAGGTGAGGGCACGACAACGCTTTAGGGGGAGCGTACGTGTGAGGGCGCGGGTTAGTGTCAGCGTACGGTTTAGGATTAGGGGACGGGTGAGGGTCAGGCTTCGGGGCAGGTTTAGGGTTAGGGTTCGGGCTAGGGTTAGGGTTAGGGGACGGGGAAGGTTTAGGTTCCAGGTGAGGGCACGACAACGCTTTAGGGGGAGCGTACGTCTGAGGGCGCGGGTTAGTGTCAGCGTACGGGTTAGGATTAGGGGACGGGTGAGGGTCAGGCTTCAGGGCAGGTTTAGGGTTAGGGTTCGGGCTAGGGTTACGGTTAGGGGACGGGGACGGTTTAGGTTCCAGGTGAGGGCAAGACAACGCTTTAGGGGGAGCGTACGTGTGAGGGCGCGGGTTAGTGTCAGCGTACGGGTTAGGATTAGGGGACGGGTGAGGGTCAGGCTTCGGGGAAGGGTTAGCGTTAGGGTTCGGGCTAGGGTTAGGGTTAGGGGACAGGGACGGTTTAGGGGCCGGGTTATGCTACGACAACGGTTTAGGGTGAGCGTACGTGTGAGGGCGCGGGTTATTGTCAGCGTACGGGTTAGGATTAGGGGACGGGTGAGGGTCAGGCTTCGGGGAAGGGTTAGGGTTAGGGTGCGGGTTAGGGTTAGGGTTAGGGGACGGGGACGGTTTAGGGTCCAGGTGAGGGCACGACAACGCTTTAGGGGGAGCGTACGTGTGAGGACGCGGGTTAGTGTCAGCGTACGGGTTAGGATTAGGGGATGGGTGAGGGTCAGGCTTTGGGGACGGGTTAGGGTTAGGGTTCGGGCTAGGGTTAGGGTTAGGGGATGGGGACGCTTTAGGGTCCAGGTGAGGGTACGACAACGCTTTAGGGGGATCGTACGTGTGAGGGCGCGGGTTAGTGTCAGCGTACGGTTTACGATTAGGGGACGGGTGAGTGTCAGGCTTCGGGGAAGGGTTAGGGTTAGGGTTCGGGCTAGGGTTAGGGTTAAGGGACGGGGACGGTTTAGGGTCCAGGTGAGGGTACGACAACGCTTTAGGGGGAGCGTACGTGTGAGGGCGCGAGTTAGTGTCAGCGTACGGGTTAGGATTAGGGGACGGGTGAGGGTCAGGCTTCGGGGAAGGGTTAGGGTTAGGGTTCGGGCTAGGCTTAGGGTTAGGGGACGGGGACGGTTTAGGGTCCAGGTGAGGGTACGACAACGCTTTAGGGGGAGCGTACGTGTGAGGGCGCGGGTCAGTGTCAGCGTACGGGTTAGGATTAGGGGACGGGTGAGGGTCAGGCTTCGGGGAAGGGTTAGGGTTAGGGTTTGGGCTAGGGGTAGGGGACGGGGACGGGGACGGTTTAGGGTCCAGGTGAGTGTACAACAACGCTTTAGGGGGAGCGTACGTCTGAGGGCGCGTGTTAGAGTCAGCGTACGGGTTAGGATTAGGGGACGGGTGAGGGTCAGGCTTCGGGGAAGTGTTAGGGTTAGGGTTTGGGCTAGGGGTAGGGGACGGGGACGGTTTAGGGTCCAGGTGAGGGTACGACAACGCTTTAGGGGGAGCGTACGCATGAGGGCGCGGGTTAGTGTCAGCGTACGGGTTAGGATTAGGGGACGTGTGAGGGAAAGGCTTCGGGGAAGGGTTAGGGTTAGGGTTCGGGCTAGGGTTAGGGTTAGGGGACGGGGACGGTTTAGGGTCCAGGTGAGGGCACGACAACGCTTTAGGGGGAGCGTACGTGTGAGGGCGCGGGTTAGTGTCAGCGTACGGGTTAGGATTAGGGGACGGGTGAGGG